>NW_022988043.1:9350719-9793219 GCF_902827165.1 Trematomus bernacchii
GGACTAAAACAGAGCGTTTCAGACAGAGGGTGAATATTAAGCCAGATAGTTATATTTAGTGAAGACATATAAAACAAAAAGATAAAATGTCATCTGTTGTTTCTACATCACCCAGGAAATTGTACCATTGTTTCAGATTTTGACCACATGCTTCACAAGAATTCACACTTGTTGCATTTGACTCAAAATGTGAGTTGAGATTAAGTGCAGCGACATCCTGTGAATCAAATGTAGTGAGTCCACCTGCTGCAGGCGCGAGGCGTAGTTCTGTCTCAGCTCGTCCATCTGCCGCTCCCAGACACGCTGCTTCTCCTCAAACACCTGAATAATCGCTGCCTCACTTTGGTCCAGGTTTCTACGCATGTGCTGCACCTGGTAGAGAAGAAGAGAAATCCGGCCACAAACAGCCAGTAAGTAAAGACATATTTAACTTGGACAACAAAAGTTGGAATATCAATGAAATTATTCAAGTTTAGAACTGATCTTATAAATAATGCCAACCATCCTTGTTTTTAAGTAAGTACAATTGATTTAGTATAAAACCTTTCCTAAACAAGAAAAAAAAAGATTATATATCATAAAGCCCACTGAGTGCTAGAAACAACTGCATGGTAGACTTCACTGTGTTGCCTCTGACCTCTTGCTCTTTCTCCCACAAGCGGTCCTCGAGGTCCTGGATAATGTCGTCGGAGGAGGGCGAGGGCCGGAGAGGAGCAGGGGCGTCACTCAGGTGGCTCAGCCTCTGATAGGACGAGGAGCTCTTTCCCGAGGAGGACCGGCCACTGTCTGAGGCGCTGAGCCCGTTCTAAAGGAAAGAACCATTGAGATACATTAAAGATGATAACAGCAAGGTGTGGCGCACACAATCATATTATTGACTCCTGAAGATGTAATCTAATTTGCCTTTACCCTGATTGAAAACCCATTGATATAGAACTTGACCAATAAGTTACTGAAATATCCTGGCTGATATTGTAATAACCTTTGAACCAATTTGATGTTCGGAATACTAAAGGACACTAACATTTATATACATTTAGTATTCTTTACATTTTCAACAAAAATACAAACTTTTTTACATTATTACATTTTTTATCAGTAATATTAAATCTTTAGTTTTGAAGAAACTAGAAAAAAAAGTTTTTTTGAACGATATAACAATACAATAGCAGTCAGGACATTGTATTACATTATTGATCACGTTATTAAATGATTTGGTTTTGTTACATAATCAGGTTGAGTGCAAATAGTATTACATTTTCGGCATTATTTCAGATAAAGGAGATCACGCTAAGACTAAGTGAGTATGGATGGGGGTCTCACCTGGTAGCCAGGCTTTTCCAGCTTGTCGAGGCCTGCAGCTGCCCCAACCATGCCCAACCTGTTGATGTGGCTGGTGGAAGCACTGAGAGGCCCCAGGACGGCCGGGGGCCCACAACCGGACCCCGAGCCCGTGTAGGTGGGCAGGCTGGTCAGGGAGTTCCTCCCTGAGTCAGACATCCCTCCCTGAACCACTTCATTACCATTTCCCCCGCCCTCAGTTCTGCTGACCCTCACTGGGCTCTCCTGGTCCAGGAGCAGGGCCTCTGGGACCTCTCCTGATTCTCCTGCCGCTGCGTCCCTGCCTCTCCTGCCTCCTCTGCTCTCACTGAACCCTTCACTCCTTGCCTCAGTCTTGCCCTCGCTCCCAGCCCCTCCTGCCTGGCCCACCAGGTTCTGCATGGAGTGGAAGCTCTTGGGAACCACCGGCTTGAAGGCGGAGGGACGTACGAGGCCCGAGTTGTTCTGCATCGCCTACAAGAGAGATGGAGGAAAGAAGGTAATCAAATATATAAAGGGATGTACACATAGGAGAAAAGCCTGATAAAAAACACATTATTGTTAAGCATATTAACAGAATATGGACGTGCATCGTACATAAAGAGATATCATTGTAATTGAATGTGTCAAAAAGACCTTCAGAATGCATTTTTGCTGGAAAGGTTGTGGCTTTATGAGTATGAAATTCCTTCTTTGTGTTTGGACACCGTTTCTTCCATGAAGAGTGTAGGAATAGTAACACAAATAGGACATGTTATACTTTAAAAACTTAGGAAGATGGCAATTTCATATGTCAATAACTTTGGCTGAAATATTTTTGCACTGCATTTTGTCCGCAGTTGCTTACATTTCACACTTGTAAGCGATCACTTTAAGTATGGAGAGGACGAATCATAACAACTCATGCAACTCACTGCATGTGAGTAATAGATTGACCCTTTTGATTCATTTTGCCTGAGCCCCAGGTTGGGAGTTTTAAATCTTGAAGTACCTGCTCCAGTTTTCCCGACACTGGCAGGATCTTGGGTGGGTTGTGGTTCGGAGGGTTGTGGCTGCCTGGATTGTTTTCTCCGTCGGCTCTGGCTGCGGTCATCTCTCTGTGCTGGTGCGGGTGCGGATGCTGGATCTGGTGTGTGTTCATGCCAACGCTGGTCTTCTCGGGTCCTCCTCGTCCCACAATGTTCCCACACACATCCAAACCTGCAGCCTGCATCTCCCTCTCTCTGTCTCTTTCCAACCTCTCATTCTCCAGCCTCTCTCTTTCCCGCTCCCTCTCCCTTTCCCTCTCTCGCTCCCTCTCTCTTTCTATCTTCTCTCTCTCAATTCTCTCTCTTTCCCTCTCTCTGGCTCTCTCCCTCTCCCGCTCCCTCTCTCGCTCCAGCCTCTCCCTCTCCACTCGCTCCCGCTCCCTCTCCCGGTTCCTCTCCCTCTCTCGTTCCCTCTCTAACCTTTCTCTGTCCCAGTCCCGGTCCCGGTCTCTGTCTCTCCCCCTCTCACGCTGCCTCTCCCTCTCCCTCTCCCACTCCCTCTCCCGCCTGCCCGCTCCATTGCCACACTCCAACTGGTTGTTGTTGGACGGGGCAGTCATGGTACATTCAGTGTTGGTGGAGGAGGCTGTTTCGGTGGGCCGGTCAGTCCCGGTACAGGTCCCAGTCGCAACACTAACACTCCCCCGCTCATCGCTAGAGGCCGTCCCGTCAGATATAGTCGCAGGAGGGCGGGGCAGTCGTTCTGCACTGCAGCTGCGGTCGGCAGGGCAACGGCGAGAGAGAGGAGGGGCTCTGGGCAGGGTGGTCCTCGTACCCACAGACTTCATGGCAAACTCCTGCTCTCCTGCCACCCCACTGCCAACACTGCCCATAGTGGGGTCAAAGGTCAGGGATTAGAGGTTAGGAGTCAGGATTGGGGAGGGTCACAGAAACATTTGGAAGTTTTGTGGGTCATCACAACCTAATGCAGGTAGTGGGGGCACACACACTAGAGGAACACAGAAAAATGAAAGGCGTTATACAATATTATAATTGCATAATGACTAGTTATACAATAATAACTAATGCAGAATATTTTTCAACCAACATACAGGAAAATGTGCTCCTCCCACCATGATAAAAATGAAATGTGTCCGACAGATAAGTCTACATAGTTATGCGTAGAGTGAGGGTATAAATAAAGAGTAACAATAAAACCCGTCTTCCAGTTAATTGATAACATCATTGGCACAAACTGGGCCTGCACAGACAATACAAGTGACAAAATATGGACATGGCAGTAAATCCTTACTTTTACACCAAACAAGAAAATGATCATGATTCAAACTTTGTGTTATATTACTAAATATATTCATTAACTTTGTTTACAAAAAAAACAGACCAAAAATATATTGCCTGCCCTATATGCGGCATCTAGGAGTTATTTACAGAAATCCTCATAAATGTGCCTCAGATTAGGAAAAGTTTTGAAATATCAATCTGAAAAACCAATGTTAAGTATGTTTTAAGGGCTGTTTAAGGCATCATTGGTGGTGTACATTAAGGTACAGCACCATTCAATAAAAAAGACCCAAAACCAGGGTCTTTAAAAGCTTCATCAACACAGATCTAACAGTAATATCAACATGTCAACACTTTACCTCAAAACAACCATTTATTTCAATTATATTGTCTTGCTTTGTGATTAGATGCCAGTTTAGAGGTTTACTGCTGATCACATAACGGTAACATCCATGCGTTTAAGTCCAGTCTGGGACCTTTGTCATCTACAACTTTCACGTAAGCCATTCACTGTCTCCTATAAGGCAAACATGTCCTCTAAGTGTAGCACAATACAAGTCAACATCGCCACAAACTGCAGCTACAACTAATACAGAATATATAAACTTTTTAAAGGCGAGATATATTGCAGGACTGTCGAATACGTTTTAGACAATGGTACACAAATAAACTGGTAAAATTAGCTTGGCACATTCGAGTTTGTGTACAGTATTACAAAGAGATGTGCTTGAAAAAATAAATATGTTTGTATACAAGCTTTATATATGTATGCCCTCAAAAACGTTACATATTATCGAGCTCACATATGACATCTCCAAATGTATACAGCAGCATAGATAGAGAGATAGATAGATAGATATAGGTAGAGATAGATAGAGAGAGAGAGTCATGCCAGTGCACCTCCCCTCCCCAGCCCATTTACTAGAGGATTACTTCCACTTGGGTGAATAGTAGTAGTAGTAAAAAACACTGCCATGTATCTGCGGCTCTGCCTCAATCCCCTCTCCTCACGACTCCCCCTCTCTCTCCCTTTTTCTCTGCATCCCTGGGCGGCAAGGGCGGCTTTAGCAGCATCCGCATCAAGCCCTGAATCCACTGCGCTCCCAAACAATTACTCGCTAGGCCCCGTGACAAGAAACACACGCACGACCCTCGCCGAATCCAAAAATACATCCACATTAAAATGCACAGCGTCATTGACATTGACGACAGTAGCTTTGATTTACCGATTGTAGCATCCTGGAGGTCCATCATCAAAGGCTACTCACTATTTTGCAGCTCGGCGTTTTGTAAGATGGCAGCCTCAATACATATTAGTGTCACAAGAAGCACCGTCAGTCCCGGTCGGCTGGCCTCTCTGTGGTCATGCGATGTTACCGTGGCTCGGTAAAATTAGGGATGCTGTCTTCGACCGCTGTCACCGTCGGATGCTGATGATGGAGTCGGTCGGTTGATACGCGCATCAGCTGAGAGACACACACCCACCTCTGGCCCCGCCCCTCCGGCTGTATGATGCAAACGCCCCCTTTTGGCTTTCATCCAGTGGTCTCCCTGGGGAAAAGCCTATGGAGTCACATATGCAGCCCCCTGGGTGGATGGATGAGACGTTCAATGGAAACAGTCATGCTGGATGCATCAACAGACAATTATTTGTTCTAATTATATTTTTTCTAATGTCCTGTAACTGAAAAATCATCATAATTGATGTCATTAGAAGAACAAAAAACATTTGTATTGTTGTTTAAGTATTTTTTGGCATCTCAGTTTGGGGACAGCCATACATCCTGAATGGTGCAATAATTTAGATCCATATATATAACTAAAGTTACTAATATCTCTCTGAAAATCAAAAGTAAAAGTCATGCATCAAAATGGTTACATTACTAAAAAGGTAGAATCAGGAACATTTATTTAAAGTAAGTACTCCGCACTGCAGGAAAACATCCCTTAACATTACATTATTGATAATAATGCATTCATTTTAAAGGGGACCTATCATGCAAAATGCACTTTTGTACGTCTTTTATACATGAATATGTGTCCCCGGTGTTCCAGGGAACTCACCAAGTGTCAGAAAACACAACCCTCTCTATTTTCCTCCATACCCAAATCTCTAAAAAAGGGGCTGCAATGGATCTGATACAGACTGATCCAGATTTGAACACTTCTATGTCGTCACAGAAGTGGCGCTACGGCTATTGGGCCAACTCCACCAATCAGGAGGAGACAGCCACGGCCATTGCCGTTCGAAAGCGCTGGAGACGCTGTAGTACATATGCCAGGCCTGTAGGTGGTGCTGTTCTCACAGAATCAGCCCTTGCAAAAACAGAGCTAAAACAGTGCAAATTGAGCGAAATGAGGCATGGCTAAAATGCATGATCTGTTTGGTATTTTGAAAAAAAAAAGTATAAATATGCCTTATATAGGTATGGTCCTACACTATATTATTCAAATATAGCATGATAGGTCCACTTTAAATCAGAAATGTACGGCTGAAGTTGGTGAATTGGACCTTATTTTTGTATCCATTGTGATTGCAAATTTGCAATTGATTATGGATGAGAAACTATAAGAAATACATTGAAATTATTCAAGTAATGACAAGGAAAAGCAGATTTTCATATTTTGGACGATGCTCGGTCCAATCACTGACTTTTTCTGGTCACACAAGTCATCTAATATTGGGCAGGTTGTCTTTACTTTGATCACAACCAAAATTATTTCTGTGGTATAGACTATGTGACCTGACTTTTTGTTGCATAGAAGTTTTCTTTCCCCCATTTTCTTTTATCAGAATCAGAATAACAATCAGAAATCCTTTATTGATCCCACAGTGGGGACATATACATTGTTCCAGCAAAGGGACAGTGGACATTAAAGATAAACCTCTATAAGTAGGTTCACTTATAAAATAAAGAGACAAGCATACGTTTATAAAATCAAACAAGTACACAACCATAGTAAAACAATAAGTAGCAGCATTATAAAAGTATGTGAATAAATGAAGTAGATTAAGTAGCAGTAACAACAATTATATATATTGGGGGACATTTTTTTAAATTGTAATTTACATTTTGTATCACTCAATACTCACTGGTGTTATGTGAGGAGGGAAGCAAGTGTTGTTCTACAGTGTGGTTGACCATTAATCTCTAGGCCAATGCAATCTTTACATACTTTTGAATTGGAAATCTCTTAAGAAGAAGCCTCTTTCGCTGTTGCACTTGCAATCAACTGTCCATAAGGAGGCAGTATTGTTCTGTATTTGCTGAAAGCCTGTAGTGTGGTTTTCACAGTTGCAATAAAGCTTAATTTACGTTCAGGTGTCCCCGCTGCCACTAGAAGGCGCTATGATTTCACACACCCAGCCAAGCCACTTCCATTGCTTCCAGGCTCTTTGTCACCCACTTATTTGTGTTGCGTCTATGTGCTGAATCAATCAATACATTTAGCTTTTTATTAAGAAACCCAAAATGTCATATATGTCTTCTCTGCATCTCCTTAATGTCCTTTAATGTCAGTTTCTCATTTTATGTGTTTGGGGTTAATGCTATCAAAGCAAAATGAAAAGAAAATCTTTTCATGAACCCATGAGAAGGTCAAAAGTGGGTCAGAAGATTACCAAATGCCAAACCACTACTATACAATTACATGAAATGGTATGGTAGGATTAGTCATTTAGTGGCACAAGACTTCGGTCATTATATTTTTGGTGCCTCAAGATTGATGCTTATCTCTCTGTGCTGAGAAATATTTCAAATAATTATTTGTTATCTCTATTTGCTTCAAGCAATGCTTTAAGAAGTCTCGGGTTCAGAGTAAGTCTGCTTCCCATTGTTGTATCTAGCTCATATGGTTTATTTTTTCATGTTGCACTTTAGAGGCTGCCTTAAGTTATTTTAATTGATTATGTCAGTCAGTTAACACACAATCCACAAGCCAGAGTATTTCTTCAGTTTAACAAAGCTTGGCAATGATGTTCACTGATGTAAATCAAAGGAAGCATGCAAGGAACACATTTCACGCTTACATCTAAAACCATAATTGTTTTAAACTCAGAGCCATACTGTCTTGGAATGTTGTGTGTTTACGTCATAGATGCTTTGTTTGAATTTATTGTCCTAATCCATGTTTTTACTGTTTATTATCCGATCTGGTCACTGATTTTCTTTTAGTTTTTTTGTTAAAAATGTAACCCATTTGAATTTGATCAATATCATTATTCTGAATCAAAAAACATATTTTAAGTTTTCTTTAGAAGCCTTTGAATGTAGTTGCCTAATTTACCAATGTGGAACTACAGTCTCCTAATTCTCCTCTCACTGTTAAATTAATACATCACATGCAATGCATTAGTTCTGCCTCATGTTGGGTTATAAAAGCAGCTCTGTTCCCATCTTGACAAAAGCAGTGGGTTAGTGTCCTCTCATTTCACATTATCACCCGAGAAAATCTGTGCAGATGTCAGACATTAACTCCACAAACCCCAGGACTCTGGGCCGGGGAATCTGCATCATCACTGGAGCCTCCAAGGGATTCGGACAGGCGCTGGCATATCAAGTAAGTGATCAACTTGTAGGAAGAAAAAATGATTTTAAAGAAAGAAAAGCAAATAATCAAATGTCCGTCCAGGTGTCCCGCTCTCTGGAGCCCCGCTCGGTCCTCCTGCTGGTGGCTCGCTCAGGGCCTCTGCTGCAGGAGATGAAGGAAGAGCTGCAGAGTGCCACTGAGGAACAGCAGCTGGTGGTTCACTGCGTCGCTGTGGATCTGAGGACCAAAGAGGGTGTGGATGAAACGGTCAGGGTGGCAAGGCAGGAAGCTGTAGATGAAATAGAACATGTGCTTCTGATCAACAACGCTGGTGGGTCACTTTCTCTGTTTGAATCTGTCACCAAGCAGCCTACTCACTGCTGATTTTGTATGCACTGGAAAAAATGCTGCTCCAAAAACAAGTTGAAAAAATAATGAAAACAAGGTGTTTTCACTTGAAATAAGTAAAAAAATCTGCCAATAGAACAAGTGAAAATTAGCTTGGTAAGATTTCTTGAAATAAGAAGGGATATTTAGATAAATCAGATCTTGTAATTAGCTGGGAAAACTTATTTTGAACTATATTTGACCAGAATCAGGAAATGCTGTGTTACAATATAAGCCGCAAATGCTCAAAAGGTTTCTGTTTTCTGATGTTAGTTTAGATTTTCCAATAAATATGTGGAACAAAAAACATTCAATCTGAGATACAACTCAAAATAAGATTGACTTAACAAGATGATGCATTGTCTAAAACAAGACCCGATATCTCACTGCATTGTTACTTCTGAAGTTATTATGTCTTATAGCAAGTGTAAAGACAAATTCTGACTAGATATTAGACAAATATACTTGGCAAGATTTCGAGTTTTTGTAGTGTGTTGACCCATATTGTCATGTCAACATGCATGTTTACCCCTTTTTATGTGTAACACCTCCTCTCTCTCTCTACCCTTATAGCCTCTTTGGGTGACATTGCCAAGTTTGAGACTTTCACCAATCCTGATGAGGTGAATTCCTATCTGTCCCTCAACGTAAGCTCCCCTCTGGCTCTGACAGCAGGGATCCTGCAGTTGTGTCCCTGCAGGCCGGGCCTACGATGGAGTGTGGTAAACCTCTCGTCTATGTTTGCACTGCAGGCCTTACCCTCCTGGGTGCTATACTGTACCGCCAAAGCAGCCAGGAATATGATGTTCTCAGTGCTGGCCAAGGAACAGCAACATGTCAAAGTCCTCAGCTACTCTCCAGGTATATACTTTATATATTGACCAGAGGTATGCAAAACAATTATGTGTTAAAGTTAATTTAGAAATCATAGAAAACAAGGGAGAGTATTGTCCCTTTTTAACAGGGACAATACTCATTGAACAATGTTATTATAAATGTGCTACGTTATCCCACATCTTTTCTTTTTTTAAATGTTCCTTGGCCAAATGTTGTATGTTTGTATTCTCAAAAGAAAATGTCCTGTGATACTGAGAAAAAAATGAAGATGAAAGGATGTACTGTGGGGTCGAAGGGTACATGACCCCGGCCCAAGGCCCATGTAAAATGTTGATAATATGACATTGTAAACAACACATCTGTGTTGTAATCGACAGGAGAGCTACTGTAATAATGTAAGCTGTTAGCTGTAAGCAGCTGGTGGGCACAGACTCCTACAATAACCGCCTTTCCATTTGATGGTTAGTTTGATTCGACTATATTTTATGCAAATAATCACTATATCTATTACAAAAACAGAGTTAAAGGATATCATTTCGTTTTTTTTTTTTTACGGTTTACACTTACTTCAGGAAGGTTGAAATATTTTTTCAGGTAAGTGGTAGAAATGTTGTCCAGAGCCATGAGTGATGTGCCCAATTTGAAAATGTCACCCCCCTTTCCATAATCCATAACAGCTGGCCTGCTGTATCACTGTATTTAACCGTCTATGCTTGTAATATGGAGCGCAAGAGACAAAACGTGTTATTTTCTAACCAGCTCATTCTTTTGGTTTCCATCAGGTCCAATTGACACAGATATGCAGAAAGAAATCCTGAGATTAACAAATGTCAATCATAATCCCATGCCCTGCCATGAATCTGCAGCCAAACTGATGAAGCTGCTGCTGGACAATAACTTCTCCTCAGGAGCACACCTCGACTTCTTCGATGTGTGATATCTATACGAGAAAGAGTCAAAAAGAATAGTGTCCGTTGTGTAAATTATTAGATGTCATTACCTTGCTAAAGTTAGAGAGAAAGACCCATGCTCTTTGCTATTGCTCTTAAACTCTCTGGTAGAGCACAGAATTAGCTTTATCTACTACAATAATTACATACAAGAATAGTTTTTTTGATCAATTGCTGTTATACTGATTATGTGTTTCATATGTGATGTCAGAAAATAAATGTCACTCCTGTTCTTAATTGTTTAATTTCTTAAGCGTTTCACCTCAACTGTTTATTGACAAAACACAGAAACAGACTACTAATACTATCAAAAGTTGGGTCAAGAACACATGTACTAATACATCCATCAATAGATAGATTGGTCTTTTCAGACAGTGTAGTCATTTAAAGGTGGGGTAGGTAATTTTGGAGAAACCAGCTCGAGTGCGCTATAATTTGAAAATACACAGCCAGAAAAAATCTGCCACTTCCTTACAGAGCCCCTCCTCCAATACACACGAACGCGCACATGACCAATGAGGACACGAGATAAGTTTGTGCACAGATGGAAAGCTGACAGGCAGGTAGGCCATCCAGTTATTTTAGCCGGGCCGGCTAAAATGATTGGTCGTGCTTTTTACAGTACTACGGCTTCCACAGATGACATTTTTTTATGGATTTTGTGTCAAAGCACTTAAGATATTCATTGCTATCAGGATGTTAAGAGCATTCCATGGAATATAACAAAAAGTGTATCTTGAGCCGGTTTCTCAAACGTACCTACCCCACCTTTAAGCAAAGGATTTAAAAAAAGAAGAAGTTCAATACAATGCAGGGCAATGAAAACAACTGAAGCGTAGGTGCTTTAACTGTCTTTTGTAGATACAAGTTAATACTTGGTTTGTAAAGCCCCCCGAGTCATGCCAAGGTTTGGATGAAAATCTGAGTATTTGTGTGCACATATGGGGGATTTAAGTTTATTTATGTGTGTGTCTCTTCCTTTTAGCACATTGTGGAGACTCAAAACTTGTAGTCCAATCATGTGTTGGGGCCCGGGTACATCCTGGAAATCCTTAAGTGTCTCCCCCCAACGTGCTTGGTGTCATATGTTGCACGTACAGAGTAAGTAGTAGAAAGCACCAGAACAGAGTAGAGGCTGCCAATTAAATCAGCTCTGTATCTGTCAAACTCTCCCAGCTGTCCAACGTCACCACTGACTCTTGATAGACAGCCCCAACTGTGGGCCAAAAATAACCCTCAGCAACAGGGCACCTACCAATTCATGTTCGGGGGTAGGGGGCATTTCTGCCAGTAAACGGGACAAAAACTCTAAAGTGTCACCCCTAATTTGAATACATTTGAGAATCACATTGAAAGTGTGATAGTTTTAGCGGTGTGACTTTGAGATGGTGTTGTTGGTTTTATTGACAGGATAAGACATGTGAGTTCCATGTGGAGGGGGACAAATCACCACCAACCCATTTTGGGTCTGTTGGTACAGTTCATGGGGTGGAGGGCTATTTTAGTACCTCGGGGGAGGAATGTCCAGTTGTCATTGAAGTGCACAGAGGGCACAGATTGGTCTACGAGACCCTCAACTACCCTATCCCTGCATTCAGCTTTTTCTCTTACACTGAAACTTCTGCCGTCTGCTCACCACTGACTCACTGCTCACCAGCATCTCAGGAACCAGTGCAGGAACCATGGAGAACGTGGCAATATTCGAGTCACCTGGAAAGGGGAGGGGTCTTAAGGCCACTAAGGAGTTTTGGGCTGGAGACGTCATTTTTGCAGAGCCCAGTGTTGCAGCTGTTGTGTTTGACAGGTAAAGTGGTGACCAACATTTGAGATGTGTAAGCTAAGGGGAGGGAGACCTCATCAGATAGGGTCATTTGGGCAGATGAAAAATACATTTTCTTTTTCTTCTGTCTGTCTCTAGATTTACTATCTAGCCACAACATCTTACAGTTTCCTGTTTTTATAGACCATAGTCTTCTTTTTCTCTGGTTTTATCACTAACAAAAGTGCCATATTCTTACTAACATTACTCCAGTCTGACTTGTCATTCTCAGGGGGATTTTCATTTTTACTGAAGAAGTGCTAATCACATTGAAGAACAAACACAAATTGTGACTGCATTTGTATCTTTTGAAAAATAGAGCTCAGTTGTACTATCTACTGTCATGTACTACTATCAGAATATCTGTGCATTTGTATGTATGATCTGTGATATTTTTATTACATTCCTTTATAAACAAGCTGTTATGAGAAAAGGGAGTGAAATCCAACAAAGTGTATGTGTAAAATGTAATGTTTTAAATTTGTTTCATATAACATCTCTGGTCAGACTTCACTGTCAGAAGTTACCATTATCAGAGGAAGACATGGAATGTTGAGTTGAGAATATCTTGTGTAAAGATGATAATATCAAGAGAATAAATGCACATCAACCTTTTTCATGCAAATCTGAGATATTGCCTTCAAACTCTTAATTATTACTATACAAAGGAATCAATAGGCAATAGGCCCCAGGTATTAGCCAGAACCAACGTGCATAACTCTTCCTTTGAAAACTGTCCCCATGTTATCTACATTATGCATGTTCTATAAAATATGGACCATACATATCTTTCCTCTCTTTTTCCTCAGCCTAGCAGACCGTATTTGCCACAGCTGCTTCCGAAGACAAGAAAAGCTACAGAAGTGCGGCCAGTGCAAATTTGCTCATTATTGTGACCGAACCTGCCAGCGAGCCGGCTGGGCCGAACACAAGCTAGAATGTAGTGCCATAAAAACGCATGGCAAAGCACCGAACGAGAACATCCGGTGAGGGAAGCAAAAGGAAATATTTAGTCGTTACATGCTTAATATAGATGTTGAGATTTATGTGGATACAATAAGAGAAAACGCGTTTTCTGCTATTTAGTAATCTTTCCTCAAAGGGGACCTATCAGGCAAAATGTACTTTTTGATGTCTTTTATACATAAATATGTGTCCCCGGTGTGTCAGGGAACTCACAAAGTGTCAGAAAACAAACCATCTCTCTTTTCCTCCGTATCCAAAGCTCTAAAAACGGGGGTACAACGGAGTTGATCCAGATTTGCGTCCGATATGACGTAATATCGGAAATGTGGACCCACAGCACTATCAGAAACGTTAACGAAACACATCATAGACATGTTTTTTATATATTTCTATATATCTGAGATCCATAATATATGCCTAAAAATAGCATAATAGGAGACCTTTAATTGAAAAATAGAGACTGTTGAGTTGAATGATGATTGTGGGGCACGATAAGAAAAAGGGATGGACTGGAGCCCCGTACTCTGATATTGAAGAGTCCTCTTTGGACTAAAAGGGTTCAGGGGTAGGGTTAGGGTTAAGGTCTTGGATCAGGAGTCAATGAAGGGAAGCTGTAGTATTTCATTTGAAGACCTACAGTATAATACTAACACATGGCAGGCCTGAAAATAAAACCTTACAATAATCCAGTCTGGATTATACAAAGACGTGAAGTGTGATCTCTGCATCACCATGGATTATAAAGACCTGATTTTAGCTATGTTGCATACATGGATGTATTACTGAACTGGCCTGCTGGGCACAGTAAATATGTATTGCTTAAACACAGTCAGTCATAAATCCTGCTTTTATCGTGAACCTAAGAGTTACCTTTCTTCTTCTATTGTTTTTTTTCTGTGGTCAGTTTGGGGGCTCGCATCCTGTGGCGCCTTGACAAAGATGGGAGCATGATGTCGGACACGCAGATGGTAACACTGGAGGAGCTGGAGGATCACATTGCTGACATGCCTGAGGACGATTTGAAGGACTTCAAAGTGGACATCCACAACTTCCTGGATTACTGGCCCCGCAGCAGCAAGCAGCACAGCATTGATGACACTTTTCATATTTTTGGAGTGGTATGTTAATATGTGCTATCCCTTTATGGGCCATCCCTAATTTTCATAAGTTGTATCGGGTTAACGGTTTATTTAAACATTCGCAAAAGTTGTATCTTACTAAGCTTTTAACATGGCTGTTACAAAAGGAAATACAGCCACAAGTTTATACGCCCTGCAGCTCAGATCACGTGATGTATTTACCAATGATTGACATGGTGAAAATAAAGCGTGTAATAGACCTTGTGACCTGCCCAAAATGAACATTTAATAAACCTTTCTAAGTAGTACAGTTTAAGATGTCGTAGTTGTTTTGTTTTTTAACTCAGGCGAAAAACAGGCCCTAGTTCTGGTGCACTAAGGGACAATCTGATTTCAGAAAATGTGTATATCTTGTAAATAAGATTAAGCAGTCTATCTTTTGAGAGGTCTTAAGTTTCCATGAAGAAAAAGCAGCAAAGATTAGAGAAAAGTCAGAGAGAACAACATTGTTTGTGTAGCAGAAATGTTTTGTACTTATTACAGGTTCTAGTTATCATCTTGAGACCCCTCACATGTAATATGTGAATCCATATGACAGTGAGAGTAGTGGTTTAATAAAGCCACAGTTGCAAGAGAAAAGAGAGTAAAGGCCAAAACAAAAAATCCTAAAAATGGTTTTTCATTGCATAAATGTTTCCATTATTTATTGTGTATTGTTATTTTTCCCTCCTTCTCTCAGATTAACTGTAATGGTTTCACTGTGAGTGACCAGAGGGGCCTCCAGGCAGTGGGAGTGGGCCTCTTCCCAAATCTTTGCATGGTGAATCACAACTGCTGGCCGAACTGCACCGTGATCCTCAACCACGGCAAGTAAGTAAAGAAAAAAACTGTTTCGTTTTTATTCCTTTCAAAATATAAAGTGTGTGTTTGCCTACTGTTATGTATTGTGTGTGTGAATGTGTCTGTCAGGTTGTATTTGGTGTAAAACTGCTTCCTGTTTGTCTTTCAGTCAATCGGCAGTGAATACTATGTTTCATTCTCAACGGAGGTGCGTTACCTCAACCTCAGAGCCTTCTTTATCAACATAATATTATACATAACACGCCTTCCTTCCTCCCATTCCATCATGGAAAAGCTCTAATCTTATTTAAAGGTTTCTTTATCTGCACAAAGACAGCGTGCCATGTCCACACAAAGTTTTTCTCTTGTGATGCTTTGTCACTTTGTGTGTTTGTCATTGTGTGATCGCAATGTGTGTCCATTTATCACGCCGACACAGGTTGCTTTGTAAGAGTGTATTAGAAGCTTCTCTCCTTTATAACAACTTTCATTCCTAGCTAGTCACCTCTAACACCATGTAACATCAAAAACAACATTTTAAATGTTACATTATTTCATCTCTAAGCCTTAACCTTTTGTGTAAACATTTACAACATGTAAATATTTGTCAAGCATTTTTAAATTGTTGAAATAAAACCTTAATTTCAAAATAAATAAAAACAATCCAAAGAATTCACAAGAAAATATTTAAAGAAAGTGGTAAATTGACTCAATTAATTTACTTTATTTTGGCTTAAGTGTGAAATAATCTTCATTAATATCCATTCCTTCAATCCTTCTACAGGATTGAGAGAACTGAAAGCAAAACTGTGAAACAGGGTTTCACCAATCGTGTATACTGTATATGAAAGACTATACAGTGAGAAGACTAAACCAAGTCAATTCTGCTTGTATTTCTGCATATCTGCTTGTTTATAACCATGTTTCTCTACCTCAGGATTGAGCTGCGTTCTCTGAGTAAGATTGAAGGGGGAGACGAGCTCACAGTTTCATACGTGGACTTCCTGAATATGACCGAGGAGAGACAGAGGCTGCTGAAAACACAATACTTCTTTGACTGCACATGTGAGCACTGCAAGGACCACGTCAAAGATGACTTGAAGATGGGGGGATTGGAAGTGGATGGAGTCAAGGTTTGTGGAGAAGGATTTTATACTGCACAAGGTAGAACAAAACAAAATCCTCTCACCACTTTTAGTACTGGCATGGCTGATAAGGACAGAGGGGAAACATGTGAAGCAGAGCAGCAGGTCCTATTTTTAACAAAGATAACTCCCAATGGTATCATCTTACAAAAGGTTGTGCATGTACACAAGTGACAAAGTACTAAAAATAAACCTTGATTAACTACACTAACTTTAAAGCAGTAACAGTATTTCAATGCTTTACCACATACCAGGAGTTATTATCTTATCAACTTTATATTTTATATTGTAATTGACATTCAACACCCGATTATAAAACATAATTTAATACTTTGAGGCGTGTAAATCAATGCATAACCATAAAAAAAAGGCCATGGCCTTGAATGATACGGCTTGCCATTGTATATCTGCAAAACATGACCCACACACACCCTCTTGTAGCGTGGTTTGTATGTGTGGGTCAGAAACTATTCATAGCATGTGTCAGGAATTATTACAACAAAAGGTTTGGAGTTTAATACTTTATTTTAAGCCAGGAACTGTGTCATATCTGGCTGTCTGATAATGACCGTAATAGAATTGTTTTTTAATGATACACTAAAGGAGATATGGTTGTTATTAGTAAAATATTAATTAAGTGTTGGACAGGGCCTCTTCAGCAGTTCAAAGGCCTTCAAGATTAAGATCAAATATAATCAGACCTTCGCCTTTGCGGAGGGCAAGGCCAACTGGTGTTGTTCTCTTAAAAAATGTATTTGAGTGTGTGAACCCCTGTGTTAAAACTGATAACAGTTCTTGATGCTTTCTTTAAGATTTGATTTGTGTCTTTTATCTTCACTGTTTAGCCTACAGAGGAACAAGTGAAAGAGGCTACAGATTATTGCTTTGAAATGATGGATAAAATGGAAAAGGCTCGACTAAATGGCAACTACCATGAGGTATTGTATCTAATCTCTCACAATACCAAATTCAATGTTTTTCTCCTATATTTCCTACCTACAAGATTTATCCATTGATGTTTATCTTTTTAGGTGGTAAAGATCAGCAAGGATTGCCTGGAGAAGACAGAACCAGTTTTGGCTGACACTCACATTTACCAGCTGCGGATGTGGAGCACGTTAAGTGAGGTGCAAGCTTACCTGCAGTTATTTGATGATGCTGCAGACAATTCCCGCAAAATGGTGGAGGGATACATGTGAGTACAGAGATATTGTGCACTTTGTTGTACTTCATATGAGCCTTTTGCACATAATGTTCTATTCGATATTTCAGATGAATAGACGGACTTCTCAATGTAAGAAATTGAGAAATAGATCCTAAAACAAATCAAATCTCTTCCTCTGACAGGAAACTGTACCACCCAAACAATGCTGCTCTTGGTATGGCCGCCATGCGATCAGGAGTGACTCACTGGCAAGCTGGGGAAATAGAGATCGGCCATGGCATGGTCTGCAGGGCCTACGCCATTCTCATGGTCACCCACGGCCCAATGCATCCCATCACCAAGGACCTGGAGGTAAACACCGTAAAACCTCATAATCCGTATACAAAACTGCATTTTGATGTGGTGAGATGGTCTTTGGCTCCTTTAAAATGTTATTAAAAGCGAAATATAGTTTAAAGGTCCCCTATTATACTGTTTTTCATCTATATATTATAGGTCTCAGATATATACAAAACATTTCTCTGAAGTGTTTGTCTCGAAATACCAAACAGATCATGCATTGTAGCATCCCACAAACCCCTCTGTTTCTGCCCTGTTTCAAAAGTGCTGATTCTCTGTCTGTTACTTTAGATGAAAATAAGGAGCCACTCCCCACGCCCCTGAGATATTTGGTTAAAAAGAACACAATAGGCGCGTTCACACCGGAGTACTTTTCACCGTACTTTTCGCGTTTAGTTCCGTTAGTAGCCCTTATGTCGCGTTCACACCAAAAAGAGAACTTAATCCCGGGAACTTTTACCCCCATTTTTAGTGCCTGCTGAGAGATGGTACTTTCCTGGGGGAAAAAAGTGCCCCAGTTCTGATTGGCTGGGCGAATTGCAAACCACGCCCCGTAAAACTCTGAAATGTTTTGTAGAGCCGCCATTTTATTATCCTCGCATTAGCATTATTAGCATTAGCATTCGCCCAGTGCACAAACGCAGAGAGACTAACTTATGGCAACACAAAATAAAACATGGGAGCGGTGGAGATGAGGAGCTGTCGGCGTTCTGGCGATTTACTCAGAAGGCTTCAGTAGAAGCTGCTGGGAGTCCCAGCAGCTTCTACTGAAGCCAGTCCCCAACTCCGGGGACTTCCGGCCGGGGACTCCGGGGTGGCAGTATACACCGTGAAGTGGTTTGCGGCCTGCCAGTAAACCCAAAGCAGAAGAAGACGAAGTGACGTCAGCGGCTCATTTGCGTAATCTTCCCTCAGGGAATTTATTCCGGTGTGAACGCGATCTGTACTGAGTGCCCTGGGACTGAGTGCCGGCACTGAGTACGGCAAAGTACTTGGTGTGAACGCGGCTATTGGTGCTCTAGGAGGAGATGCAGGTGATAAGGTGGGGGGGGGGGGGGGGGGGGTTACCTTGGTTGGTTATTGGCTAATCATTACAAAAGCCAAAAAATCGGTTATGACATCATAAAGTGGCCAAATCTGATCAGCTCATTTTCAGACAGGTTTTTATATAAATGGATCAGGACAAAAAGTGAGCGAATCTTTTTTCCTGAAACATTCAGAATCTCTTTATACAGAGGGGACACATGTTTATGTATAAAAGACATAAAAAGTGGATTTTGCATAATAGGTGACCTTTAAAGCTGAAGGAACCGGTTTCAAATGTGCATTAATCATATAAAAGCTACTCATGGGTGAACATTTTAAGAGCTAATATGTCCTTTATTATATTTTTACAGGCAATGCGTATGCAGACAGAGATGGAGCTGAGGATGTTCAAGCAGAACCAGTATGTCTACCACAGTATGAGAGAGGCAGCACTGAAGAACAAACCGATGACCATGATGCATGAACCCAGGAATATGGAGGAGGGAATCAAGAACCTCTACCACCGGAGGAAGTGATTAAGCAGATGAATGAAAAACACCCCACTGTTTACCGTTACGTTTTCTGAGTGTCAGTGTGTGAGTCTACACGTTTAGTCACATGATCATTTTCTGTTTCACTCAATTTTGTAGTTACGCTTTTCATTAAAAAGATGTCACGTCGAACTTGTGTAGTATTTTTCTTGTCTGATATCATTTCAGTACTCTTCCCTCTCAAAATAAACAAAGCTGGTTATACATTTGGCACTTTGCTTAACCAAGACATCTCAAAAAACATCCTACTCAATGTATAACAAATATTCTACTCCCCTAAGGAAAGAAACCGAGTCAATCACATTTTATTATTTGATTATTCTCTTCAAATAACAGGAACTTACATTTCAGTCTAACATTCTTAATATTAAACATCAAACATAGCCTTTATACAAATGACAGTTGTTTCAAGTTAGGCTAATGGTTCATATCAGTAAGGTTCCCCACACATTTATTTGTGTTAATGTAGGCCCTGTGGAACGTTTCCTCATAAAGCCATTAATACTTTAGCCCTGCTTTCTGAGAGTAGATACATCTTAACCAGGTTTCAGCAGGCCCACTCAAGCCTTGGCAATGCAATATCTTGGTTGAGGGTTATGTACAAGAACAGGTAATACACTGTGGAAATATATTACCAGTATGTCAAACTTTAAGTCTGAGTTTAGGCAAAGCTGTAGACCAGCCTAATCACCCAAAATGCCACAAGTCTTTTAATTATTACCATGGACACAATTAAGGTTTTATTGAGATATGTAATACGTTTCTTCAGTTTCAAGATTTTCAATGCAAAACAAGTGATCGACATTCTGTAGATTCTCTACACTCTTGTTGTGAAGAATACCAGTGGTGACCATTTTTAAATGCACTTTGCCCAGGGAAGATACAGTATGGATGTTACGTCATAGCCCTGTTTGAGAAAGATTGCATGTTTGCACAAAGTGGGCAGATTCCTTCATCATTTACTGCAAGAAAAATGAAATGTATATCTAAATTTAAAAGGGCGATAATGGGAAATGAAACACTTCCACTACATACAAATTGAAAAAAAAGCAGAACAGGCTGAAAATATTTGTACAGATTTGAAATATGTTCTGGATTGAGCTTTGAGAAGCCAGTAACAGTGCAAACTGGTTAATGCCAGTGTTTGACAACTAAGGCCTCAGAAATACTTAGCCCTTTGTAGCCTCTGAGTTATCTATGGCTTCAGACAGCTGCTGGATTAAGTCATAGCTAAGGCGGTGACCCAACTCTATGTGCAGCTCAAAACACTGTTATCTTTAGCCGGTCAGACTCCCCCTGCACTTTGATCAGCTTCTACTGCATGGCTTTGCCCGATCAATATTTATCTTGTGATCTTTTTAGCTTTCCACTTTAGTTTTTTGAATTGGCCCCATGACTGACAATTTCCTTTTTACTGCAACTGTGAAACGCAAACATGAGCCAGATGCAGAAGTGAACATTTGTCAGATTTCTTACTAACACAAAGGCATTACTGTAGGTTCTCTTAGCACATTAGTCTCAAAATGTAATTTGATTCAGTAAAACTAAGCAGGCCGTCGAAGTGACATTTAGAAAGTTGTATGCCCCAAACACATGAAAAAAAGTTTATGACTGTTAGTTGTTGTTACCCTTTGGAAATTACTCATGACCTGCATCATCAAACTCAACATTTAGGGGAATTTTAGGTTAAATAAAGCAAGACAGCTGTGCCTTTTTTTACAACATTTTATTATTCCAAAGTACAAACATTTATATGCGTTTAATCGTCCTCTTGTACACGATGCCGGCAACTGTCATAGTCTGGAGGAAGGGAGAAAACAAAGAGAAAGAGTCCCATTTAAAAACAAGGGTCATTGAATACTGATGCTAAAATGTGGCATCTTTGTCTACTCACATTGAGAATAGTGTTCGCATCCACCATTTCTGTGATAGACTCGATTCCCTTCAGGCAGACTTTCAGCTTGTTGCCTTCACGATGAACCACCGACTTTAAAAAAAGCATAATGCAATAAGTTTCAATCCGAGATGCTTACACAAATCAAGAGTTAATGACATTAATCTGCCATTATCTCATTGAAGATGCATTTAGGTGTCCTGTCTTACCTTGACCTTCTCCCCAGTGACTGTCTCCAGCTCTGCCTCCTTCCCAATAGTGAAGGAATTGACGAGGACCTTGGTGCCCGTGGTGACTGTCACTTTAAAGTGGTCCCCATTCTCCTCAATCTCAGAGATGCTCTTGATGTCTTTGCCTTTCTGGATGAGTTCATCAGAGAGCCCTAAGAAAGAAAAGCAATAGTTTTATAAACACAACATTAACAATAACTTGATTTGCCCAGTTTCATAATCACAGTGTTAAAACATTGTGAAAGAAAGTGGGGATCTCACCAATGGCCTTCATGAAAGGCTCAAAGTTCTCCTGAGACTCCAGCTGGTACCTTCCAGAGAAAGACATGGTGACAGACAGTGATGGTAAGAAGAAGCAGTAGTTTGTTGCCTACTTTATACTCTCAAACTTCAGCGTGCAATCATTAACTCCATGGAGTCTATAATAAAGGCAACTTAGCCCTCCTAAAGATTCACCACCACAGATAAGTACTGACAGAGAGATAGAGAAGTACATGGTGTGACTGAAGCTAGGTCATCCTTAGTGCAGCCGAGAAGATAGTGAACTGTGTATGCAATGTTTTGAAGTCAAAATGCCTGCGTAGTAAAATAATGTAATGATATAATTCTAAGTGACTCTAACATATGATGGCATGTATGGTACCCCTGATAACTGCTGACAGGACATAATGTTACTGTCAGGGTTCAGATTGCTGCGTTCTTCTTCCATCCTCCACTTGTTGTTCCTTCTTTTCAACACTTTCTCTCAGTCTTTTCTCCCTTTTGTCTTCACTTGCAATCCTTTCATGTCTTCCCTTCTCTCCTTTGTTCTGCAAGACGATTTGCACAGTTTTTCCAGTCCTTTTTTATTGCAAATCTATGAATCTTATAGAAAATATGTTATCCTAAATGTCATTGGTAAAATATACTAGTTAGTTTGCATGCATGCAATTAAAACATGCCAGGGAAAACAGTTCCCTTAACAGATCATGCCAAAAGAAGAAATTATTAAACCTTCAAAAGATGACAATCAACATAACAGGCTCCTCAGTTTAGGTTAACAATAAATTAAAGTAACTTCTCAGCATAGTTTTCATGTAATAGTATTTCTGTTCTAATATAGATATGAAAAATGCAGAAAAAGTATCATATAATATAATATATATTTTCAGTTGTATTGATGGCTGGTATAAAACCCGCCTGGGGTTCATAGTGGTGTCAACAGTGTGAACTGTACTCTACAAATGATTACAAAGGTACTTTGGTACTCAGTAACGAGGTCACGATTCAAGATAAGATTCCTGAAATAAAAGATCTCTCACATAGCTGACAATTAAACAAAATATCAATCATCTAATCATTTGTCATTAGTGTTTCAGAGGGAACTCTTCAATTTAACAATTTAAATGTGTTTGCCATTTAATGTACATCAAAAAAACAGCTTATGTTTAAAAACAAAGCTGACAGAAATTGATCAAAGGTGACGAACAAACGAGATAACTCTGTTGCAACAGTGATATGTCACTGGAGTTGTCATGATACACACACACACACACACACACACACACACACACACACACACACACACACACACACACACACACACACACACACACACACACACACACACACACACACACACCACACACACACACACACACACACACACACAGTCATGTGAGAATCCTGTGGACTCACACTTTAACAGGATTATGCAAAGCCGAAAATGTGAAAAGATAAAGACGGCTGCAGGCTTTGAGCGTTTGGTGATAGTGGTGTTGCATTGCAGCCTGATAAGCTTTCTGCTGACTTGTTCTTTACTGAATGGAATGATTTTGAGTGTTTCATTCTATCCTTATCTGGAGCTAAGTTTTCCACATTCAGGTGCCTCTAAAATAAAGAGAAACAACGTTTTATACTTTCTCAAAACTTTATTTCAACATGCAAGTATCTGGATGACCACTGTCAGTTTTCATCCCTATTTTCATACATAAAAATATAGTGACAAAGGCACTCTACAGACATACTCCAGGGGAAAGAGCAAAATGACAAACAGAACTACAACTTTGAACTACAACAACAAGTCCCATTTCCCGTGAGGCTTGGGTGTCAGGAGCAGCTCATTGGTGAACTCGATGAGAAGTGTGACCGGCCAGATGCAGCAGCCTGAGGAAGAGGTCAGTGGGGTCGCTGCCTTCGAACTGGCTGCTTTGGTCGTCTCCTTCCTCCTCCATGAGGCACGATTGGTCTGTGGTGCAGCTCTCTGTGGCAGGGTTTGGAAATAACGAAATAAAGAAGGAGTTATCACTGAGAACATGGTGGTCTGTTGTTGCAAATATATACACTTATAATATGCTGTTATCAGGTTTTATGACCCGGGACCATAACCCTTTTCAGAACAAAAGGGCAGATGATTGTAAAAAAGTCACAATGATTAAGTTAGCCGACCTCAAATGCAACTACACTATGCTGCCAATTTAAACACATTTGCAGATGTGTTACAATGTACCTTAATAGCTCAAGTATGTAACACAATAGAAAAATACTAGAAAATCAATGGACAATATTCAGGTATTTCAATGTAATGCTACTTTGTACACCTTACTTATTCAATTTTTTAAATATGAACAGGGCATTAAATACATTGTTACGCAATAAATCCCCACCTAAAACCATATGAAACAACTAGAATCAGCTCCGTTTTGGTCAACTACACTAAGAAAACTGAAACGTTGACTTTAATTAAATGTATGATGTCAACAAATTTCACATAACTGTATTAAGTTAGTTGAAATAAATTATATTAAGTTGAACCATATATATATATTTTAAACCTAATATTATTAATTTCAACTAACGTAATAGAGTTATGTGAAATCTGCTGACACAATCATTTAATTAAAGTCAACATCTTTTTCAGTGACCATTTAAATGCTGTAACATACTGTATTAATACAATATAACAGATTCTCGGACCCACTTCGCATACTGGTACTTTTACTTACATTTTTTTAATAAATATTGCTGATAATATTTTTTTCAGTTTAGCTTACATTTTGAAAGCAGGACTATGCTACTTTTACTCAAGTCAAGCATCTGATAGTTTCTTTCACTGTCTGAACACACTCTACAGGACATCCTGACCTGCATCACAGCAGATTCCTGAAGCAGCGCAGCGTCCTCCCTCAGATCCACAGGGTCTACCTCCCGCCTGGCAGGGGGTCAGCAGGTAGTTCTCCTCCACACAGTGAGCTGTCTCCGGGGACCCCAGCAGGCAGCCCAGGCCCTCCCCGCAGCAGATGCTGGGGCCGAAGCAGCGGCCCCTGTCTCCGGGGCCACAAGACATGCACTGGGGAAGGAAACGCTATTATTATTGCCCTTATTTATCATGTATGTCAAATAAATGTATTACTGTGCAGAGCATATTTATCATGGGATTATGTGTCAAAGAATCTCTAAAGAAAAATTCAATGTGTTTGAGAAGCTCAGCTCTTTTATGTAAGATTCAAATAAAAACATTTATTTGAGATATTTTGCCAAGTAGCCAAGTAGGATTCATTAAGTGTAATTTTCCTGAAGTTATTTTTTTCAAAATCATTGCATTACTGTCTGTCCTGGAAATGGGAAATTGGATCTCACGGTTAAAGGTTGAAACTAATTGTGAGGAGAGAAGGGGTTTTATTGTACAGATAACACCATTTTAAGTGTGACTTTCGGCTGTGTGAATAAAATGTACTTGACTTAAAAAGAAAAACTACATCTTATAATCTAATGTTATTAAATCAGTAAAAACAGCTCACCTTTCGCTGCGGTGCGTCCATGATGGACCTCTTCCCACCGATAGGACAGTTGGAGATGTAACACGCCGAACATACAGACAGGAGGAAGAGTAGGCACATGGACACTGCGGCTCCAGTCATTTCTGCTGAGAGAGACAAACATTAGGAAAAACTGGTTTATACGGAAATAAACCAAACAAAAAGTCCACTGACCACAAATATAAGTTAGAAATCTACTAATCTGCATAAATAAAAGCATACTTATTTCTCAGTTTCTTGAGGAAGAGAAGATTTGAAGAGTTGGTTTCAGATGCTTCTGGATGCTTCTTCTGTTCTCGGTGCCCTCGGACATGTCTTATATACTTTCAGAGCTTTTTCTGAGAGTGACACAGAGACCTAACAGCCACTTAGAGATCCTTAATGAGCCCATTTGAGTTACTATCACCTCCGGAAATAAAGCTGACCACTGTGCAGGCCGGGTCAAAAGGGCCACGCAGTTCTGTGGCCTCGTTTGCTTCTTGCTGTTGAGAATCATTACAGAGGGGCTTGTGGTGCGTGACCGTGCATGATAGAGATGACAGGAGAGTCAGAGAGGTCAGGAAATGAGTAGGGAGATGGAATTATTAAAAGCATTAATGGACAAGAGAGTATAGTCCAACTTCTGATCTGCTTGTTTTAAAAAAAGGATTTATATTAAGGATTCTATTGTAATGGGTGTATTTTACGGGGCAGATGGGGCAAAGTGAAAAAAGCTGGTTTTCAAATGTCAGAAGAAGTTTTTCTTTGATCCTCGGACCTCGGCCTTCTGAGAGCGGCCATGTTTGCTCAGGGCTGAGATTTTGGTTTGTTTGTTAACAGACACAATGATTAAATGAAAGACATAGGCCTACACACACCTACAAATATTCTTTTTTATTAAAAGAATCTTCATTTTTCACGGGAATTGACGCACACATTGTCCAGGTCTGAGGTTAATTGGTCTCATGAGCTAATTAAGACGGCTAATGATCGGACACAACCCATAAAAGACAGTTTCACCGTTTCAATGATATGAGCTCAATTACTGCTGCTCTCTCCTTATCTGCTAACTGCCACCTCATCTCAATTAAAAAATAAATTGAAAAACTTGTCCTTGTTCTCCAACTTCTGTGCTAAAACGGGGATTGGGACTTTGAGTCGTTATTTAGATTCCACCCAAACTGATAGATGGCAAAACTTAACTATAGTCACCATGTGAAGACAATCTGTTGACAAGTTTGACAATGGCACACTCTTGCCTCCTAGTGGTTGTGTTATCACATTTAACCAATGCGTTCATGTTTCATTGTCTTTCATTGCAGGGGGTAGACAAAATATCAGACAAAAGAAACATAAAATAATAAATATAAAAAGAAGAAAGACCCGAAACATTGAACATCCAAAGTTTCACGGAGATAGTGTTGTTTACTGGGTGGCGTTATTGTACAAGTGTTTTTGCTGTATAGCAAGGCCCTGTATGATATGCACCTAACTAACTATAAACTGTATGAGTTGGAATATAAAAGATTTAAAACATATTTAACTGAAACACTTTAAGTGCTTATATTTTAAGATTGAATCCTTGGAGAGAAAGAGCTGGTTTACCCGGCTGAGATCCTCCTGTCACTTCACAGCAGTTGAACATTCAAACTGCATTGGTTTTTTTGTGCAACATCAAATCTCACCATTTCTCCAAAAGCTGAGCAAATCCCTATTTCATATAGAAATGGAGATGTCTATCTAGTGTTTCCTTATTTTTCTGCAGGAAGGCACTAGGCTTGTTGACTTCCTCTCCCCTCCCTTCCTTCCTTCTCTCCGAAGGTACTCATCTGAAAAATGAGAACAAAGTGATTGTTCCTGTTCTCTTTCTTAAGTCACTTCAAATGCTATCCGTGGACGCGCGGCTCATTGTCAGGAGAGTTGCAGTGCGAGCAGGAGGCAGAGAAAAGCAGGTACAGGTACAACAGCAGCAGCTGCAGCAGCCGTTCAGCAAACAGCATCACAGAAAACACACTCTGCTACACTCAGCTGGTAAGTTACACACACACACATAGACTTTTGCTGCAGCCTCACAAAAACACACACTTACTTACACTGGCTGGCATATGAGGAGGGGCTTCGGGTTTTAATGGATTGTTTGGAATGCATGGTGTGGCAAAGTATCGCCCGGGGTCTCTACACAGTGCACCTTCAGTGGTAGAGGTGAAGAGGATACATGATTAAAGATCAAATCAAATCCAGGAGAGTGTTAGAAACTGACTGAACATTTCAGCATGCATCTGGAATGGTTGAAACATC
This sequence comes from Trematomus bernacchii, assembly GCF_902827165.1. Lineage (NCBI taxonomy): Eukaryota > Metazoa > Chordata > Actinopteri > Perciformes > Nototheniidae > Trematomus > Trematomus bernacchii. The sequence goes on from NW_022988043.1 coordinate 9,378,142, forward strand.
TTTGTAAGAGGCACAATTATATTATTTTATTATATATTATTATTATAATACTGATTATGCATTTACATTGTGTCTCTGTAATGTGTATTTTCATAGTTTGTTGATAAAGAGTGGATTTTCTTTGTTTTTAGAGTGTGTGTGCACTGATTGCATTGAAGCCTTTTAAGTAGGTTTAAGCTGAAATGAAATGACGATGAATAACAGAATGTGAATTTGTTTGTAATCTCTGCATCTATTTTCATCTCAACATCTTCCAGAACTTTATCCTCTTAACTTGTTATCACTTGTTTTGACATGACATAAAGATGATTTAATCATAATATACTTTGAGTTAGTATTTGAAACTGGATGCATACTGAACATTACAAGAGTTGAAATAGTGGATTAATTGATCAGCCAATTGAAAATAAACTTACTCTTTTAGTCATTTTATTTAAACCTTTTTTATAAACAGGTAGCCTCATTGAGATTGGGATATCTTTTTTTAAAAGAGACCTTTCTAGAAAAAACAAACATATGCAGTTAAAGCATATAGACAGACCAATATATAAATAACAGACATATAATACATCTAAAGTTACAAACAAATCATTTCATTATCATTTCAAAATACCTATTTCTTGAACTGTATTTTTGAAAACTGCATCATTTGGATTTATTCTGGCCAAACTCATCGACGAAAGAATCTTTACTTGCAGCTTTACATACAATGCCTATGATTATATAAAGAATACTTGCAACAACCAACATAAATAAAAAAATACAACATGTAGCAGACAATAAAGTAGAACTAGCGGTCATGCTACAGTGTATTGATCTCAGCAGTTTCTCATTGATAAGCTCTAAGCTATTACAGTAATAGAATAGATACGTACAACATTGAACACACTTGATATGTCATGCAGAAGTAAGGCAGTTCCCCTCTGAGTATCATCTCCTTTTACCCATAACAGTTATCTACATTACAGTATGCACAACAAAACTGCAGTCGAGATGTTATTTATAGCTATATGACATCTAAACAGTTTTCAGTTATTTAATTGACTTCAGACTTTTGGCCGGCTCACAGTGATACCGGTGAAATCACCATGTAGCGTTATCAGTGGAGGAGAAAAGAGGAAGTTCTTCCGGGTCATCAGTTTAAAAAAGATGAACAGAGCAGAGAGAAAAGATAAGGAGAAGCGAAAATTGTATGGGAGGTAGAGGTGAGCATATCACACATAACTTCCTACTTTCAGGAGAGGAGGAGATCTGTGAGAAAGAAAGAAGTGAAAGGTTTCAGGTCGAACACTGAAAGGCGCGGGTGTCAACACACAAAACTGTTAGTGTGCCCGTTAACATTTCTTAAACAGATACCTTCAGAGAAACAGTTTCATATCCTGAATAGCAACCAGACACAAAGTCATACCTGTGTCAATTCTTTTTTTTTTAAAATGACAATTCTTTTTTTTAAGGCTAAAGCAAGATTTAATGTAAAAAGACATATTATGATATGAAATATGACAAATATAAATACAAAATATCTGATCAAATTACTTTTTGACATCGAAAGAGGTCAAATCTTATATTTCACAAGAAAGCAAAGATGCAGTCCAAACATTGAAAAATACAAATGTGTGTGTACATACATCTAAATTAAACCAACTACACTTATCTAGATTTGGAACAACAGGAATATAGATATGAAACAAATATAAAACTAGTTATATCTTCTAATTTTCAACAGTACAATTCTGCTTGCGTATTAATAAACAATCTAAAACTGTAATATATATAATATAAAATATAATGTATATTATATTAAAGGATACATGGGGCTATTTCACTGCAGAATACTTCTGAACTTTTACTAAAGCATCCTTTGAATACTGAACATGATATTGCAATATTTTTCTACTTGATAATTAACCTGAAGGCTTTGTCCTCACCATTATAACCACTTCTTTTACACCTTTTTCTTCAGGGAAAAGATGGAAACAGACCAGGGGATTTTCTCACCAGCAAGAAGTCCTTTTCTCAGAGATGAGCAAAGACAAAGGTCTCAGCACAGTTTCTATCTAAGCCCACCTCGGCTCTACATGAAGCCCCCAAAACTCTCCCCTCCCAGATACCCCAGCATATCACCCAGCAGAGACACCTACAGTGTGTTCAGCCCCCCTGCTTTCTTTCCCATGCTTGGCCCCAGTTTTGCCCAAAAGGAAGGATCCCAAAAACGCAAAAGAACTCCTTTCAAAATGGACGCCCGTGGAGCTGAATCTCCTGACAGAGGAGCAGAGGAGGCAGACGAAAGCAGCAGTAAGAAGGCGGTGCACTTGACCCACATCCCCTTCTCCTTCCCACCTCGCCCCATTCCTTCCCCATCGCCTAAGCCCATCCCTGGAATGATCGAGCTAAACAAACTGCAGCTTCATCACAGGTCACCAGGTATGAGTCTACCTGTGCAGGTGAAGCAGGAGCCTCTCAGCCCTTCCCCTGTGTGGCCTTCCTCTCCTCTCCTCCTCCACCCTCCCTACTTCCCACCTCTCCACCACAGCCTCCTCCCATACCCCTTCTTCATGCCCAGCCCAGTCATGCACTTCCCCGCTGGTTCTTTCTATCCAAGAGAGAACCCCCGCCCTGGTCATCGCGGCCGTGACGGACCTCCTCGCAGTGGGACGACCAGTGCTGAAAAGCTCGGTTTCAACGTCCATGTGGACGACAGTTATTATGTAGATGTGGGTGGAGACCAGAAGAGATGGAAGTGTCGTATGTGTGAAAAGTCCTACACCTCCAAGTACAACCTGGTCACACATATCCTGGGGCACAACGGCATCAAGCCGCATGGATGTCACCTGTGTGGGAAACTTTTTAAGCAGCTGAGTCACCTGCACACACACCTGCTTACCCACCAGGGCATGAGGCCCCACAAGTGCCAGGTGTGCCACAAGGCCTTCACTCAGACCAGCCACCTGAAGAGACACATGATGCAACACAGTGACGTCAAGCCGTACAGGTAGTTGTTCAGTTGCTTGTGCTTTTATTTTTAACTATTGTCTTTTTTATTCTAATCCTTCATACATTTTATCCTTACCTCTAGCTGCAATGTGTGCGGCAGAGGTTTTGCGTACCCTAGTGAGCTTCGCGCCCATGAGCTGAAACATGAGAAAGGACAGGAGAACGTTTGTGTGGAGTGTGGTCTGGATTTCCCCACACTGGCCCAGCTGAAGAGGCACCTGACCGTTCATCGCGGTCCCACCCTGTACAGGTGAGAACAAAACCTGTTATTGCCTTAATATCTCAATGACTGAATTGCTAAAGTAATAGTTGGAAATACCCACTCTAATGTTATTGTTGAGAGTCAGATGGTGTCTGAATTTGAAGCTACAGCCAGAAGCCAGCAGCAAGTTAGCTCAGCTTAGTATATAGATATAAAAACAGGGCAACAAGTAGTCTGGTTGTCTCCAAAGCTAACAAAATCTGCCATGAAACCCCGTGTGGCAGTGTTGATGTATTTGTGTAGGCTAAACTGGAAGTTATTATTGCACTGGTTAGATTGACAAAACTTCTTCCATTGGAATTTGGATAATTGCAAAAAATTGGACACTGACACCTTTTGTTAATTTCCAAAAAATGAAAAACATTTTTTAGTGTGAATGCTTTGCTCGAATTAGAAAAAAAACATTATGCTATGAATAAACTACAACAAGGTCACATGAGGTTCAAAGTCACTACTACTAAGAAGATAAGTTTCTCAGCGTTTTTTTTCCTCAACAATCTCTGTAGTCTAATTTAGCGCCTTGTAAGCAACATCCATTTTTTGGACACTAAGACACTTCAAACATATGTTATCGGTGAAATAAAGAGTTGCTGCTAAGTTGCAGATGTGGTTACATTTGGCTTACAGTTTCCCCTTGTTTTCAGTCTTTGTGCTAAGATAAGCTAACAGGTTGCTAAATGTAGCTTCATATCAATCTTCTCATTGAATTCTCGGTAAGAAAGCAGCAAATACATTTCTCTAAATATTGAACTACTGCTTTACCATCATAGTTCTCTATTTGGGTCAATAAAGAAGAATATGCTTGTTGTTCCTGCAGGTGTGCTGAGTGCCAGAAGACTTTCCAGTACCCGAGCCAACTTCAGAACCACATGATGAAACACAAAGACATCCGACCGTATATCTGCAGCGAGTGTGGGATGGAGTTCATCCAGTCACACCACCTGAAACAGCACACTCTCACCCACAAAGTAGGTTTAATTAGGAAGAACAAAAGAAAAGACAAAGGATTTTACATTTTTTGACAGGTTGAAAGCATGGATAGATTTTGGGCATCATCGTTTTGAAGGAGACATTTTTCACACCACATCTTTCACATTTTCTTGTTCTATAGGGGGTGAAGGAGCACAAGTGCCGCATCTGTGGTCGGGAGTTCACCCTGTTGGCAAACATGAAGCGCCACGTCCTCATCCACACCAACATTCGGGCATACCAGTGCCACATGTGCTTCAAAAGTTTTGTCCAAAAACAGACTCTCAAGGCTCACATGATCGTCCACTCGGACATCAAGCCCTATAAATGCAAGGTTGGTTGTAACTAACTCATCAGATGAGATCTTTGCGTTGTGTTTTGACCTTTCACTTCCTCTTTGTTTTACAGCCAATTCTGCTTTCGCTCAATCAGGAAAGGAATAGTTACTTGGATCACACACAGTTAGCTTAGCTTGGCTTAGCTTAGCTTTGAGACTGGAGACAGGAGGTATAACAGCTAGCTTAGAATTGTCCAAAGGTAACAAAATAATCTTACCAGCCCCTTTTGAGGTCACTAAATAAGATTTGATTACATTTATTGATTCTTTTAAAAAAATGTCAGTAAAAATCATACATTGTGGTTTTACATGGAGTTATCCGGCAGACATAGTACCTTTAGACACAGCCAGGCTAGCTGTTTCCTCCTGTTTCCAGTCTTTGTGCTAAACTAAGCTATAAGCAGCTGTTGACTTTAGCATCATATTTAATAGGACACATAGACTGTGTAAAACAATTAGACGTAGTTTTCCTGATGTCAACAATTCGTTTTGTGGACTGCCTTTTTTAAGTTCCTGGAGTTTGGCGTTTTGGTCGTCGCCATCTTTGGTTTTTGCGACCAGAAAGACCCAAGAGTGTGGAGCTAAATACAACCACTGAATGAGAAATGTTTAGGGAACCAAAAAGGTTACGTTCGACTTTTCCTAATTGAAAATAATATTTTAAAGGGTTATTGTTAAACTATTCCTTCAGTATTTACTCCTTTTTGGTTAAAGACATGAATCACTTTTTGTTAACTAAATTAACCAATAATCCTTGCCCTTTTATATTTAGTGGTAGCTGCTATTAAAGGTTTTTTTTACAGTGGAGAGGCAGTTTTGACCTTGGTGTTTGGTGCGAGGACTGAGACGATGACCAGATAGCTGAGCTTTTGGCAGTAGGAGCCTCTTCGTCCATAGGAAGGATATCGCCGCACGAACTGCCTCTCTAACAATGGTCCCCCAGCCTCCCTGGAGAACAAGGCCCTCAAATAGATTTCATCTCGCTTTCTCTGCTGCTGGAGGGAGCTTCCTGTTTTCTCACGGTCCTCTTGGACAGTTTACAGTCCCTCTCTCCTCCTGAAGGAAAGGACCACCCTAATAAAAAAGAATGCAGAGGAAGGACAGCACAGGAGTTGCCCTTCCCTGTTCTCCTCCTGGCCCTGTCTCGATGTTGCTTCCTCTCTCTTTCTGTTTTTTCTTGTGTGAGTGTGTATGTGTCAGGGAGTGAGAGAGAGGGGGGGTAGACAAAGAGGGAAGGAGGAAAACAAGGATAGGAGGAAGGAGAAAGGGTGTGTGTCTATGTATATCTGAATGCATACACATTCATTCATGATTACGTGTTGCTCTACAACTCCACCATCTGCGATAATTAGTTATCTAACAAAGGAGATTTGGCAGAAAGAAAAATAATAGTTGGTTTGCCTATTGTTTTTGCATCCTTGAATAGTGTTTACAACAGCCAATCGGGGAAAGTAATCAAGTTATTTGCTTGCATGCTATTTTAAGCTGCATGTTTTTCACTTGTTTGTAACCTCATCTTTAATTCTACAATATTTACGAGGGAAAATTGTACTGTTTACCCACTCAACTTCATTTATCTGCCAGCCAGAGTTAAATAGTTACTGGTAGAGAAATAAAAACATATAATCAACCTCAATACAGTTTGAGGATTTCTTCTTGACTAAACTGCTAACATTATTTAAAGTAGTTGAAAGGAAGGAAAAGTTTGACATTCTAGAAATGGTGTTAATTATGTTTCTGGACGGGGTTTAGATGAAAATTATTCTACTTACACATGGATTAGGTGAAGCTTTTATTTTTTTACAACTGTGAGTGAGTCAGCCGTGTGAAATGTATAGATTTCTTACTCGTGGCAACTTACCTGGCTATGCGCTTCTCTCTCTTTGTCTTTCAGCTTTGTGGAAAGGAGTTCAACAGGATGCACAACCTAATGGGCCACATGCATCTCCACTCAGACAGCAAACCCTTCAAATGCCTTTACTGCCCGAGCAAGTTCACGCTTAAGGGAAACCTCACTAGACACATGAAGGTCAAACACGGCGTCATGGACAGAGGGCTAGATGAAAGATGTAAGCATGCACATACTGTAGATGTTACATACATGTTTTGTTGCCAAAGTTGTTTGATGTAATGACTTACATTCTCTGACTTCAGTGTTTCGGCAAAGAGGGCGATTCTGCGTGTCCACTCCCATGGGCCTCCTCACTCGCTTCAGCCAAGAGGAGCCGTTTGATCTTTCCAAGAAACCCCCAGGCCTCCCCAGCCTCCACCTCTCCCAATCTGATGGCGAGAGCGTGCCTGGGAGCTCGTGTCAGGAGGAAGATGAGGAGAGTTTGTACAGAAGGAGCCAGTACAGTCCTGATGTGGACAGACATGAGCAGGCAGGCAGCGACCGGTACATCCCTGAGCTGGAGGAGAGAGGGCAGGGATCTCCAGCTGAACTGAGGCCAGGGGAGAAGCATGAAGAAACGTATCAGCATAGTTCAGATGGACAGACATATGAGAAGGATTCAGCAACAGAAGAAAAGGAACAGGTGCAGCTTTTACAGTCAGAGGAGACGTCTGAGATGGCCTATGAGTCTGATGTAAGTGACCAGGAGTACCACAACGAGACAGGCTGCACACAGTTGTATGACTATGACTCTGACTCAGAAATAGAGAATGATCTAGGTAGCTCTACAGAGCTAGATGAGGCAGAGCAAGGTAAACAGCAGAATGCCATCGATGCAGCAGAGAGCAGGTCGCAGGCAGGTGAAATAGTGCATCGCTTGCGCACAAGGATGTTCATGGAAGTTACGGGTCCACGAGAGGAAGAAGAAAACAATGTATGAGAAATATGAGCTGAAGAATGGTGATGCTTTTTAGGGGAGGTTGATGTTATTTTGATCAGAAGGTAGAAGAAAAGTGTGTACAGTAAATCTGTAAATGAAATTGATTATAAAGATGTCTAGCTTAGCACCAAAAAAGGAAAGAAGAACATATCATGTGAATTAACTGAACAAAACATAACAATGAAGAAACTGAAATACAAAGCTGTGAAGCATAATATGTACAGAACATGCCATAGACAGACAGAAGGTTGATGTGCATTTATGATTGAATATTATGTTTAGGGAATGGCATTTTTTTGTTTTTGTTTTTATCATTACGATATTGACTCAAGTATTACATTTTGCTTTAACTTTGATTCTCTTTTAAGTGTGTCAATCGATGATCTTAAATAAAAAAATATGTCATTGCTCAAACCATATTTTGAAATGATTTAATTATTTTTGTCTCTTTGTTTGTAAGATATATGTTTTTATGGATTTAGATACGACTAAGCTTGAGTTTCTTGGATATTTGAGTATCTTTATGAAATAAACTGTGATTTATGTTGTTGTTTAATGTCTAATGTTTAGATTATTTGATATCGGTTTGCCTCTCTTAGTTCTGTCTTGTGGGTGTAGCTTTGTTTTTATGGCAGTGTATTTCTGTTCACCTGAATGTGATTCTTTGAAATAAATGCAAAAATAAAAGCTTGAATACACAATTCTTTGTAATTATCCTGATGTTTGTGTTTGCAGACACTTTATAAACACCCATATAAGTGTTTTTAAAGAATATAAGCACCCAAATCCCAATTCTCTCCGTCTGGCACGTACTTCAGCAAGCCAGAGATGATTGCTGTGTGTTTCAAAAAGCTTGCCTTTCTCCTCCTGCTTCTCTTTCAAAGCAAAGGAAGGGGAAGAGAAAACACCTCTCCCCTTCTCTCTTTTAGGTTTTGATCAAACAGCAGTGACGGACACAGTGGGTGTCCCAGACAAAGGCTTCATATGTCTGTATGACTGAGAATAAAGCATTGTTTCCGCTCATTGCAGGAGCCTCACAAAAAATAAGAAAAACTCTTGGGAAAAAAAGGTTTTAGTAGGATAATATACATTAACATTCAGTGCATTCTGTGGGATATCTTACATTTATCTCATATATTATAAAGTTATCTAGTAAAGGGTTATTTAAAATATAATTTACTGGGTTTCAATGTAACATTAAGCTCACTTAGATGTAGTCACACATTGTACCTCACTCTGAGGTGCCAGTTCAGGTAAACACAAGTCATTTCTTGTCAGATGAAATGCAGAACAGCAGCTTCTCTATTTCTACCAGTGACCACCACCATGTTCAAAAAGGTGAAACTGCAAACAGTTTGAGGAAGTTCTCACATCCTCCTCTCCTTTCCTTTCCTCACCTACACGTTTCAATCCCTACAACGGAGAGAGGATTTACTGTTTGTCTCTTAGATAGAGCTTCTTTCAGTAGCATCATACTGAGTAATCTCTGAGGAACAACATTTATGGCTGACCACACTTCAGAGACTTCATGAAAGACGATGTTTCATATGGTAACTCTATCCTTCATGTGAGTTTAATGAACTGAAACTTGAGCGATCATGAGAATGCAAAGATTACCCAGAACAGGTCGATAGTGATGTGATGGGAAAATGAGTAGTGTGGTATGAGACGATTCATTGTTCTGCTTTGGAAACTTATACCCTCAATTTATATGAATATAATGTTATCTAGTACTTTCCTACAGCAGATAACTCGAATGTTCAGGCCGCACATTTCAGAGTTTAGTTGAGTAGAAGTACATTATGTATAAAAGTCTTATCAGTAAACATATTAATTCATTAAATGTAAATATTAATACATTTGATTATTAGATTGGTATTCAAAATGCATCAATTGCTAAGCAGTTGGCTGAGGTTGAGTTAGTCTTGAAGTTTTTTTAAATACTTTGGTATTTTAACCCCAGTGAAACTCAGTCCAGGGGCCGGGACACAGGATAAATCTGAGAGGTCATGAGAGGACTAATGAAAAAAGGACCCTAACCTTTGTCTTTTTGGTGAAATATTGAATGATGTGTAAATGTATCAAGTAATATGGGCTGGCAAAAAATACAAGAAATACTTAAGTAGAGTACAAGCAACATTAATTACTTTCATGTACTCAAGTAAATGTATCAAGTTATTTTCCCGTGCTTCCAAAAACATTCTTGCTTGTTTTCTGTATGTTTTAAAACATTCTTCAACTGATCTGTTCAGTCCTTTATCAAACTAAATTACCAAATATTTGCTGTAACCAGCTCATCATTTTAGAGTATTTGCTGTTTTCCGTGATTAATACACTGTATATGGAGTTACTTTATGTTTTAGACTTTGTATGGCAAAACTAAGCATCTTTCACATTATTGCATGTCTTATTTACCAACTAATTCAAAGATAAACATCAAATGAATTCCCTTTTAGACATAAATGTGATATTTTGTAATGTTGCGAAGCTATGACTGTGAAATTAAAAGGATAGGAGATAATGTTTGTAACTGATATATACTGAAAACAAAAACTTCTGAATTCTTTATATCCCTGAATCATATCCATAAACAAACGTCACTTTAAATGAAGTGAATAGTATGGTAAGAGGTTTATGATGACTCTTTTGATGGAAATTGACTACACCCTTTGAATCGGCTAAAACGATTGCAAACAACGAGGACACAGCAGTGAAAAAACACTCGTAAAAATAGTCAGTTTATTCCTCAAAAGATATTTGTATCCCCACCTGTGTGTCTGGAAATGTTTCCTGTGAGTTCTCTATAGTGCAGCTCAGGGAAGAGCTTCCTGTTTTGATGGTGAATGAGAGAACGAGATGGTGCTAAAATTCTTCCACGTTTTGTTTAACAAAACTGTCCCGCCCCAGTATCAACCTGTCACCTCCTTTGACCCACAGCCAAGACAGCTTACTGTAATAATAGCTGAGGGCTGTCCTTCTTAAAAACAATAACAGTGAAATAGAGGTGAGAGGACAAATGTGTTGTGCTGTACATGTACTAATAAATACACAGTTAAAGTCAGTTATCCAATAGTGTGTTACTATTCCAGGGGTTGTATGATTGTATGGTTGTTTTTCCTTTTAAATAAATAAATCTGATGTCCTATCAAACATAAGGAAGCATCCAAAATGTATAAGTAACAAACACTTTTACTTTGTACGGTTTTATTTGCAGGTCCACTGGGCAGAGTGAAACTGCTCCCTCTCTACTTCAGTGGATCTAACTCCTCTCCTCTTTATGTAAACAGCGCCCTCTTTTGTCACAACATGGGTACTTCTTAAGTGTTCTGCATTTTTTTCAAATTAATACATTTTTAATTTCAAGAGATTCCCCCAATATTTTAATTTGAGAGCACATCCCTGCAACAGAGTCTCTATTATTCCCCGAAGCCAACGACTTTATGGGTGATCTACTGAGGATGACATTTTTTCTAAAAACGAATACAAATTAACGTTGTTATTGTACTCCATTATCTAAATACCTTTGTTATAATTACAATATGTATTGATCGAGAAAAATATTTAAAAACAATAGGCTATTACCCTTTTGTTAGCACTTTTGGTACAACCCTCTTGTGTCGTCCCCGGTCGTCCCCCATCCCGGGTTAAGTGGTGGTTTCGTCCAAAGATGGCAGCCTCCGTGTGGAAGCGATGTGTGACTGCGGCTGTCAAAGTTAAATGTTTATCCCCGTCTTTTTCAGGTAAACTGATCTAATATAAAGCCATGGATACAATCACAGTTTACATTATCGCATTGGTTTGTTTATCTGTTACACCTTTGTTGTTTACTTTTCATTATTTTGATGTTTTGGAGCTAAATGTCCCCAGTTGATGTTGCAAGCTAACTGTAGCTAACGTTACATGAACCTGCTAAACAGCACACGTGTGTTAATGTTTTGTAATTGTTAACGAGCTTATAAATGTGTAGTGTTTGTATCTATATGACCTGACTGACCGTGTGTCTTCGCAGCCAGGAGATGGTTGCTCTCAGCAGCTTACACAGACACCAAAGTGTGGGAGGCCAGGGAGAAAGAGCCTCTCAACCTGGGTAAGAGATACAACTGATACTAATATATTCACATACTATATTCAATGAACAGTCCAGCCAATAATAACTCAAGTCTGCTAACGTGGGTCAGGATTTGTGGGAATTTTGTAGGGAAGACATATTGTCACAGTGATCTGTGTGCAGATTATCAATATTCAACAGTTTAACCCTGAACGTGGCTCAACAGTCAGCACAATATAGCAGGAATAACATCTGTTGTAGCGTTTGGAGATGCAAACACTTCCCCCCCCCCCCCCCCCTTTAAATAGAACAAGAATCACATCACACATGGCATATTTTAGTCTCTTTCTCAGACATTTTGCAATCAGGGCCCTGATTGTATATTATGTAGTTTTCTCTGTGAAGCATAATAATAATAATACCTTGATTCTTATTGCACCTTTCAAAAGTAGTTATCAACCAAATAAATACATTCTAAAACTATCATCATTAAAGGACAATACCCACCCCAGGCCACATCCTGTCCACTGTGCTGTGGTCTCGACAGAGATACAGAATGATCTGCTTTCGTACCTTCAGGCTACAAATCAGCTTCTTTCCTCAAGCAGAAAGACTGCTAAACTCATTCTTTACACTCCACCATTCCATTAAAAAAAAAAGAAGCTAAATAGGACATAACTGCATTGTGTTGTACAATAACAATACATCGAGCCTCAAACCTACTGACTAAAATGCACTAAGTATCAAAAGCTGTTGAGTGCCAAGAGTTGACTTTGAGTGCCTTGTCTAATTCTTAGTTGTATTTTCTTTTTTCGATTAAAAATATTCCTGACTTGAATTATAATTTGGTCAAATATATTTTGGATTTGTGAAACTTAACTATTATAATAACATCTGTATTGACACCTAGCCCTATCATCATCAATAGATTTCATGTCAAAAGAACGAGGACATTGTTTTATTGCTGCATGTAGGACATCAACATCTTGTTGTCTGTGCACTTGGTCACCACATGAGGGCAGTGTAATGCTACAGCCTCATGTTGCATGGTAATTGTTCAATAGTTAAAACAAAATTAGATTGTCGGCCATGGCTTTATTAAATTAAAATCAATACATGTTTTTTTTTTTATTGTTTAAATAGGTAGTATTAACTGGCTCAAATGTGCTACTGTACATGAACTGTTTTAAAGTCCTGTGTTTCTGTTTTTATAACTTACAGCTCTACTTGCCAACAATATGGACAGGACATACGACAGAAATCTTCCAGTTAGCTCTCTGACTGTGTCTCGGGTAAGATTTAGATCCTCTCTATTTAATTGTTTGTCCTGCCACTGATCACTATAAATAAACAAATATTTGTGAATCTGATAACAGTAGATACAACATCTTTTAACACACATTTGAATTTTCTGTTTCAGTTTGTTGACACTATTTCATCTCAAGAGGAAGTGAACCAAGCAGAGTACTACCTTTACAAGTAAGAAGGATCATGTTTACTCTTTCTGCATCAGTTTCTGTGTCAGATTCCTGCTGCTTAGTTGGTTTTGTGTGTTTTTCTTGGAATGAGTTGTCTGTTTTCAGTTTATGTTTTGTCACATGCTTTTCTTTGTTCGGGGCAACGCCAGACTTTTCCTGTTAACTCCTTCCTCTGGAATCTGCACCCAGTCCTGTGATAATAAGATTTAGTAAATTCCCCAATCACACCCTTGTTCACAGCATATTCATTTTAATAATCAGGTACGAATCAAATAACCACCTTTTGCATTTAGGAAAACTAGAAAATAGTTATTTTCATCAATGGATTCTACTGTCCCACATGTGTTTCGGACTCTTGTTTTTTGGTTATAAACTCTGACATTTCTTTGAGTGTTCAGTTTGCTCTTTGCAAACCAAGCAACCAAAATAATGTCTTGTGAAATTCAAATATGATCACATTTAATCTCTACTCTTCTTCACATCTTCCCAAAAAATATGTCTTGCCTGTTATTAGAGCCAAAGTTTAATGGATATATATAAAAACGTTATGTGTTGTCATTTTTTCCCCAGGTTTCGTCACAGTCCAAACTGTTGGTACCTGAGAGACTGGACCATTCACAGTTGGATAAGGCAGTGTCTAAAATACGGAGTCAGAGAGAAGGCCCTGCACACACTTAAAAACAAGGTAAACAACACGTTATCATCCCTCAATTAAATCAACTCACAATTCTCTTTGTTCAATGCAAAAGGGATCCATCTTTTTAGTAATAAAGGAAATGGGGTCTGACAGCTGCAGTTATCAGACAGTCAGAGCAATCACAGATCCTAACTTGACCACCCAGATGCACTTTCAAACTGTTTGACATTTCAGCCCAGCATGTGTACTGTTCATTAGTGAGTTGTAGACTCAGGGAATCACTGAATTTTCCAAAGTAGTGTTTTGGAGCGAGGTAGAACAGAGTGTGCTCGGACAGTAGAGCCTCTGATGTTGTGATTGGTGTCGTGTTACTGTGAGACTTTGATGCAATAGGAATCAGCAGTTGTGCTGTTGTATTACGGTCTTTTTTTTCACGAGGTAAACGGTCAATGCTCATAATAATGCAAAATATCTTGTGTGTGCAGGTCCAGTATGGAATATTCCCAGATGACTTCACGTTTAACCTGCTCATAGATTCTTACATTAAGGACGGAGACTTTAAAAGTAAGGCTTTTTTTTAAAACATGTTTCTGAAAAATCATCTGGAAAAACAGGGCCAGGCAGACTATAATAAAATACAATCTCTGCAGACACATTCCTGTTGTCTTTGGATATTTCCAGGAGTGGAAACAGACTGTCTATCAAACCACTAACATCGGATTACAAACATTTCTTTCCTTGTTTGTAAAAGACAGTGGTGAAGGGGAAGCCTGGTTATGTTTTCTGTAATAACAGTAGATGATAAACAATACTTCATATTTGGCACAAAGTGATAGCGCATAGATGGTATTCCAGTGTTTTCAGTTGCATGGTAAATTTATACTGTATAACTTCAGTATTGCTAATCAAATCTAATGTTGTTTTACATTAGATTATTAATCTAGCAATATTATATTTTGTATTGTCAGGAAATCCCATAAATAGACTAAAACCTTCAATATATTGAACCTGTTGACCCATTCTGCCTGAGAAACTAAAATCTGATAGATTTTATTCCTCTCAACTTAATTTTTGTCCCAAAACTATTAAAAGATGGTGAGTTGGTTCCCATCCACCTATTTGGAACCTCATTTTCATTTCTGTGCATAGAAAAACCTGAAATGAAACTTCAATACTAATGGCAGATCTGTGTGGACCCATAAGGAGACTATAAAGTTCTTAAAATGAATCATTGAGAAACCATTATAAATGCCATGCTACGATCACATGTTCCCTTATTGTTGCCCAACCAGAAGTTCAATTAGATGAATATTCACATAACTTTTGTGATTTAAATAAATGTGCATTCATTAAAATAAATTCTTTAGATTTTTAATATTTTAACTAAATGTTGTCTTTTCAAAACATTGTTTGACAATAAGAAAATATATTTTCACCAGACTTATCCTTTTAACTTGAAAAACAGGGTGAACAGAAATAGCAAAGAGTTAAGAAAACATGCTTTTGATGTAAAGACCGAATGTAATGAAAGGACTTGCTCTGCTGACTTATACGATTAGAAGGAAGAAATCTTTGTAATATCGACAATTGTTTTGAATTGTTTTCATTGTTATTTTCCTCATAACAAGATTTAATAAGAGGGTGTAGAAAGGACTATGTATTTGTGGTAATTACAGGTGCGTGCTCTGTGGTTGAAGAGGTGATGCTACAGGAGGCCTTCGACCTTTCCTCCACTCAGATCCTGTCTCTGTATGCCCTGGCCAGTTACCTAGCAACCAGACCACAACTCACTGTGAGTGAAACGACGGCAACATGCAAAAACATGATCCCAAAATAATGTTATGTTTGTAAATACAGTACTCTACATTCATTTTGGCGCCACACTAAAGGCAACGATTTTAATTGCAATGCATTGTAATGGAAAAAAGCTCTTTTATTAGCATAAATGTTAAAGCATCACAAATCTGCTCCCCATTACTATCGCTTACCCTTGTTCCTCGCTGTGTGCAGGTGTCAGAGGAGAGGATGTTGGGAGCGTCGCTGCTCCTCTGTGGGAGGAAGCAGGAAAACTCTGTTGGCCTCAGCGCTCAGCTGCTGGGCAACGCTCTGCTGGGTGTGTATTTGGGTTTCTTCACCCACTCTGTTGTATTTCATGTGATTCACTCAGTGTTCTTTCTTTATGCAGTTTGTCTCATTTGTTCTTCTCCTTCTTTCCAATCCAGGTAAGGTGGAGATGTCAAAGGGCATTCATGCCTTGTTCAAAGGGATGCCTCTCTCCTGGGAGCGAGGGTATCTGAGCCGGGCGCTGGCTGTCATGGAGGGAGTGGCTGCTGCTTCTGGGGACGTCAAGCTGTCCAAAGACTCAGTAAGGATCGAGAAAATGTGTAAATGTTTTTAGAAGAATACGTTGGTTAGGTGCATCCTCAATTATATCCTATCTCATAACAAATGAAAACGGGAAACAAAAGCCTTGGAAGAGGCAGGTTTTTCTCTTTTCTAACCGAACAGTTTGCTCCTTATTCAAGTCTGCGGTGTCAATCTTCTCCACTGACTGTGGGTTTGATGTCAAATTCAACTTTAAGACTGTTCTGGAGAAAAAACTTGTTTTAAAATATGATTCAGTGTTGTCACAGAACACATCATCACAAACGGGCTCAGTAGAGACTGTTGTTACTCTCCAGGTGGGGTGTGTGACACAGACAGTCTCTATCTGCTGAGATAAAACACACATGCGGTCATTTTGTTGTTATTGTTACATATTTGCAACAACACACACTGGGGTGTAGCTGGCCTGTGCTGTCCAGTTCAATACTCCAGATTTGTCCATGTGTAATGAGATTGTGGCTGGCCTGCAGCACAGAGGATGTCTGTGAGAATCACTGCGACAGGAACTAAACAGCTTGTGTCAGACGGCAGCACAGCAATAATGTAGACAGAGCAGATAACGCTGCAGGACAGAGGAAATATTACATCTCAAATGAAAATGCTGGTGACTGCCGCCTCAGGTGACAGTCAATCTTACTTCTAAGAGGTGAGGTCTTTGCGTGTCTGTCCTTGAAATGAATCTTAGAAAATATGTTCCTTTCATTAAAAAATGTTTAAATATAAATCAGATAACGTACACGCAGTAACACCTCTTTCAGCAGTTCTACTCTTTATTGATTTTGTACACGTAATCATTTAAAACTATATTTTTTCTGCATACTCAATGTTAGTTTTTTTACTTATTTTCAGCTGGACTACATGAACGACCTGCTGCAGGAACCGTCTTCTTCCTCAGAAAGCGAGTCCTTTGGAGAGGAGTCAGCAGGAGAGGAGGTAAAGAAAGAAAACCCCGTCGATGAAGAAGATGAGGCGGAGAAGGCTAAGCTCCCTCAATATGTCAGCAGATTCAAGGTGGGTGTTTGTTGTGTACAGCGGGTGTACTTTTGTTTGGAGCAACTGAATTAACCTCAGCTATCGTTGTTGGGGCGAGTCAGTAAACACAGACAAACAAACACAGAGGCTTTTTTGATCAAATTCACCAAGAACACCAGTCCATTACAGATTCACTTCTTACTTATAACATAGCCCAATATAAATTCACTCAACATTTTTGCTGAATCCAGCTTTGTATGTCTATTTGAGGACTGAGATGGATTTGTTGGTTTTTTTCTGGTCAATGACTGAAATATTTTATTTCAGAAGATGCCCTTGTGTTATTACCACACTACAAGCTCTATTATTAAACTACTATTTAGTTTTACTTCCAAAAATATATCTGATGCCCCTTTCACACCGGCGCTTTTTCCTGTTCACACCGCAGCGGCGGCGCGTCATAGCTCCGGAATGCGGTTCACTTCCAGCTCCAAAAAATTGTCAGTCCAGAGGCAAGAGCTTCGGAGCTATGACGCGGCGTCTCTTACGTCGAGGCGTGCAGGAAACCTTACTTTGACCATCCATTCGCTGTTATTGATCATTGTGGAGATACATGGGCTGCACAGGTTGTCATGTCCGACTATCACAAGTAGAATCATAATGAAAAATACGCCGGTAAAATGTGCCTGTAGAAAACGGCTTAGCAAGTAGTCAGTTTAGCTTCGGTTGCTATGCTAACATCACCCATGTTATACCAGAGAAACTTTCATAACAGCGTTGTGATGCCAAATAGCGTCAATTCAGACTGACACACATTCACTTAAGGGGAACTGGGGATATGTATCAGCTGCTTGTGTGACAGTCAGACAGTGAATACTTTAGAGCCGTGTGAGCTAACCCGGAGCTAACGGGAGAATAAACTCCTGTGGAAGTGCAGCCAGCACTGCAGCGGTCGGTAAATGCCGCTGAAACACATTAATAAACAATGAACCACGGCACTCTGGAGAAAAGTATAAGGTTGGAGAAGTCGTTATTTAATTTAATCTGGCTTCGTATGATTAAAAGCAACACGATCATCGACCCGACGCAGTCCCCGGCCCGTTGTTGTTGTGGGAGAAAATCAGCGACGTAAACTGTGACGTCATGACGCAGCAGCGGCAGCTCTGGGCAGTGTGAACAGAGCGGGAGCTGAAAAGGGAAACCGGAGCTGAACCAGAAAAGCTCTCGCTAGGAGCTAGAAAGGGAAAAGCGCTGGTGTGAAAGCCGCATAATTTGTCCTTCAGTGCATTTATTGGGCATGTCCTGACCAAATGTGTTGAATACATTTTCCTCCTCCTAAAGGATTTTTGTCAATGTTAAGAAGCTTGCACATTTCTCCTTTCCTGCCTTTGTTGGCACATTGATGTGTGTAAGGATCTGTCACCACCACCTGTTGTCCAGTGGCACAGTGTGAAAACATTGGCTGAAAAAAACAAATCTGATACCAGCCAATAAGTGCGGTCCGTTACTGGTACGCCATAACTACACTTGTGTTAAACATACTCCAAAAAAACATTTACAGAAACCCAGGTCTTCATCATGTGCTGAACTAAGTGGTTTGGTTCACTGCGTTTCAGGTTTGTGTTTAATCATTGGCTTGATTGGCCCTTTAATATAACAGAGCCAGCCAATAATTACATGTTGACTCAAAATTCCTTATCAGAACATCCAGACCTTGATGTTTTTCTCATACTATGACTCCAGCTAATCTGTCTCTTTTTGGTACGTATCAAATAACCTGGTTTTGAGGTCACTGTTGGGTTCTTTAACATAGTTTTTGTTTGCCTGCCTCTTCAGGAGCTGTGTAGCCAGTTGGAGTCTGAGGGCAAAGTGGACTCTGCCTCGTTTCTCGCTGCAGGGACCGCTCTGGCCCAGCAGAACATGGCTGCTGCGGAGAAACCCGACCTGGAGCTGTACGAGAGCAACTTGCCGGCCTGGGAGGCAGAGAGGAAGCAGCTGATCCAGAGAGAGAAGGAGCTGAGGGCGCAGGCTGAGCAGGAGAAACGGGAGAAGTTAGCAGCCCGGGCCGCAGCCGAGCAGCAGGGGATGAGAGCCGAACAATGACACCTGACATTTTCATTGAGTTTACCCGTGGAAATTGTGAAATATCAACATCCACAACATTACCATTGTGTCACTATTCAGTTTTGTAAATAACAATTATTGTGTGCTTATGTGAGTAAGTATTGCTCTGTTTTTATAAAACGAAATAGGGCAAATTAAAATAATGTATCAAACATTGGGTCTCATTTGTTGTTTTTCTCGGATGATATCATTATTTTAACATATGCACACATCAATAACTGTCAAGCCTGATGGTCGAGTGACCTCATGTAAGCAAAAGAAGGGAAAGTTTGTGCCACCACATCCTCCCACTACTTTTTCTGTGTGTTTGTGTGCGTGCGAGTCAAAAGCAGGAGATGCTTTTGACTCTCACGCACACACAATGTATGTTTTCTCGCAGGGGACTGAAAGGGGTATTGCACAGAAGAATTTGCTTATAGCCAATCTAGAAAGAACCACATTCTTTGCTTGGAAAGAAATGCATTAGAGGCATTTTGTGCATAAAGAAAAACATAAATAATACAGTAAAAATCCTTATATATTAAGTCAGACATACATTTCAAATCTGTGTTTGTTAAAGAATTAAAAAGATCAACATGAGAGTGCAGCATCAGCTAATACTTTGACACGTGAACTGGAAAACAGATAATCATGAGTTTAAACGCCACTGCAAGATAATATGATAGATCTTTGGAGAAGAAAATGTTGTTGAGGTTGTGCACATAACACAATCATTCCACATTATGCTGAAGCTATTGAGTATTCAGGACACGGTCTCCCCAGAACGCACAGATCCTGGAATGAAGGCTCGTACTGATGGCTTCTCTGAGAGCTGCTTTTCACTCACGGTCAATTATCATACAGTATATGAGCATTAGGAGGGTTATTTAGCATAATAGAGGAAATATCATTAGTCTATTATATTTACTTCCATTAAAATATACCTTTGGTGAAACAATTCAGATTTTGGTTTGAGTTTTTAATTGACCTTTGAAACAATATGAATACGTTGTTGCATCTGAGCTGCTTAGTAAGAATGTAAAATGGTTTTAATTGCATTTCAGAACACATACGGTAATCACAAATCACTAATACATGGCTGTATGAATAGCATTACTACCAGCTCTGATTCATATTTCTCAAAGCATGTAATGTCATCCATACACTCACAAAAGGTTAGCAGTTAAGTTGAACATATATAATTTAGCCTCCTAATGCTGTAACATTTTGAAGTGATACTACAGCTTGTTATGCTACAGTCACTTCCTATCTACACTGTTTACTGCTGTCGATTGAAGCTGCTATAGACGTATCCTAGCAATGAATTTACACATTACTAAAGTCCCCACTTTTATACTGCAACCCAATCAAATATGCCACTGGCACAGGTTGGAGAAGTACTCAGATCTTGTACTTACTGTAAGTGCTCAGAGTGTAGGAATACTCTGTTACAAGTGAAAGTCCTGCATTCAAAATGTAACTCAAGTAAAAGTACAAAAGTATTAGCATCAAAATATACTTAAAGTACCAACAGTGAAATACAAACATTTCAGAATAATATATATGGTATGTTTTGATTATAATTATTGATGCATTAAAGTGTTATCTAAGCTGGTAAAGGTGCAGCTAGTTGAATGACTGCGTTACTATAGATACTGCCCCAGTTCCTAAACTGTAATGGGAATGCGCCATAAAGTGAGCCAGTCCTAACGAGGCCCAGCCATACCGAGCGGGGCCGAGCGAGGCCGTGTAGTGGAAACGTGCCATTTGTATACCGGGTAGCTTGTGAATTTACTCCAGGTGGAACTGAAATGTAGTGGAGTAAAAGTACAAAGTAGCATAACATGGAAATCCTCAGGTAAAATACAAATATCTCAACATTGTACTTAAGTACAGTACTTGAGTAAATCTACTTGGTTACTTCCCACTTCTGGTCACTGGTTTGAAACGAACTAATAGTTGCATGATTTTAAAAAGGGCTTAACACACAAACTGAGTCATCAATAAAGTGATGAAAGAAGCAATCTAAAGTGTATCCATGCATCTTGTACCAGCTGGACTCTGCAAACCTTTGTTCTGTAATGCTTATCTCTTATAACACTTAACCGTGTCAAATCTGAAAAGAATGAATTAGCTCTAATCTGCAGTATAAATGGGTCATTCATCATCATTTATCTGCTTGTAGTCCTCAAACTCAACTTAAAATCACTGGTTTGAAAGTAACTCAATTGTTTACATTTCTTGCTGAAATTGAACCTGGGTGTTTGAGCAAGTGTGAGGAAGGTGGGCTAACACTACGGATGAACCAAATCAGTTGAGGCGTGATGAGGGGATAAAAGTCAGGAAGTTTGACATCCACATCACCGGTTATGCGATGCCGAGAGCCTCTTAAGTGTTTTAAAAGAGCTGCGTGTGTTTTCGTGCAGGGACAGGAGGAACTGTGTCATGGGTTATTGGACATGTGTAAATATGACAGAAATTGGAAGAGAAAGGGGAATGCATCTGAGGTGGAGCATGAATGCAAAACACCTGCTTCTCTAAAAAGAACATTTGTCTCACCGGGAAATCTTATTTGTAGAAAAAAGACAATTCAGCACATCCTTATTTAATATTTGAGGTTAAGAATGTACTATCAAATGTGAACAATACTAAATAATGCTCAATTAGCAAATGCTTAAGTTATTTTAGCAGATGTGTTATCTTAACATGGCTGTACTTATCCTTAACATGCAGACACAAACTATTTATCTTTTTTTTCATCTTTTAACTAACTTTAATAATGAGTTCCTATTGTTGATTTGTATGTTTCATATCTGAGCGTCTGTAAAGCAGATAACACGATAAGATTCTGGATCCAGAGACACATGTTTATTAATATTTCATTATTCATTAAGGTCAACTGCATCATATTTAACATTTTAAAGAGATTAGTGAAGTCACATTTGTCCTTCTGTTTGTTTTGAGGGTATGCATGGCTTTCATGTGTCCTCCTGGTGTATTGCTCACGTATGAAACAGTAATAAATTAGGCAGATGTGCAGCGGTAATTAGAAATTGGATTTATTTGCTGTCTGATTCATTTCCCTCTTTTTGTCATCATTAGCTGAGATATAATAACCTTTTAAAGCTATTCAAGTGTCCACATCAATGCTGCAGATGCAGACCCAGTGTTTCAAATTGATGCATATGTAGGCTATATTAATTTTGGATTTTTGTTATAACATAATTTAAATAATGGGGATATTAGGAACATATCACAATTATTTGTTTCTCATAAAAAATAAATAAAATAAAATCTCACTAGGCATGTGTTTAGAAGAACAATCTATGTATGACTTTTCCTCACTCCGAGCTCTGTATCCAAGTCCCACTGTCCTAATAGTACATGTGTTCAAATATGAATATTGAAAGTCTTAAAATGAGCATACACTTAAACAATCAAAATCAATTACAGAAAAGTCTAATAGAAAAAATTATCCTTATAAAGCACAGAAATATTATGTTTCCTGAAAATGTAATCAATTATCTGCTGTACTTCCATAAAAGGTGCTGGTGCCACCTATTTAAAAAAAACAATCTATGTGATAATTGTTTTACACAATGTGCACTTAGAATGCAAACTGTGCTGTTGAGACTCCTGAACATTAGTTGATTTTTCATCACAAATTAAATTCCCAAAGACTTTTCTCAAATAATTAAAGGCTCCCCTGCTGTACTGTATGGCAGATGACTCTTGTCCAAACATGGCCCTCACCATTCGAATATTTTATGTTTTGATACGGATTTCCAGTATCTCCCAACCTCTGACCACACTTTGCCAATTCATTTTATTAACAAAACTTTATGAAAGAGTATTGACCCCTTGAGGTTATGTTGCTAAAACACATGTCTGAAGGATGATGTAACGGTCAGGCAAGACGAATCACAGCTGTTCTCGAAGCTGTAGCTCCGGTCATGACACCGACAGTATCACGAACGATGCAAACCTTTTTTTTTCTTCATATAACTCAATCCTATAAGAAAATACACCGACCTAAAACAAATAGTCCTCAGTTTCCCTCACATTGAAAGATATGAGCATGTGGAGATTGCTGATGAAATACTGCCAGCAGGAGTTTTACTGATAAAAGACTGTGCAACAAGATAAAAGCTAAAACAAGGCGATATGCATCAAGAAAACAATGTATTACATGTGAATTAAAAGGAAAATGTTATCAAAGAGAAGTTGCATAATCTGCGGTTTTATGAATAATCTGTTTAATCTGTTCAGCGCACTTTTTTCTCATGATCACATGAATCATGAGCCAAGAACAATGAAACACGAATCCCCCATGCCACAGCTAAGAAGGAGGACTTTTAGCACCACGCTGAAGTTAGTTTTAGGTTGGAAATTCGACAGACATTCACTCTGGTCCTCTTCAGTGGTGGAAAATGTATTCAGGTTATTTACTTGAGTAAAAGTAGGCTACTTAATTTTACCACACTGTAAAAATAACTCCGTTACAAGTAAAAGTACTGACTTAGCATCGAGAATGGTACTTAAGTATTCAGAGTAAAGTACTCATTGCAGAAAAAACTCAATTCAAAAACTCAATTCAAAAGTATTTTAAAGCAAAAGCGTGTGAACAAATGTTGAACAATAAAACATCTTAATCCCTTAATACATTTTTCTGTGAACCCACTCACGATTTAAGGTTAATAAAATGCAATGTTGGATGGTTTAATCGTCACCAAATAATCATATTTTAAAAGTGTGTGTGTGAAAATCTGAATTTATAAAGTTACCATTCATCTGTAAAATAAATGCAATGCAGTAAAAAGCACAACATTTGCTTCCAAAATGTAGTGGATTAGAAGTTGAAAGTAGTATAAAATAAAATACTCTGGTTGAATACAAGTACCTCAAATGTGTACTTAAGGACAGTACTTGAGTACATGTACTTAGTTACTTTTTCTTCAGGTTCACAGACTGTCAGCAGGCGGAGGACGTTCACTTCCAGTCCTCGCTCTTAACCACAAGTGTCACTTAGGGACCATCAATACAATATTGTTTAGGTGACACAAAACTGTGGTATTTTCAATAACCTTGTGCTGAGTTGCTCATATTAGTGCAATTTATGATAGAAACAATTATAATAAAAGTAACTTACATGGCACACCTTTTCTGATTCATTATGTTTCATGAATTGATTTAAAGAAATGTAGGTAACACTTTATGGTAAGGGAACATGAATCATCATGAATGCATGCATGTAGTACTTCATGAACTATCGGTAATGTACAAGGATTAATAGTATCTCATGCATGACTTAATGCAGGAACAATACCTTAATTAATGCATCAACTAAGGTATCTCAATCATCATGACTTCTGAGTTATTAATTATGTTCATGTCTTCTTCATATAGATCTGCAGTTAAAGTGACAGGCCAAAGAACTGACCAGTCACAGCAATTCCAAGTGTTGTAATCATGATTAACTAAGCACTATTTTGTCATTACTTCATCATGTTTGTGCCCCTTCAAATACAGTGGTGACCTGTTCCGTCGTTTACACTGATAAATAACATATGATTAATGGCCTATGTGAAATCCCCTTTATTAACCATTTGGTGCTCATGCATCAATCATCTTTGTTATCCCTCAAATAAAGTCAGCCCTTATGTCTATTAAGGCATCATGTATTTGGCAATATTACAAATGCAAATTAGATCATAATTTTGGACTTAATTTCAATTATCAATTATTTTGTTAGGACTTTTTTTTATGTATCATGCAGTATTATCTTAAAGCTCATAAACCATTTAAGATAACTCATTCATAATATTAACACGCTTTAATTTATAATCCAAAGCCAACAAGATCACATTTTCACATATCATGTCACATAAGAAAGCAATAACATTTTTCGGCAAAGACACAAGATACATGGCAATAGTAAATTAATAGTAAATCATACCATGTTTATATTGTTGAATTATTTGTGATTTTAACTTGACCACAACAGATAAAATGCACTGAAATGACTTGCATATAGATCATCAGGGATTTATCTTTCAGAAAAAAATACGTAATGATAATAGATGTGAGGCACGAACAGGGGCTATCTTGAAACCTCCATCTTCTTCATATCTGAAGTCAGTGAGCTCTTGGTGGTTCAATCAGGGAAACATGACCCGAATGTCCTTCAGTCAACGACCAAGAGGTCCTTTCTTATGCCTGTTTCCAAGCCAGTAAGTCCATTCTATAACTGCAAGATGTTCTTTCAAAGGTTTCTCAGTTTGGTTTCCCCTAAGCCGCCAAATTATTGATTTGTAGTTAATCATGATTACAACACTTTGAATTCAACAGAATACATGCACTGCTGTGACCGACAGACCGGGTCACCACTTTATTTGAAGGGGCTCAAACATGATGAAGTAATGACAAAATAATGCTTGGTTAAAAGTGTTACCGAAATGTTTTGATTGAAGGTCATTTCAGTTTTCAGCTTACATGTCTAGTAAATCAATGGCTTCAAATTAAAGCAGTTTATTCCTACATATAATACTGTAATGCTGCACTGGAGTGAGTAGTAAACATTTATATTTGTTAGATTTAAGTGTTTTTTACATTTGTGTTTGTTAAGAAGAATTGCATATTAAAACAAGGGTACGTAGAAACACCTGTTTTGGTTGTATTTTAGTGCTTCTTCTAAATTATTTGATAATTTTAACGAAATAATCTGCAGTTTTTTAATGAAACATTTAGGATTTGTTTCAATAACTTTCAAATCATGTTACCCATCGTCTCCAAATCGAAGCAGAATTATTTTTGCTACACTTGAAAGGGACGGCATGTATGTTATGTTACTGAGACTGCAGGTCATGAAATAAAAAATAAACATCAGTAATCTGATTGAAACTTTGGGTTCTCTTGCATATAAATGAGCTGCCACAGCAGGAACACACAAACAGCATCAGGTGTCTAAAACGAATTTACAAAGTCAGTAGTTGGAATATAAATGAGCTGATTAAATGAGATTCAGTGCTGGTCGGGTGTCGCTTATGTGTTTTGGTTTGACCCTTTGGCAGGTTTGCACCATTTTCCTTAATGTATGCATCATCAGCAATATAACATCCTGCATGTTTTTCCATTGTGCTCTAATGGGCAGCCAGGGGTGGTCTGGTTGTGTAAAGATTGGCAGTTAATGTCCCTAATTTGGCTTTGAGTTTCTCTCCCTGTCAATGATTACCACCATAATGTGTATGAAATGGTACACTTGTACACCAGTGGGACACACTGTTTTCCAAGGGATATGAACCCTTTTGATGGATCAACATGTTGTATTTGACTGTCGCTGTGAGTCATACCCCCTTTAGGGATAAACCAGGACAGTTTATCCCTAAAGAAGCACAAGAACATTATTGTGTAAAGTTTGATGTTAAATGCATGATCGTGCATAACGGTGTGCTTCGTCATTTTGACGTGAATGAGCTTGAGCCAATTTGTGTTTTGTGGCGGGCTTTGCAGTCCTACAGCCTGAAAGTAAATCCTCCTGCGTGGGTTTCAGGATAACTGAACTGAGATGTTGACAATAGATGTTTTATGCTCAGCTCAATAAAGGTCAAATTGAGATTCAACAGTTCAAAATAGTAATGGCAGTTTAGTTGAATTTAGTTTGGTTGAGTTAATTTGGTCTTTTAACATTTTTACACTATTATTTTGTACAGTTCTAATTTAATATTTGCAGTACAAATAAAAGAATAAAAGAAAGAAAAAAATACAATAAATAAACGTATACTATATTCCCAAAGATTGATATACAGTACACTGTTTTTACAGTACCTTCGTTTTCTATTTGTTTATCATCATATTCTTTTAAATCTATTAAGTGTATACTCCCCCAGTTTATTAACAATATGGTTTTTTTTCATGATAATGATTTCTATTTACAATTATTATAGCTCTCTTCTGTATAGAAATCAATGCAATTTGAAGTATACAATCTACAATAGTACATAATACAAGTGATGCAGATTCATACCAGTTGAATCAGATGGTGGCGTTGAATGATTCTCAAAGAGCAGTCTGTGTTCACGTTGGCAAAAGATGTCAAACTCTGTGCCAGTTCAAACAGTTTACATCTGATCTCTTTGTTAGGCTGAGTCAGATGCTATACGAACGTTATCTACAAATCTGCCAGACCCCAGGATAAACAACCGTCTAAACTTTACGTTTTAAAACAGGCTGCAGGCAGTGTGTCAAGGACAACAACCCGTTCCCCTACTGCAGGTTTATTTTCAAAACAAAGGGAGTCCACAGGCCTGACTTCATGATTCATAAGTCTGATATAAAATAACTGTTAACTGCATCATTGGCAGGGAACGAGTTTAATGCTCAAAATAGCAACTGAAAACAACAATGTCATCTGCTGGCCTATTGGTGATCAAGGTTCATGAAAACAAGTGCTATCGTCATGCATTTGTATTGATTTTTCTCACAAGTCAACAACCTAAATTAATAGATAAGACCAATGTTCTTGCATGTTTTAATCCATTCATTACCGTCATCCTTTACTGCATGTCAGTTCTGAATCAAGGTTGTTGTTTTTGTTGTTGTTTTTTAAATGTATTTTCCAAGTTTATAAATGAGTGAAAATGTGTTTTGACCCTTTCAGATTTTCATTTGTTTCACTAATACATAAAAAAAACTGCTTGAAACTGAGATAAATGACTATTTCTGGCTTCTAAACTTTTAATTGACTATTGCGATATTTTGGGAAATGTGCTTATTCCCTTACAGGAACAAGATGTAACATGTTTGTTAGTGAGCTTTAAATGTGCTTAGGTAGATGTAGCTTCATTTGGAAAAAGCCAGGCTAGCTGTTTCTCTCTTTTTCAAGTCTTTATGCTGAGCTAAGCTTGTCAACTACATATATAACATACATGTGACTTGTGATAATCATCTTTTCATCTGACTCTCTGCCAAAAAAGCAAATGCCTATTTCCAAAGATGTTGAATATTACTTTAATGCAGTATGTGAAAGAGTTCAGAAGATTGAGGAATTCCAAAAGGTCGTGAGACTGTTTGAAGCTAAACATGCCAAAGTTTAAATATTATCAATTTAGCTTCATTTACAAGTGCTCAGGTCACTTTTCTTATATAGAGCAGGTCCAAACCATATTCTGTCTCATAAATCATCAGCACGAGTCAGTGAATTGACAACATTTAAATTGTGTATTCAAAGTATCCGTTTTGTCAGTTATTTAATGTGTGGGTGTGTACACATTATGCAGAATCAAACCTGGAATGAAGACGGTTTTGTTAGACCCATCCCAAAAGCTAAGCAATGTGTTCGTACATGTCCACAGTGATCATGTTTTACTCTACAGGTAGGTGTGTTTCTCCAAACAAAGA
Organism: Trematomus bernacchii; assembly: GCF_902827165.1. Classification (NCBI taxonomy): domain Eukaryota; kingdom Metazoa; phylum Chordata; class Actinopteri; order Perciformes; family Nototheniidae; genus Trematomus; species Trematomus bernacchii. The sequence continues at coordinate 9,406,554 of NW_022988043.1, forward strand.
GGCCTGTCGAAAACTGTAATCTCTCTTTATAGGCTCAACCAAGCAATAAACCAAAACATAATCACGTTGCGAAGCAAATCATCCAGAACAACACCGCAATACTGTGGCAAATACAGTGTGCCACATACCTGTAATTGCACGTGTTTATAATTTCTTTGGTTGTTTAAATTCCTCTCTTGTTGTGGGAAATCAAATCAAATCCATAGCTGCTACACCGGGGAAAAATGTCTACAAAGCCAACAAAGCCTTTCCAGGAAACAATGTAGTAATTGTTTGTCACAGGAATGAAGGCCCTGGAAGAAATACTGTTTTGGAGAAATTGTTTTTTCTCTCCTTTCTTTAAACTACAAAGTCTAACAAAAAATGAACGTACAAACAGAAAGACCCACTCGCCCGTGCGATTGTCTATCTACAGAACATATGCCAGAGTTACATTCACAGGAAAATGGATTATTTCAGCAGTGTTGGTGGTCGTTAATCTGAGGCTGCAGGGCTGCAGGTTATCTGACTTCACAAACAAATCCAGGAAAAGCACATTCATAAGAAGGCTAATCTTTCAAATCTACTTACCGAACATTCTGCGACACTGGAAACCTGACATTCACGTACAGAAATACACAACAACAGGCTGAATTCATATTGTATACAGCACATGAAATAACAACAAGTGTGTTTTTCAAGAGTTCAGGGTCAGTGTAGTAGGATGACGTCAGGCCGCGGGGCTCAGGGTTTCACTTCCTCTGAGTTCAACATGTTCTGTGAAAGTGGAAAACAGCCTGAATCAGTGTGTGTCCAAGCCTTTTTTCAAACATGCAGACCTGTACTTATTTGAGTTATTCAAATGTTGAAAATCCTACTGTATCAACAACAAAACCATGCTGTTCTTTACACAATAATTCAACTGACATTGATCTCAGGGTTAAGAACATCACACGCAGACAAGCTCCAGCCACAACTGTAACTCACTGCTGACATCATCCAACCAGCTTGTTCTACAAAGCAAGCAACGTGTGGGCGTTGTTCTACAAAGCAAGTCCTGATCGAAAATGGAGATTCTTAGGAACATCAAATATTAGTCGTTGAGATTTGAATTTCCCTGGAAGGGGAAGACGTTTGTTTGTGCAATCTATTGTGGTGGTACTTTATAGACCACTGAGATTCCCAATTGTTGTCATCAACATGGTTTAATTAAAAATGGAATTGGCTGTGGCACAATACAAATTGTCACCAGATGGTAATGCAGAAATTGAAAAGTTACTTATATTAAAAAAGTTATTAAGAGAGATGCTAAATCAAGATGGAGTAGTATTCCTTTCATGTTCACCAAAGGCATTGTAAAGGAACTTTGTGCTGCCAATTGGAGGCTCTTTAGCAGGAATACTAATGATTGATCATTGGCTATTACAAAACAGTAATGCAGCATTTAATGGCAATCTTAGTAAGAGTACGTCTCAATTATTTGCAGCTCTGTGAAGGATACACAATAAGTGCTTCTGGTGATTTTCACTCTTTATGTAAACATTAAATGGTTAAACCACAGTCAAATGTACAGTTTTAGAGGGATTTTTGAGGTTTTACAAAGATTGCTTTCTTGATGTTTTATACATTATTTATGATAAAGTATACCCTGTTAATAATTATTAATTGTGTATAAAGACAACAGAGTCGAACATTGATCCGCCTATGTTTTCCTAAATGTAACTCACAGCTCATGGTGGGTTAACTTCTTTCCATTCTTTTGAAGAAAACAGGTCAAATGTCTGAATAGAAAAATATCCGATTTCAGGAGTTTTTATAAAAAGGCTGTGTACCTCCTACAGAGTGAATAACAACATGGTTTGTTTTGCAGTTTAACTCACATGCCCGGCCATCTTGTCATCGCTCTCTCTCAGCAGGACAAGTTGTTTATTTGCTCCACGGTAAATACTGGGGACAAATTACAATGTGCTGTGGTCATTTGCATGTGTTTTTTTAAAACAAAATGGACTGAATTTTAATAGCCTGATCAAATGTTCTTGATAATTTGCATATTAAATGATGTTAGAAACTGTTAGTCTTGGTGTTTTCTGAGAAACACAGAGACCAAGGAGGATGGCTGCAGGTTATTGAATATATTTGCAGGACATATGGTGAGCAATGGATTTGTTGTTTGACATTTTGTTGATTTGTATCTATAATTTTGGATTCGTCATCCCAAATCAATCCTTATAAGATGATTGTCAGGAAATCAATTAAGGATAACCTTTAACTGAATTAGTTATTTGGCTGTTACAGTAGGGATAATATGCAGGTGTTTATTTTATATAAATCATGTTTTACTATCATATTTCTACTGTTTTGACATCACTGGTTTAACATTGCACCTGCCTTTTGAGACAATTGGTAAATTCATCTTAATATGAAATGTATTTTAAAGTTTATTTCAGGTTGCTGTTTTTAACATATTGTGGCTTAAATTGCTCTGAATTCAATCCCTGACTAATTGCCTAAAATAAAATTTTAACACAATATGAATTGTCCTTATGGTCATATGAGAAATACACAATTACATTTAGTACGTTTTAAGGTGGGTTTATGATGTCAAACCATGTTGTTCAAGCATTGTTTTGAGTTTAGATTAGACATTAGACATTGAGCTCAGGGTTAAGAACATCTCACGCAGACAAGCTCCAGCCACAACTGTAACTCACTGCTGACATCATCCAAGCAGCTGGTTTTACAAAGCAAGTCCTGATCAAAAATGGAGATTCTTAGGAACTTATAATATTAGTCATTGAGATTTGAATTTCCCTGGAAGGGGAAAACGTTTGTTCAACATTGGCTGTGCAATCTTTTATTGTGGTGGTACTTTATAGACCACACTGAGTTTCACCATTCTTGTAATCAACATGGTTTAATTATAAATGGAATTGGCTGTGGTACGATACAAATTGTCACCTCTGTATGACGGTTGCAAAATATGTCTAAGGTCTTTGGTGCACCAGACAGAGCAGGCAGTGGAGTGAAACTAAGGGGAGGGACTGAGCTCAGCAGGAAGCTTGAAGTCAGTCTTATTTCAATGAAGTCTGAGCTGGTGTCTGCTGCCTGCCTGTATCTCTCTGTCCTGTGAGGAGACGTGCTCTTACAAAGCCAGCTGAGGACTAACCACAGCAGCTGCTACATGATGCTCGGCAGAGGGAATTGAACTTTTTTCAGGAGTTGGTTTTAAGATAAGGTTCAAACAATTTTTTTCAGATTTAACAATGTTGCCCAGAATTATTTTATGTGCACTTCTATCCGTTTATTGCTCTGGACTAGAAATGATAGCGTTAAGAAAAGTTGTTTCTCGACTTTAACTGCGTTTGAAGGACATAACAATGAATAATCAATCGATGACAGGGAGGACAATGGTCCCGACCATTCCTTCCATAATGTTTATTTTCGGGGTGGTTGGAAATGTCATCGCCATCGTAGTTCTTTGCAAATCCCGCAAAGAACAGAAGGAAACCACGTTTTACACGCTGGTGTGTGGACTGGCAGTGACGGACCTGCTGGGCACACTGCTGGCCAGCCCGGTCACCATCGCCACTTATGTGAAAGGCTCGTGGCCCGGAGAGGACCCGTTGTGCCAATACTTTGGATTCACCTTGCTCTTTTTCTCCCTGTCGGGGCTCAGTATCATCTGTGCCATGTCCGTGGAGAGATACATCGCTATAAACCATGCCTACTTCTACAATGACTATGTGGACCAAAAACTGGCGGGTTTGACTCTCTTGGCGATCTACATCTCCAATGCGCTCTTCTGCGCCCTGCCGATTGTCGGCTTTGGACAGGTGAAGAAACAATACCCGCAGACTTGGTGTTTTTTAGAGTGGAGGAGCAACAAGACCAGCGATGCAGCCTACTCCTACACGTACGCGGGCTTCAGTTCGATTCTGATCCTCGCCACTGTTATCTGCAACGTGCTGGTGTGCGTGGCTCTGATTCGGATGCACCGGCGATACGTGCGCAGGATGTCGCTGGGAACCGATCTGGGGCGCACCGTGGAGCCGCCGAGGAGAGGACGCAGCTTTGGACGTCTGGCCGGTGCAGAGATTCAGATGGTCATTCTGCTTATAGGCACTTCGGCAGTGGTGCTTATCTGCTCCATCCCTCTTGTTGTAAGTGCTCTGTTTCTGCGTCCTATAGACTCTTTTTATGCTTTACGCACTAAATGTAAACTTTTTTTTTTTTTTGCAGACCAAACAATTTGGTTAACATTTGACTCTTTGCCATAATTTGCCGTTCTCTGGCTTTACTCCATTATTCACGTTTTACGCACGGCTCCCAACCCCATCCAAATCCAAGTGGTGATAGAGAAAGAGAGTTTAAACATGTTTTTATTTTCGTCTCCCTGCTCTTAATTTTTATTAGTGTGTTTTTCACTCTTTTCCTCATACCAATCAGACACAGATATGTGGACTCATACTGATGCAAGCTCACACATATTTTCCTCAGAAACACACATATACAGCTGCAAGCTCACACATAGTTGGAAGCATTTATCTATCTACTCATAATATATTCTTTCTTCCCTTATAGGCTCAGGTGTTTTTGAACCAGCTGTATAAAACTCCAGTGGAGCTGCGTCTGGACAAAAACCCTGATCTACGAGCGATAAGATTTGCCTCCTTTAATCCCATTCTTGACCCCTGGATCTACATCCTGCTCCGCAAGGCCGTTCTCCTCAAACTCATTGAGAAAATCAAGTGTTTATTTTGCAAGATAGGAGCACGGAGGCAACAGAGACAGGGAAACCTACACTGTATAGACGCCCAACAACTCTCCTTGGCCATTTCTAACCAGGACTCAAAGTTGTTGGTTTCCCACGACCTGAGAGACTTCACCAGCAGCTCCCAGACCTTCCTCTACCTGCCAGAGGGAAGTGAAGTGTACAAAGGAAGCTGCCATAAATCAGACACACCCTCTGGTTCACAACCTTCATCAGTCAGAAACTCACAAGCATCTTATTCGTCTGAGCAGGGCAGCGTTGAGGCTCAGAGTAGAGAAGGGACACATATAATCAGGAACCTTTCAGCTCTGCCATGCCCAAAAGACACAGCACTTCAGGTGTCGTTGAACACACAGACAGTGGAGGAAAAATGCATCTGACTTAACTCTGAATTAGGAAAAAACTCTAAATTCACTCTGAGTGAGACTGTCTACTCAATGGCTTCTCCAAAAGTGAACTTTTAAATCTCTGAAAAATGAGGCACATAAAGAAAATAAATGACTCTTGTGATGCGGGGGACATGAAGTGAGAAAGGAAGTTACACTTGAAGTGCGGTGAGCTTTATTCTCCGGTTGTTCTCTGTTTCAGCACCCAGCTACCTCAAGTGACCATCTCTGACTGTATGAGCGATTTGTCGTTTTGCCTAAAATGTCGTTCTAACAGAGATTACCCACACCTCATGACTCAAGATTCCGTGATGGAATATATCTTTCATAATTTCAGCTATATTAAAACCTATAACTGTGACATACAGTAAATGGGTCCAGTTAAATCATTGAGTCACAGGCTTGTGGTTAATATGATACATTTAAACAGTATTGAATGTGAGTAATCACTGGCATGTGTGCTGCCATTGTAATTTATATATTTAACCAACCCTAATATACAGCGCTTTTTGAAGGACATGAGTTAGTTCCATGACTAATATACAGTGCAGTATTATTATGTGGCAAACCCTTAGGGTTTTGTTCCTAAGCCCTGGAATATCCACACATATGTCATCTAAAACTAGGAAAACTTTCTTTCCTATCTTACATTAGGCTACAATGATTCACGTAACACTTATCTCTCCCCAAAGCTACAGAAAATGTGTTAACCTGTGGACAGATGTTGCGTTAATGTTGAGTTAAGCAGCATCTGGTATCAAACATATTTCAGCAGACTTGTCAGCTTGAGAGAAAATCTGTTGTAGATGATTGATGTTGTGTAAAATATGGTTTGTAATAACGTTATTCTTCTCCAGGAGAAGGTTATAGTTGATAAATCCCACGCCTCAAGGGACTGTCCACACTAAGGATGTGTTTGATCAGAACACTTTTTCATGAATTTCTATTTTCAGCACAAACGTCCAGAAAATCAGGGCTTTACAAAAAGTTTCAAACACTTAGCTACAATCATTTTCATTGGCAGATATCTATCTATCTATCTTCACTCAAATGTGGGAGTTAAAAACATCTGAAAATTGTCAATTTCTGTAAAACATGTCAAAAAAAATGTAATGGCAGAATTCCACTTTTTGATTCTCATTTGGCTATTTCTGCGGCTGTATTACCACTATACATATATATATATATATATACATACAATAGACTGAACCTTTGAACGTTTGAGCTTTTTCACTCAAATGATATGTCTTAGTTTCAGCAGCTTTGAGGCAAACTCTGCCTCCTTTTCCCTGTTATCAAATCAGCTCCAGATTGTTGCTTTATGTAATGGATAAAATACCTGCCTTTAGGATAAGCCAAATTATATTTGGCTTAAGCGGCCTGTTAAACAAGGTCTTTAATTTATTTTTAAATGTTTATATTTAAATTATGCACTTTATTTTGTATCATGTATGTATTGTGATGTAGAATTAAATCTGTGGCCATAGTTACTGTTGTATCACTTTTCATGTCTGTAAACGTTATGTGGTTTGTGCTAGAGTCTAGCGGTAATAACTGAGAACTTGTGTACATTTTATAATGAAGCTGTAATGCCCTTGCTATTGTTTCACAGCAAACATGACCTGTGACATGTCGCCATATGTTGTCAACATAAAGCGGAAGTTAATAATATGAGCACCAAGTTTCTCACACTCTCTTTTCCTGCTAAGGTTTGGTGAGATCCTCTCATGACCCCCATTAGCACAGACAAATGGCCCGAGAAGAACAGGCTTCTCCAAAGTTTATAGACAAATAAAGGAACGTTTAACACTCTGGGGTAAGGTTAGATACAATTAGGATTTCTCTCGGTCTTAGTAATGTGTCAACTAGCTAATGCCAGACAGACAGAAACAGAGAATGGAGGGGAAAAATATCAGGAAGTTGACCGTGCCGGGACAGCTTCTCTCCTGAAACAATAAACAAAATCTAAGGCTCCAATTCATTGCAATTAATCTTAAACAAGCATTGCAGTGGCTTTGACAAACACGTTTTGAAGACGCCTGAAGTAAGATTATCCTGTAGACTCTAGGAACAATACACATTATTGAATCAAAATTGTGAAAAGATTAAGCTTGATGTTCAGTAGCGGTATGCTGTGATATGTGAAACAAGCCCTCCACTCCATCCTCTTTGCTGTCAGTCTGCCAAATAACTTATTAAATGTATAAATGAACAACCAAAGAGGCTGATATTTACCGCCTGCGTGAACAGGGTCACAGTCTCATCCTGTACAAATAAGAATAGCCTCACTAACCTTTACTCAAACAAATCTAACACAAGTTCGAAACATCAGCAATAAAGGAAGATTATTTTGTTGCATATGTTATGATAAAAGGAGGTGATGCTTGTGTAAAAGGATCCTAAATCACATACAAGTTGACATGAACGTCATTGTGAAGCTGCTTTACAACACACAGGTCCTTGGGTGACACTCTGCACCCTGTCTCCTCATGTGCTCATTGATAAACAGCAGAAAACACCTGCTGCTCCTCCACCTCTGCTGTCAGCCTCAGTTGTAAAGGACACTAAACAATCCCAGTCTGGAAAGACACCAGAACCAAAGCAGAAGTGATGCAGGAGCAATGCTCGATGGAGGTAAAAGAGCCACAGGCTTCTTCCCGTAAGTAATAGAGAAAATAGGAGATGTGATTAGTAAAAACATGATTCCCTACAGTGTTCCTCTCACATCAGTGCCAATATCAGCCTTTGTGACGCCGATGAAGCAATAGGATCTTATTGCTAATATGCTATAACAACAAAGAGCTTAGACCTGAGATGGTCAGTTCGCCCTCACATCTCACCGACCCAGCAGATGGTTCAGCTGTTTGTTTTTTTACATTTCTTCTTTCATCTCATTTCACAACATTTTCTTGAAAGAGAACTGCTGTGAGTATCAGGGAAACTATTTTTATTTAAAAGATGTTACTTTTTTGTGCTGTGGGAACCATAAATGAAATTCCCTTTACCAACTTTCCTCAATTTACTCATCACGAGGAATGCTACTCGCTCCCTGAAAAGAGTTTATTTCTTCAAAGTAAAGATATCTGGCCTTATATAAGAGAAAAATGTTTTAATGAAAGCTTGTGTTATAACAAGCTGAGGAAGTCTGTTGAAAAATGCTACTGAGGATATTTGATCATCCTTTTGATTTAATTAACACAAAATTGCTGAAGTGCTTTTTTAAGGTTGTGGTGGAAACCTCAGGGCAGATATCTCACAATCTTCACAGATAAATCTCAAACTATTGATGGCATATACTCATTACTAATGTTGTGTCTTAAGAGTTTATATAAGGCAAGGCAAGGCATGTTTATTTATATAGCAACTTTCAACACAAGGCTATTTAAAGTGCTTTACAAAAATGAACGACATCAAGAGCATTAAGAAATAGTGCAGAGGAAACATATTATAAAATGCCATTTAAAAACAGTCATTGCAAAGATAATAAAATAAAAAATAAAAATACATGAATAAAAGTTACAGTGCAGTGTGAGACATAAATAGTTCAATTAAAAGCAGCGGCAAAAATACAAGTCTTGAGCCTGGATTTTAGAAATACAAGAAGAAAATTACAACAGTTGTTGCCATTTATACTATTGACCAGAATAAAGGTGTTTATTTATCTGTTGGTCTTATCTTAATATCTATTTGTTTAACCAGGTGAGGCAATTGTAGATGGAAACCTGTTCTGCGATAGAGAACGGGCCAAGAAACAGTAACAAAAACCAAAATCAGTGAAATAGATAAACCAAAAATAAACGTAGTTTGTGTAAAATCATAGTGCTATTATCACATCTATGATTGAATCTACTAATACAATCTGATCTATCTTGCTATCTCTTGCTGCAGCTCAGTGAAGCTGCCGTGTGTTCAATCTGGCAGGCGACGGCAATGCAAACAGCTCCCGGCCAGGAATTAGTCACCCTGCTGACTCTGTTAAATCCCGCACAAATATACAGTATGTAGAGCCACTTATTTCAAAGCTTTAACGCAGAATTATGGACACCAGCAAGTTCCCATGAAATCAGCAGCTAATGGGTATGACTTTGATCTCCGCTGTTATATAATTCCTAAGCAACTAGGAAAATCTTAACCACACGAGATGACCTTTCAGACAACAAGCCAATCAGACACTGATATGTGTGTGTGTGTGTGTGTGTGTGTGTGTGTGTGTGTGTGTGTGTGTGTGTGTGTGTGTGTGTGTGTGTGTGTGTGTGTGTGTGTGTGTGTGTGTGTCATTCAATATGTGTGTGGGTGTATTCACTTGGGTCACACAAACTAAGTGTTTTCCACAGTAAGTCAAATACTCTCAGGTTTAGTTTTCACTGAATCAGTAAATTCATATTGGTCACATACTTTTAATATTGGATGTACAAATTATGAAATGCTGCAGGGATGACGTATTTGTGTAGGCCAAACAGGATGATAGCACCACACTGGTTCCCTTGACAAAAAGCCAGTAGGAGTTCTCCATTAAATATCTGATTATTAAAAGAAATAAGATATTTGGCAAACTAAAGTTTATTAATCCACAAGTTGGGTATTTTTTGATAGATGTTTTTCTCTTGGAACATAGCATGAACAATATCTCTTTGGAGTTTTGTTAACACAAGACCTTATTACAGGCACTTTACCTATTCAAAAACAGATTGATCACGAGACAAGGTAACCTGAAGTGATAACAAATTCTTACTCATTTCCGGATTTTAGGAATCATTCTGTACCACTTTATTACTGAGGAAATAGGCTGCTTTGGCAGCAAGTAAAACTCTAACACAAAAAAGACCTGTCTATGCTGCCCCAGAACGCCTCGTTGGAGATGTCTCTTTTTCCATTGTTTTCTTCCTGGGTACAGTGACGTGCCCATACCCAAATGGACCCATTGGTCCAAATTGACCAATCCGTGGAGCCGTTACGTTACGTCCGCGGAGCCGTTACGTTAAGTCAGTGGATTGGTCCAAATGGACCAATCCGCGGACTTCCTCACACACACACACTCAACCTTTTCTCAGCTGCAGCTCCGCCGATTTCTCCTCCAAGACGGCGGGACGTGGCGAGGCTGTGAGTCGGTGTGTGAGCACACACACAAACTCCCAGCCAGGCTGCGTGTGTGTGTGTGTGTTCGGGCTGGGTTTTGCTGTGTCTCGCTGTCTCGCAGACGGCCACTGGGCTCACAGGGAGGGGGGGGGATAGGAGCTCCAATAAGCCGTTTAGGACAGAGAGTGAATACACATACTATACAGAGATGCTGTATGAGAAACCAATGTGAGTTTGGAAAATTGCACAATATAAATCTATTTTAGTATACCTCAACAATGGAATTATGATCAGTAGAAATGGCCATGACATGGGACCTTTAAAAGAATGTCCGACCCGAGAAACATAATATACTGCAGACATATACCCAGAACCAATCAGTCGCTTTTACTAAGTGTAAGTGTCATTTGTAAGTAACTGTTGGGTTTTTTATGCAAAGTAGAATATTTGAACCAACAAACTCAAGGTGTTCCTGAAAAACTGTCACCAATGTAAAGTTGTCCAAAACAATGTGCAAGAAATAATAAGTAAGAAATACACACATAGAAATTAAAAATATTTGTGTAAATAACCCAACAGTAATACAAAAAAAACCCTATTGAGACTAGACGGTTTTCTACATATGGGTAAGAAATATCTGCCCTGCTCTGTCTGAGTTACATTGACTCTTATTGGTCCAAGTTTGAGTTTAATGTGAATGCTTATTAATTACGATACTCTTTGCATGTGTAATACTGCTGTTTCTGCTGCCATACAAATATGTTTTAATGTGGGCTATTTGAAAACAACCTGCATCATATCAAATGTGCCTGAGAGCTGATGGCATGCCTCTGCTGAAAGATGCAGCATACAAGAGAAACATGATTTAGTGGAGGGGTCGTTTAGACTACTGATATAAAACAACAGTTACATAAATCAGCTAATTTGTGTCAACCTGAAATGTTTTATGTAGTCATTCAAAAGGGCAGGTAATTAGTGTGTTTCTGGAAATGTATTCTGAATATTGGACCAACATGGATGTGAGTGCTTTACCAGGGCTTTACCGGGAACTGAGAACAAGTGCACTTACTTGCACACACATCAGTTGTCACCTCTAAGTGTACTTTCAGCAGGCTAAAAGTAACAAAGACGTCATGACGTGATCGAGTGCAGATGTGGTGTAAGGGCATATTGTGGATCTGTCTCCTTTGATTTCCCCACCCTTACAGTATTTGTGTCCAAAATAGACTGCACCTTTTTTGTCACATGACCAATTTATTACAATTCATCGTACGCTGGCACCACATAATGTTCTTACACAAGCTGAAACAGGCTTTGCAAGCTCAACAGATTGACACATGCCCTGGGCTTGGCCATATCATCAAAAAAAGTACTGATTATGTCCCAGTTTAAAAATCCCCTTTAAATGCCCATATCTATCTCAAATTATACATAATCTAAAAACAGTAGGTTCACATTGAAGTTGAAAGAAGGTGATAACACAAAAAAATATTATGAAACTCTGCTCTGCGTCAAAGGTAGTGACATCTTTCAAATTGGGGTTGAGGATTGATGCTGAAACGTTTACAGTCAAACCATGAACTTGATTAACACAATGTGACACTCCGATGTTTTAGGACTGTTTTAGAAATAATTTGCACTGCTGCGTTCCATGGAAAGTACTTTTGCCACAGTGGCAATCATGGGAACCCCAATTTGAAAAGAAGATTAAACGCAATCTCTAAATGTAACAACATCGTAACTTCAACAGTAATATTTAAAGAACAATTTGAGGCTTTAATTACCCCCTAATTATTAAACACAATTATTTTGTGATGCTTAAAATCTTCTGTGTCTTCCTACTTCCAGAGGCCCTGCACACTCACAAAGGTGTGTACAATTTACTGAATGCAAAACAAATGTTTGCTGTTTAAAAAAAACTAAAGTATAAATTGGGGTGTATAAAACGTAGTCAAATGTCCCAATACATTTAGATTTTAGGGGCGAGACTCTAAAAAGAAAAGTGCTAAAAGTAGCATGTTAGAATCGGGATCTCGTCATGCTCACTTCTCACTGTACCAAATGTTGTCCACTGGTGGGATTTGTTTCTGTGTTGTATAACAACAACTGAGACAACTATCTATAACAAGGGGGAAAAAACACCTTGACAAAAAATAAATAATCAGTGTTTTGGTTTCAGTATGATCTGATAACATCCTTTGACCAGGATTGGCCGAGCAGCATGACAGAGACCCTGTTCCTCACGTATCCTTCTGTGACAGTCTATCTCCTCTTCATTTCCTCCTGCGTGAACCACAAGACCCTGCAGTGTGTTTGTTGAGAGAGTGTCTTCAATGTCACAGCTCTGTTATCACAAAGTTCCTTCTGGACGGGATAGAAAATAAACATGTGTCGTTTTGGGAAACCAATTAAGCTTATAATCTGAAGGCTGTGAAAGGATCTGGAGTCAGTCTCACATATAGGAGACATCTCAGACTCCCGTTTGAGTTTACATTGCTACTTGATGTTTATATCTCTAAAACTAATCAGGGTCAGTCAGTTCATTTCTCAGAGTGGATAATGAACCGGGGTGTTGTGGATGTTCATTTAGTATTTTATGTGTATTTAAGAAAGATTTAGCTTTTCCTTCATTTTTTAAAGACACACAAGTTTGGTATATCTGAGACGCTTTATGTTTGACTTTAGAATCTTAATGCTTTATTGTATTTAAAAAAGTTCCAGTGAGTTAGCTCTTATGATACCCAAATGTTATTTATAATTTAGCTCCCTCTCCCCATAATTTGTTGTGTTGTTGTCAGTTGTTTATTACTCTATATGCCTGTTTTTTTAATGAAATATATAGACACTTTGAAGTACATTTAATTATAAAGAGGTACCATAAGAATAGAGTTTACTATGATTTTGTATATTATATCATCTGTCTATTTGTGTGCGCTAAATCACCAAACACAAACAGGCTCAATAATATTCATGAATTCCGTTGAATCAATACTAATGCAATTGGCTTACAGTAAATCATAGAAAACAAATAAAAAGGTTGAAAAACATGACACATTTCAACACAGGCAAGTACATTGTGCAAAGAATCAGGAATGCTGTAAACATTTAGAAAGAGGATCAATAGTTTGATTGGTATCAGTGGTCTTTATTTTGCTCTAATGTACAATCTAAAAGGATCATGGTTTGTCCAAAGACACAAGCTCTGGGATTCAAACCCTTTGAATCGATGTTCAAAGAAACTACAGATAAATGCAGTCTGAAGTGCAGTATCTGGCCCCTATCGACGTGTACACCCATGACAGCCTATCTGGTCCTCTGTAGTCTGAATGCTTCCTTCACTCCATGATTCTGAAAGAAGTTGATTCACTCCAGTCGACTTGTTTAGGTTGTCAGGTCAAACATCTTGAAAGCTTAAATGGATTTCCTTTTTCCTGCATGCATCACTGATATGCATCTTACAAATATGTCACTATTTTTAAACTGGCAGAAAGGTTACAGACTAGGGCAGTCATTGTTAAAAATAAGAAATTGTTGTTTTAATATAATAGAAATAGTGGCTGTGGTTGCCAAAACATGACGGTAAAAAGTGATTTTAATGTTATGGTTGGAGTTTGATCACATATTTTACCATAACAATTATTATCGTTTTGCAATAGCATTCATAATAAAATAATAGTATATAAACCTAAGCTGATCTTTATTTTGCTGAGTACTTTTTGTCATGGTCATCCATTTTAATCTACACCTTGGAGTTCAAATACGGTTGCAAAAACAGTTAAACATGTTAATTACATAACTCAACAACAACAACTAAAAGGGGGGTTTAAGTTAATACATATAACACTAGCAGAGGCATTTGACACATGCAATGTATCAAAACTGAGGTGAAACACACCCTTCACCACATTCTGCACGAATACTTTGACATTTTAAAATCAAATCGTGACTAGAAGTTACAAAATAAATCCAGTAAATGTAAGCACTGCAAAGAGGGAGGGACAGGGAGGCAAAGGGAGAGTAAGGATGAGAGGAAGTGGGATGGAAACAGAAGGGGGAAGAAGAGGACAAGGAAGAGGAAGATGAATCCAATTCAAATTATTGTGGCTGAGCACATCCAAAATGTCTATTGTACAGCCAAGAGAAACATTGCTAAAAGTGGAGACAAAAACGTTTGGCCAGACTCAAGATTCAAGCCTTATTAATAATCATTTTGTAATAACAATGTATGTATTTTCTACCATTCTGTTGGTTATGTTAAAAGTTGACATATCACAAAGAGTTTGTATATAATATGAAGTATCTATTTGTTGTTGTTTTAGCCCTGTCTGTCACACTGTGCTACTAAAATGTAATTGCACATTAGAAATTATAGAAGCCTCTTGCTATTCAATATAAAATACACTTTTAATGGATGTAAATATAGAACCTTTAATACATACAGCACAGTTTAAACGTAGTTTTGTTTTTGTTTTGTATTTTATATGCTATTATTACTGCTCATCCTCTGTTGAATCAATATAGTGGTGCAAACAATAATACAGTTTAAATACAAATGCTAATGAAGGTGTCTCCCTCTGCTGGCTGCAGGGAAGTTTACACAAACAATACCACAGACCCAGAGCCATATGCGCTGCACAGACCTAAAGAAAAACCTTTTAATACTCACAGAAAATAATACCTTTTTGTCCAAGGCAAGGCAAATGTATTTATCGAGCAGCTTTCAACAAAAGGCAATTCAAAGTGTCTTACAAAAACGAAAAACATTAAGAGCATTAATAAACACATTTAAGCAGCATTGACTCGGGTATAACTCATGACACTGGTATGCACTCATCTTTAATATTATTTACAGTTGTGATTCAGTAGTTTTACCAGCAGGTACACTTATTGCTGCACAGGAAGGTTAACTGAGTTAATGCTGTGTGCTCTTTATCTTAAAGGTGTTGCATAGATTATATCCTGCAACAAAGACATTCTGTGATTTAGAAATAGAAATTATCTGTTATATTTTTGGTAACTGTTTGTGTTCCATGAAGTGTTGAAGATTATTTGTTTACAAATGTTGTATTTGGTAAATTATTTGAGTTTATATCAAATGTAAGGGGGGTCCTTATAGGAAAAGTTTGTTCAGAACTTAAGTTCAGAACTAACTTTGATAAGGGTCCCCCCTTTATCAAAAAAGTATAATTTATACAATCATAACCAGACTGCATGCTTTTACTTTGAAAGGCGGGAACCATGTCATCACCCGAACATAATATATGAAAGGCTGCCCCTCCTCATGTTTAAATTAATTTGACCCCTTACATAAAAGCATCTGTCTTTGCATCTCTGCTTAGTCTGGTACATGATACCAAGCCTTTGTATGGAAAAAGACTGGCAAGGCACCCAGCATTAATTAAGCTGCCAGTCATTCTGTAACTAGCCTCATCATTAGAGGGGCACAAACCACGAGGACTGGGTTTGCTGCTTTTGCATTAAGCTGCATTGCTGTGTTCATATGTGTCCCATATTGAATCATATCAGATGAGAGAGATTCGCCTCACCACTGCTTGCCTGCTGTTTTCTTCTAGGCTGTACGTATAGTAGTGAGTCATCCCCCCCCCCCCCCCCCCTACTTCTGCCTGGGGTCAGTGATGTCATTAGGCTGTAGTGGGCCATGTGTATGAGAGAAACAGGATAGTAAATGCCTTGTGTGTAAAGCGATGTGAAAAGAGGTTCTTCTTTAAGGATAAAAAGAGACACATTCTAGAAATGCTTAATATTGTGCGGCTGTGGTTGTGGTTGTGCAGTATAGTGGCAGCAGCTTTGTAAGCAAGGCATAGTGTGCATTTACAGCTAGTGTGGATTTAAAAAAGCAGACAGATATTTCGTATGATGTTTGCAAATAATATCAGAGGACATAAAAGATAAAAGGAGTGTAACTGGTGTGAGACAAATAGGCATCTTAATAACTCTGGTGACCTCTGCTGGTATAAACATGTAGAGCAGCACATTTGTCATGCATCTACACTCAGTATGCCTTGAATAATGTAAACATCTTTAAAATATCGTAGGAATGACGTTCTTTACATCTGTTAATTGACAGTCTGCTGTTTCTGCACAACACACCAATGTGGCTTGTGGCTGCTGCTGACTGGGACACTGTAATTGACTGCAGGCTTTAATTAAACAACCTTTCTTTGGTTTAACGGGTCCGGTGAGCTATAAACTGGTGTTAACACAAAGGCTTTCCTAACTCAGTGAGCACTGGGAAGAAAAAAGTACATCATTTTTATAGGCGACAGACAATAGTCCAAGCCACCATTAAGCCTTTTATATTGGCTCTTTAAACACATCCCAGTAAAATAAGGGGCTATTTATTCTGACTTGATAGACTACAGTTCATGGCCAAGACTACTAAAATTACAGTGTAATTAAAAAGAGGTTTGGTAGAAGAGACTAGTTTTTGTTCACAAGTATATTAGCATGAACATGTATGGTGACTGCTGACATGACCTTGTATTGAAGGAGTATTATTTGATTAATTTGTTTTGTTCACTCTAGGGACTTGAGGTCCAACATGTTCACCAGCTAGTTGCTAAATGGTATGTCAGCCATTTGGTACTATGGAGGTAGCGTCTAGTGGGTTTACCTCTTAGTGGATTAGACAAATAGTTGATCTTTTGCTTAATCCTGCCCCTCGAACGCAGATTAGCCTGTCACGCTGTAGCATCAGAGATCGCCGCCTAGAGTCCTACAACTATACGACCCCGCTCTGTGTAGTACGGATACTTGTTAGCTAAGCTCAGAAGGAGATGTGTCTTTCTACCAGCCCCAACGTACCTTTGGATCTAACATTAGCAGATTACGTTAGAACATCTTTTACTAGCTGATGAGTTACTGAAGGTAAACTTAATGTATACACTTTTTAATGATTGATAGTGACACGATTAGACAGAACATTTGAATACAAATAATATTGAGACAACTCTACCTCCATAGCAGGCGTTGACAGTAGACATTTGACGAGTTATAAAAAAGACTTTGAAGTCCAAACTTTTCTGTTTACCACTTTAAAATGTCTTCACTTTTTAATCAATCGGTATTTATTCCAGAGGAGCTGGCCAGTGGGTCCAGAGGGCTCCAGTAAATGTCGGTCAAGGCGGTTGTTTTATCATGTCCAAACATGCTCCTCTTTTTGATGTTTACAAAAAAATGTGGATTTATTGTTGGATAAATCTAAGTAAAGCAATGTTACATTTATAAATGCCCTGGTCACATTTCATCATCATTCACATAGGTGCAGGGCAGCTGCAGGCCCAAGACAATTCTGTTTACATTTGTTCCCTTTTTTATTCCTCATTACAATTCTACACATAAAACTTAAGCATATATCTAATAAAGGCCCACTTTAAGGAAGATAATTAATCTACGGTGGCCCTGAAGTGCAAGTCAAAACAACATTTCACAAAACACTTCAACATTTCATAAAACACAACGACATTGCAAAAAACACTACAGCATTTCACAAAACGCTACAGCATTTCACCAAACGCTACAGCATTTCACAAAACACTTAAAGTGGACCTATCATGCTTAATTATAATAATATAGTGTAGGAGGACCATACCTATATAAGGCATATTTATACTTTTTTTTTTTCAAAATACCAAACAGATCATGCATTTTAGCCATGCCTCATTTCGCTCAATTTGCACTTTTTTACCCCTGTTTTTGCAAGGGTAGATTCTGTGAGAACAGCACCACCTACAGGCCTGACATATGTACTACAGCGTCTCCAGCGCTTTTGAACGGCAATGGACGTGGCTGTCTCCTCCTGATTGGTGGAGTTGGCCCAATAGCCGTAGCGCCACTGTCCTGACGTCATAGAAGTGTTCAAATCTGGATCAGTTTTTATCAGATCCGTTGCAGCCCCTTTTTTAGAGATTTGGGTATGGAGGAAAATAGAGAGGGTTGTGTTTTCTGACACTTGGTGAGTTCCCTGGAATATTCATGTATAAAAGACGTACAAAAGTGCATTTTGCATGATAGGTCCCCTTTAAATAAAGCAGCGACTGTATTCGCCCATGGTTTGTACATGTTTAACTTTTGTCCAGTTTCTGAACAGATATGAGGAGCTGTGAGCTCTGTGTGCTAACAGCTAACGGCTGATGTGTTGGGACATGTTGATGTGGTGATGGGTTGACAGCATGTCGAGGATAACATCATATGTAGCCTATATCCGTTGTTAAAATATTCCCTTAAGATTTTCATCTCTTCTTCCATTCTTTCCAACTCAGTTTAAAATTCGTGCAGAAACAGCTGAATAGTACCAAACAGGAAATACGTGGCGCTGTTGGGTGCTGACCAATCTCGAAGCGTCATTTCTTGACTGGCAGCAAAAACAACCAATCACAGCAGTGCTTCTCTGGCTGGCTCTGTCCAATCACAAACAAGAAGTGTTCTCCCTAAAGGAATACCCTTTCCGTAAAAGTTGAAATGTTGAGGTGTTTTCTGAAATGCTGTAGCGTTTTGTGAAATGCTGTAGTGTTTTGTGAAATGTTGTTTTGATTGCACTTCAGGGCCACCGTATTAATCGTCTAAAGAATTACTGAAATACTGCTTCAGAATGTTGTAGCGGCTCTAAACTGGGGGTGTTTATTACCCTTGTCAGGTGACAACAGGATGATTATCATTTTTAATGAGGTGAGAGCATCTGCTGCTGCTGCTGTAGGTCAGGGTTACCAGCACAGAGGGGCTTCCCCAGCCGCCTGCCAAACAACAGTCAGTGAGCTCTGACCCGCCAGCGGGTCACTCCTGCAGGCCCAGGTCAGTTTAATCAAGTTTCACCGGAACACACAGGAATCGGTTACAGTTACAAGGTAGTAAATAAATTAAAGATGCCTACAAAAAAGAAAAAAACAAGACAGAGTGGAGAAGAGGAAACCAAAGATGTGGATGACGAAGGCTCAGAGGATCAAGAACCAAAGCCCAAGAAGAAAAGTAAGCAGGCGAGTGAGTATGCTGGGAGATTGAAGAAGAAGAAGAAGAAGAAGAAGCTTGAAGACAGCGATGAAGAAAGATCTAGTTCTGACACGTCAGAGGCAGATGTGAGGAGCACCAAGAAAAAAGGGAGGGATAATCAAAAGGTCAAGAAGAAGAAGAAGAAAGCTAAAGAGGAGAGCGGGGATGAGTTGAGCAATGACTCACAGGATACTGGAGATAACAACAATGAATCCAAAGGGAAAAAGAGAGCAGAAAGACTCCCCGATTTGATTGAGACCACTAAGAAAGGATCAAGACGGTCCTCGGACAAAGATAAAATGCCAAAGGATAAAAAATCCAGCAAGGAAAAGGGGGAAGAACATGCAGCTGGGGATGAAGAAGGTAAAAAGAAAAAAAAAGAAAAGAAGAAGAAAGGTTCAGATAAGGGAGATAGCGATGATGACACCAAGAAGACCAAGGGGAAAAAGAAGAAGATTGAAAATTATGTTGAAATCTATGAAAACGAGCTTCGCAACTACGAGCCAGAAAAAGTGGAGAGCTACGAGGATGAGTATCACAAAAAGAAAAGTGAGTGCAACGTTTTTATCTCAACCTGTGAAATGTTAAAGGCGAGCCTAGAAATTAAAACAGCATGTCAATATTAGATCAATGTATGTAAACTTGTTGAGGAACGACACCTGAGACCCGGAAGGGATGTGAAACGTTGATTGCAATTATGGGATTATGAGTGGCCCCAGCAGTAATGGACCCATGTTTTGGTTTGATGTTCATGGTAACATTACACTGTGAAGTACCATTCATGTTTTGTTAGTATGTTATCTTCAACCTACAGCTATATGACACCTGCCACTCACTTACCTTTACAAAGGTTGGTTGTGCATCTTAATGAGGGGCTTCACTTACCTCTAAGGTATCTTTGTAGCTCTCACTGTCTGTAAAGCCATTCTGAATGTCTATCTGATCTCTACACAGAAACACATGCCTCCTTACACTTAACCTACATTTACCTTAATCAATAAACAATTATTTTAAACTTGCAAAATCTCACTTTGGTTATTAATCTTTCTCCTGCTGTAATCAAACTGTACAATTCTTTCTGAAACACTTTCAATTGTATGTTGTGACTCAACCCTGTAGTATATGAGGTGGTGACCATCACTGGCGATGAGAGAGGAGCAGGCACCGACGCCAACGTGTTTGTCACTCTATTCGGAGACTATGGCATCACTCCCAAAGTCCACCTGGCCAGCAAGTACGTCAAATATGATCCCATTTGGATAAAAGGTCTTCTACAATTGTAAAGACTTTGGTCAAATAAAGAATAATTATTTCACCTTTATCACGCTGCTCAGAGGCCTCAGTTACAGCCTCAGCCAGTTTGACACCATATTTGATTAAGTTGATTGGTTCGTGTGCTTGAACTCAAACTGTTTTGTTTTTTCTCTTACAGCACAGAGAAGAGGTATGTATTACCTTACGCCGGTGGTGTTGTTGATTGTCGATCAAATCTCATACAGTGGTTTCGTGGAGAATTTACATCACATAATTTGCTGCCTGGTTTTGTCCAATGTGTGCACAGCTTTAATGGTTCAATATAAATAAGTGCATGCAGAAGGTTTTGTTAACAGCAGAAATTCTGGGTCGCTCTCAAGTCTGACCACTTTGTGTTTTCAGGAGTCGCACGGCATTCGAAAGAGGAAAAACTGATGTGTTCAGAATCAGAACTCACAATGTTGGACATTTGAAAAAGATAAGGTACCTTAGTCTTAACACATTTCATCCTGGATCCATTCTGTAGAATATTTTTTCAGTTTGACAATGGTCAGGTTTGAACAGTTTTCAGATCAACCTAGATCAAACACTGCTTGCCTTGAATCAGATTTAAAAAGATGTATTTCCTTACCTGAAATAGTATGCATGAAAGGTCTAAGTCATTTGTCTAGATGTTATTCTACTGTTGCTTCAGGATTGAACATGACAACACGGGCCTGAGCGCCAACTGGTTCCTGGACCGGGTGGTGGTGACGGACGTGATCCGGCCTCACCTGAGGTTCTACTTTGCCTGTAACAACTGGTTCAGTAAGGTGGAGGGAGACTGCCTCTTTGTCAGAGATCTGCTGGGTAGCATGGACCCAATGGACATTCCCAAATGTATGTATACACAGCATAAAAATAATAATAAACTAAAGAATAATAATAAAATGTTATTGAGATACTTTTTATATTGATTCTAACTGTGGTTGCTTGTGGTTGATTCATTTTAAGGTGTTTGTATACAGGTAGGTTCATTTTCTGAAAAACCTTGATCAAAGTTTTTGGTCTTAATTTTCCAGATAATAAGTATATAGTGAGTGTTTTCACTGCAGATGTGAAAGGCAGTGGAACAGATGCAGATGTTTTCATCAACATCTTTGGGGAGTTTGGAGACACAGGTAAATTACAGCACATAACACTTGTTTTCTCATGTTTTCTATACATAATGAAGTTAATAACAGCTTTTATGCATTTTGGGTCTAATCAGGATTTATCTGATAGAAATTAAAGATTGTTTTGTTGTCTAAGGTGAAAGACGACTTGACAATGAGAAAAATAACTTTGAAAAGGGCACAGAGGACAAGTTCACCATCGAGGCACCAAACTTGGGCAAAGTGAGGAAGATCACCATTGGCCATAATAACAAAGGCTCTTCAGCAGGATGGTTTGTGGACAAGGTAAGAAACTGAAGTTGTTGCTTACCAGAGTGTGTCTTTAGGAAAAATATGCCATTATTGCTCAAAACTGATACCCCTTCATACATTTTTTAAGGCGGATAACAAAAGAACAAAACATGTTACTTTAATGTGTTACATCACGTGTTACAATGAACAAAACTGTGTTTAAAAGTTTAACTGTAACTATTTCTGCTCAGTAATGCCTCTGAAGAGGTACTTAAGACATGTGATCCTCCTATTCCTCTCAGTTTTCCCATCTAGTCTAGTGTCCATGCTCACCCAACACATATAGTTTGCACGACTGAGAGATGAGTTAATTCGAGCAGACGCACACACACACAGGACACACATGTCGTCATCCTACCCTCTCTGTAAAGGGAAACCATGACCCATTAAGGGATCGTCTTTCAGCAAACAGACAGACGAGTCGAT
This sequence comes from Trematomus bernacchii, assembly GCF_902827165.1. Lineage (NCBI taxonomy): Eukaryota > Metazoa > Chordata > Actinopteri > Perciformes > Nototheniidae > Trematomus > Trematomus bernacchii. The sequence goes on from NW_022988043.1 coordinate 9,428,897, forward strand.
GGATTTGTTGGCAACTGCAGCACAGACTGACACCAAAGGTCAGCAGTAATAAATCATAACCTTTTGGCATTGTACATGTTTACATGGATTTGAGAGTAAATATTACTTGAGCTCATTGCTGCGTAAACATGTTTAAACCTATATGCTACATGTTTAAAAGTATGTAAGTCTGTGAAACAAAGCCTAGAGGACTCAATGTAAAAACAAATTCATAAATTGACTTTAAATATACAACTATACATTTCATTTCAGATATAACCATAACCATAATCTAAAAAAACATAGCAGACAACGTAACAATCAAATGATGTTAAGCATAAATACTGTATATTAGATACATACATGTATTTCCAGGATCTAAAATATATTTTAAAATATATTAAAATTAAAAATATAAAAAAACAACACGCAACAATGTCTTCAGAAAACGTGTTTCCTTTTCTGTCTGTCATCACCATCCAGGCCATGTTGGCTCTGATTATGTTCTTATTTCTCCTTTTCAAACAGGCGGTAGTGGATGATATGGGAAACAAAATAGTTTATGAATTCCCAATCAATCGTTGGTTTGCCATCGATGAGGATGATGGGAAGATACAGAGAGACATTTTGGTGGGGGGCAGTCAGCCCACAGGTGAGAAATGTTGTTTATGAGCCAGGAAAAACCTTCCCTATACTCTAATCCTCATGTCAGTGAAAGAAATGTGGCAAGAAAGAAAATGAATATGTCTGTTTCCTTCAAATTATTTGCCTCATTTTGAAATAATGACCCTTCAGAAAAATATTGCAGAAAGGATTGTATGACAACAACATTTCTACTGCCAGGGAACAGATCATTTGCTGTTCCTCTCATTCAGTCCAGCAAGAGAAATGTGTTTTCAGTCAGACTAGTCAGAGGCAGTGATCATTCATTCTCAGGTTTAATGTTTGGATCCGGTTGATCTGCTTCCTGCTCAGCACCGTAGGGAGTACAGGTGCAGTGAACCATACTGACCTGCTGGCAGATCCTGATAGCATCTTGTGTAACTGTACCCACCAGGTATTGTGTACAACGTCCAGGTCATGACAGGAAATATCCGAGGTGCCGGGACCAACTCCAAAATCCACATTGTGATGCACGGCTCAAAAGGCCAAAAGAACAGTGGCAAGGTGAGGAGAAGATAACAAAAACAAAGCAAAGACAACTTTTACTCTTTCTAAAAAACAATGGTTTTCATTTGTATTGCTTGAATTTCCAATATACTCTCTGGAAAATGCTACATTTTCAAACCAATCCAGTGTTTAAAGGTGGGGTAGGTAATTTTGGAGAAACCAGCTCGAGTGCGCTAGAATTTGAAAATACACAGCCGGAAAAAATCTGCCACTTCCTTACAGAGCCCCTCCTCCAACACACACGAACGCGCACATGACCAATGAGGGCACGAGATAAGTTTGTGCCCCGATGGAAGGCTGACAGGCAGGTAGGCCATCCAGTTATTTTAGCCGGGCCGGCTAAAATGATTGGTCGTGCTTTTTACAGTATTACGGCTTCCACAGATGACATTTTTTATGGATTTTTTGTCAAAGCACTTAAGATATTCATTGCTATCGGGATGTTAAGAGCATTCCATGGAATATAACAAAAAGTGCATCTCGAGCCGGTTTCTCAAACTTACCTACCCCACATTTAAGATCCATATTCAAAACTACAGATTCAAAATTGTTCAAGTTGAAGCATTTGTTTTAACAGTTTGCAAGAGCGCAGATACTTGCTTTCAAGCAGAACAGGGCAAACAAACTTAGCGGGAGTGTTTACGTGTTCGGTGTATTTGACGTACAACGGCCTCGACAACTTCTGTAGTCCTATTCAGCCACATATTAACAACCATCGTTTTTCAGACACGTAAACTCTTCAAAAATCACCAGTGGGGTCACTGCTGATGTATGTAATGTCGTAGAACAAAACGTCTCTTAAATGTGTGTCAAACACAGACCTTATTTCGAGCTATTTTCCAAAATCCTATGGAGAAATTGCATTGCTTTCTTTCGAAGGAACCGAAAGTGGTAAAAATGCTAACTTACTTCCCGGTTTTAGGACGCACCACACTGGAGCCATGCAATGAATAATGTTGATGAACACATGTAACCAAATTAAATACGAGACTGGTAGAATAACGTAACGATATACAGTGCTGTAGGTGTAAAGGTGTTCTCTATACATCTGTAAACTATTTTTCACAATTGCATTTATAGTAAGTTTAGATGTGATGATAAAGGTTCTGACGTCTGGAAATAGACGGGAAAGGGTTTGAATATTAGTCTTTAAAAGCTGTACGAAACAAGTTAAAGAAATGTTTGGTGCTTAATGATCATCCCTCTGTTTTATACCACAATGCAATACCCAAAACTAATGTATTCAGAACATTGAGTATGTGCTTATATATTTTCTGGGTACATCTGTCGTAGAGCGGTTGAACCAGTGTTTCCTTTTATTCTTCTTACATATGTTTGTATTCAGGTGTTTTTGGAAGGAGGAAAGTTTGAACGGTGCCTGACAGACATCTTTAATGTTGAGATCGCTGCGCTGCTCAGTCCCCTCAGCAGAGTCACCATCGGACACGACAACGACGGAGTCAGTGCTGGGTGGTACTGTGAGAAGGTAACATGCACACACACACACATGCATTCTAGGGCTGCAACAATCAATTAATCTGCCCATTATCTTCTAGAATAAGTGTTTGGTCTTTATAAAGGAAGACAAACTGAATATTGCCCATCCAAGATGTCGTCCAAAACCAATAGATATAAACTTTGATTTAAAACTCATTTGAAAACAGAGAAAAATAATACATTTGTATAATATGATAGGCTAAAAAACAGCATTATCAGCCAATATTGCACAAGCAAATAAAAAAATTTATTTTATTTTTAACATTTTCAAGGTAGGAATCGAACCTGGGACATAACAATAATATAGCATGTAACCACTCAGTAACCAAGGCAGTCCATGAAAATTCACTCTGTAACAATAAAAACAAGTAATAAGAATATAGTTGTTATCGATCGACTAATCGCTGAAGTTAAAACACTACAATCTGGGAATAAACTGAGATATTTCGGCTGAATCAATGTTGTTGCAGGTGGTGGTGTTCTGTCCGTTCACCGGGACAGAGCAGACCTTCCCATGCTGCAAATGGCTGGATGAGAAGGAGGGAGATGGTCTGATAGAAAGAGAGCTCCATGAGATGGTCTCACTCAGGCAGAAGAGACAGAAGAGTAAGTTACAAACATTTACAATTCTCAAGCAAAAAAAACCTTTTCAGGGGCTTCACAGACATTTTGAGGAGTTGGACATTCAACCCCCTCATCACAAACTACCTCTGTAAACTCAAAGGTACTGCTAAAAGAGTAAACACCCTTGTTAAACTGACCTGATTTGGTTCTGCTCAGAGCATCCCTGGTCCTTGTGGATCTGGACGTCAGACCTTCCCAGTGCAGGAACCGATGCAGACATCTCCTTCCAGGTGTACGGAGACAAGGGCAAGAGCGATGAGACCAGACTGGACAACAAAACAGACAATTTTGAGCAGGGACAGGTGGACAAGTTTATGGTAGGTATCTCATGTTTTAACACCACACATCATTAGTACTGTTCGTCAGATAACGAGGCTTAGGACACTTCTTATCTTGATGTGCTCTTACAGGTTGAGCTGCCTGAGTTGGGAAAACTGATCAAACTACGTATCTGGCACGAGAAGAGAAATCCTTTCGCTGGATGGCATCTCAGTAAGGTGTGGGAAAATAATTTATAATAATTTGGCAAACTTACGTCTATGATATGTTAAACTAGTGTGTAATTCACTCACATGCATTTGGCCAGTATTTGATTGACAACTAAGATTGTTTGTGATTCTATATTAATTAGATCTAGACCAAAAGTTGTAATCTTTATTATGCCTGACAAATTAAAAACACTGCTTGTTTTCCAATTAGGTAACTATGATGAAGACATTAACAAAGGAGAAATATAATTTTCCTTGTGAGCGCTGGCTGGACGTAAATGAAGACGATAACGAGGTTGTGAGGGAGCTTTCTGCCACAGGAGACTTTAATGCTGAGCCCCTGCCCGGTTGGTATATCCACCTGTATTCATCATAACCAATAGAAATCTTTGCCAAATAAAGAGAGGAATGTAGCGTAATACCTGATTCATTTCTGTTGTTTTGTTCTCCAGTAATAAAATACAGGGTGACAGTTTGCACAGGGAGTGTCGGCGGCAGTGGCACAGATGCGTCTGTGTTTCTAAATCTAATAGGAGACCTGGGAGACAGTGGAAATCGGGACATGGTCAACTGCAAAAACAACGTCAACAAGTTTGAGAAAGGAAACGTGGGTACCCTCCATACATCATTGTTAGACATAAAGCTTATATCAGGAAGGAACACTCAATTATGTGCCCTCTCCTGTGTCATATACTTACTTACTTCCCCTCCGCTACCGTCCTCATTAACAAGGCCCGGCCCCCCCACTGACACTTTACCTCAGCCACATCATAGATTCTATGCATTACATTAATGCACACAATGTACAACATTATTTTGTATTACAGCTGATTTTTATTCCATATTTTATTCCTCTATTTCATTCCATACTGTTATATTCTACTTTATATTTTTAATTATTTGTAATATTTTTCTAGTTCTCTACCTGTGTTTTTCATTCTTGTTTTTATGCACCACGACACCAAGTCAAATTCCTCGTATGTGTTAACTTACCTGGTAATAAACCTGTTTCTGATTCTGATTCTGATTCTGATATAGTTTTGCTTCTTTCTCTTTCAAAAAACAAATGACAAACCTCCATCCAATCAACAAGCCTTAAACATTTCCTTTTTTTACACAAATCACTCATTTGTGTGCTTTTAATTCATTAAATGAGCCACACTTGTAGCATGCTGCTTTCTGTTTTCTGGTTTGACAAATTTAGGGGATACGTTTCAATAATCAGGGACCAACCCCAGATGGAGCCCTGCCTATGATTAATAAAAAAAATGTATGAGTCAACTGGACTATGCAGTTAGGACAATTCTAATGTGATTTGTCAAACTATCTGTAGCTTCTGTGAAAATTGAATTCCAATGTTGTATGTGCTGATTTAAAAACATTGGCCATATCTGTCAGGTAAATTGCTTGTTATCACAAATCCCTCCGTCCTCATGTGATGCTGCCTAATGTTTTTTTGTTTTTCCAGTATGATGAGTTTATAGTGGAGTCAGTATCCATTGGGCAGGTCCGCAGGGTGAGGATTGGACATGACGGTAAAGGTGGAGGTTGTGGCTGGTTCCTGGATAAAGTCATTGTAAGAGAAGATGGACAGGCTGAGGCTCAAGCTATGGAGTTCCCCTGCAACAGGTGATAAGTCTCAGTGTGGATACAACGTGCTGAATAGTTGTCACAACCACAGGAGAGTGTTTTTGTAATCGCTGAGAGTTTTGATCATTGGTAGGTGGCTGGACCGTAATGAGGATGACGGACAGATAGTCAGAGAGCTAGTGCCATTTTCTGATGGACAGCGTCTTTACAGTAAGTTAAAAGATTCTTGATGTTTTTCTAACATTTAAGTTGACTTCCCAGTGTTAATTGTTGTGTCTGTGTGTCAGACGTTGACTATCACATTGCTGTGAAGACGGGCAGTATCCCTGGGAGCAGCTCGGACTCCAATGTGTTTGTGAAGCTCTACGGAGAGAAAGGTGACACCAGTAAGATCCTGCTGGTGGTCTCTGACAACAACCTTGGGAACTACTTTGAGACAGGTCGCGTTGACATCTTCGTCGTGGAAACTTATGACATTGGACAGGTGATACCATGAAGACATAACATGTGATTTGATGTTGATAGTACATTAAGAAGCTTTAGAATTTATTAATCGAAGGCATGCAGTCAAAGATGTTAGGGTTCAGTCCTTCCATGCCAATATGTGCTGTCAAGGTGCTTGCGATGGAACACATGATAAACATCAGGGTATTTACATGTAAGCAGTTTGCATTATTTATTGTCTCGATAAGATGTTAACTAGGGATGCATATCGTTGACTTTTTTACGATACCGATACCGATACCGATACCACTGAACGATACCGATACTCAACCGATACATATCGTGATACTTTCATGTTGCATAAGGGAAACATTTTATCATCCCGCAATTACTCCCATGAAGCGCTTTATTATATAGTTAACATGTCAAATGAATATTAAATTCAATTGTGGGACTTGGACCTTTTAGTACTGAACAAACAATGAAAAACACATTATCTATGAAGAAAACTGATTCTGCAATATCATTTATAACAACCATCAGGCGGGAATAGTACATCTTGTCAATGGAAAAATAAAATAGCACCAGTGTAATTAATATTCAACCTGAGATTCGACTGACCAGAGAACACATAAAGGATCATGAGATCTCGGCATTGCACATAAAACAAATAGCATCCTTGAAATCAACATTTGCCTGATGAAAGAAAACAAATCCCATCACAGTTCAGTTTTGTGCATTCATCTTCAAGAAGATGAGCATATCTGCTCTCTGGATCCAAACGGGCCCTTTCACAGCTTAGGATATCACCTGCTAAACTGAACACTCTCTCGCTTGGCACGCTGCTTCCCTGAACACAAAGGTACTTGGTTGCCATACGAGACAGCATTGGTTGGAGATTGGATGTGTTGCCACCTTTCCCAGAAATAAACTTCTTGCAGTGGTTACAGACCCCACCATTCAGACTGGCAGTGGTTACAGACCCCACCATTCAGACTGGCAGTCATATGCAGCCACACTTTAGATTTTCAAAAGTGACTTGGTTGCGGAGTTTCACTGCGAAATTGACATCGTAATTCCGACGGTTTGGGCACAAGTTTAAGGATATTATGCCTCACTTTTATAAAAAAAAAAAAAAAAAAAAAAAAAAAAGTATCGAAAACCGGATCTGATTTCGGTACGGTATACCGTAGCCACCAGTAACCGGTATTTCGGTAATACCGGGAACCGGTATGCATCCCTAATGTTAACAGTGTACTCGCATTTGTACATGAAACACAGTTTTGTATTAGACTGGGTGCATTAGGATGCGTTTGTGAAGGTAAAAGTAAGACATAAGAAATTGTAAAAAGATGTATAAATGCTTTTGTTCTGTTTTAAAGTATTGTTTAAGCATGCATATGTCTGACTTTTCATTTTATTCAATATTTTTTATATTTAACAAAAATATATGATCATCCCTTTAATTCTATTGCAGATAAATCGTCTGTTGATTGGCCACACCAATGAAGGCATGCGGGCCGGCTGGTTCCTGGACAGCGTTCAGCTCATGGTTCCAGTCCACGGGAAGCAGTACATGTTCCCCAGTGACCGCTGGCTGGACACGTCCGAGGCCGACGGCAAGACAGAGGTGGAGATCTACCCGAGCGAGACCCTGGACATGGAACAGCGTAGGCAACATTCACACACTCTCACACCATTAGAAGAGACTATACAGAAACACAGACAAACAAGTCAGGTTCAAAACCTAGTTCTAAAACTCTATTTCTTTCAGATTTGTTATATTGTCATACATGTTTTACCAATTTTCTCTCATAATTACTTCCCAGTGATTAACTATGAGGTAACAGTAGTAACTGGAGATGTGACCTTTGCTGGCACCAACGCCGGAGTGTTCATCCAGATCTTTGGGGACAAGGGGAAGACAGAGGTCCTCACGCTCGCAAGCAGATCCAACAACTACGAGCGAAACACCACAGAAATATTCAAGGTATCAAAGCTTTGATTTTGTGCTCAGTCAGTGGCCCCAAAATGAGTCTACGTTGTTAAATCTGAATGCCAAAGAGAAGGGTAATGCTCAAGTGTTACATTTTGATTTGAAACAACTGTTCCCAGCTAGAGGCCAAAGATGTAGGGAAGGTCTTTAAGATCCGCATCGGTCACGACGGCTCGGGGATCGGATCTGGCTGGTTCTTGGAGACAGTAGACGTCAAACATCTCATCATGGCCATGGTGCCAAAAGAGAAGAAAAAGGAGGACAAGAAAAAGAAGAAGAAAAAGAAGAAAGATGAGGAAGATGATGACGAGGCCGGAGGAGAGGAGATGCAGGAGGTGGTATTGACTTACCACTTCCCCTGTTCTCGCTGGCTGGCCGGGGGGGAGGAGGACGGGGAGCTGGTGGTGGAGCTGCTCCCAGAGGAGGCAGAGGATCTGGAAGGTAGGAAGAAAACACAACAACTCTATGTATTGAATAGATGCACAAGAACTACCTAAGTTTCTAATATTTGAAATGTATATATATATAAAACACCAACATGTTTTTATTACCACAAATCTGTGAGGCTACAATTCAAGCATGGATACATTCTGGAGAGATTAATAACTCATATGCAAAATTCACTGGTGCATTTTTCACACATGTTTTTGTCTTGTACTCTGTGTTGACGTTTTAGACATGCATGGTTGGTTTGACACAGTTGCTTTAAGTTAAAGTTGTTAGTAACTCATCCCCTGTATTGTCTGACAGTCAACACCTATGAAGTGTGCGTCTTCACTGGTGACACGCTGGGTGCCGGGACTGACGCCAACGTCTTCATCAATATTTATGGAGAAAACGGAGACACCGGAGAGCGTTATCTGAAGAACTCAGACAACATCAACAAATTTGAGCGGGGGCAGGTGGGTTAAACAAAGACAAGGCAGTCAGCTGAATCATGAAGGAAGGAATCAAATATGTTATTGTTTTATGTTAAACAGGCTGGGGAAAAGTTTACATTGTGCTTCACAAAACAAGCTTTTAAATATCAGAAGAGTTATTCTTTCATTAACTTGGATTCATAGATGAGGAGTATAAAAAAACGTCTAGCCGGTGCGTTATTTCCAGTTTGATGAAGGTAAGTATGTTGGTTTGAGCCTGAATCACAAACACAAAATATTGTATTAGGGTTGTCAAATCATAAGTGTATCCTGCTGAAAATGAACCTTCAGCCAGTCAAAGAGTCAAGCACCTCCACGCAACATGAGCGGTGTGTGTGGGAGTGAATTCTGGTAGGATTACGAGCTCTCCTGCAGGCAAACCAGCTGTGTCTGAGAGGAGCTACCAGAAGTCCTCTGTGTCATCGAACCTGTCCTACTTTTACTCATAACCTAATCCTAACCTGTGAATTATTCATGTCTGCATCACACCTGGCTCTGTAGGAACAATCAGATTGTGTCCTAAGATCAAACACGACAATTGTCATTAAGTGGAGAGAATGTTTGTTTCCAGAAAACTGGAAAATATACTATATTCATTTCAGAAGTCTGTAAGCTCACACATTTAATTTAAAATGATATTTATTATACAGGAAAATATGAATAGAAACATTAAGTGGTTTACAGCTGGTTCCTGTTATGCCATCCAATACAACTCTAATGCCCCAAAGTTTACTTTAGTGATGCCTACATTTTTTGACTCTGTGTCACTGTTGTTAATCCATTGATATGTTTAGCTCTGAGGTCAAAGTTTGTGATGGACTGCATCATATTCGGAGGTGTTTCTAATTATCTGCCCCCTCATGTAAAGTGAACATTATACACTTTGTAATGATAGATGTTAAAGCAGTTGTATAAGCCTGTTGCATAAGACTGCATTACAGTGCACGTGTTCTCATTTAAGTGGCCGTAAACCAGTATTGTCTGTAGCAACATTGTGTTTGGCAGGAGGATGTTTTCATCGTCACAGCTGTTGAACTGGGTCCTCTGAAGAAGCTGCGGATCCGTCATGACAATTCTAATTCTCATTCATCTTGGTACCTGGACCGTGTTGAGATAGTGGACACAAAGGATGATACGACGTAGGTGAAAACCAACATATATTTTACATGAGTTTCGCCAAACTATTGAGTTATCAAGAGGAACGATCTAACTGAAAGACTTTAAAAGAGCAATTGTGTTATTATACAACTCACAGTGTCTAAATAACATGTTATCTTTGAGTTAGCGTGCCTGATTAGATGTATTTCTTGGATATACAGGTACTATTTCCCTTGTACCCGCTGGCTGGCAGTGGACGAGGACGATGGACAGATAGCGAGAGAGCTGGTTCCTGTGGACGAGGCCTTCATGAAGAAGGATGAAGACGAGGATTCAGGCGCCACTCTGGGCCTCGAGCAGAAATGTAACACACTTTCAAATCTGACTCATGTCTTAGTAGTGGGACAAGAGAAGAACGAGGGACTTTGAGTGATTGGATGAAAAGGTTTAAAGAACTGACTGATTTCATTTTATCTTACAGCCATGTCAACTACATACACTCTCAAAATAAAAACCGGAGAAAAGAAGTATGCTGGAACTGATGCTAACGTGTTTGCCATCCTTTTTGGTGAAAATGACGACACAGGTATGATAACTGTATTAAAAGGTGGATGCATGCACAATACAGAGATAAATCAATAATAGCATACAAGAAAATAGCAACAAAGATTATGTAATGCAAGACACAAGAATACAAAAAAGGAAGAAATAAACACATTCTAAAACAAAGCAATAAGATAGTTGAGATACCCATCTGAATATAAAAATGTTCGTGTCACTCACAGGGATCATCAACCTTAAGGCTTGTAAGAACTTCAAGAATAAGTTTGAACAGGGGATGATCAATGAGTTCACTGTGGAGGCGGTGGATTTGGGCGACCTGGAAACATTTCGAATTGGGCACGACAACTCAGGTGTGGAAAGAAAAGTCTCCTCAAAAATAAGCAGAACCCTTTCTTAATGGTATAACGTGACTGTTTTCTCACCCACAGGAGGTTCATCTGGTTGGTTCTTGGACTGGGTCGAGATTGACGCCCCCTCACAGGGTCAGAGACTACGCTTCCCATGTGGCCGCTGGTTGGATAACGGAGAGGATGACGGGCTGTTTGTGAGGGATCTTTATCCCGCTGATTTACAGACTGAACTCTACATGCCATGTGAGTGAACACAGCTGTGGAAGAAGTGTTTGAATCCATTGGGGAGAGTGACAATGCGCTGATGGAGAATTTGTCCTGTAACAGTGCTTTTTGCAAGTTTTACCCAGAAAAAAGGGATGATTAGCAGTGAAATGTGTTTAAAGCACTCAGTAGAAGAGTGGCTTTAAGAGCATAGACTCGTTGATGTAGCCGGTTAAAAGTGAGATAATGTCACAGTGGCGGCCTGCATTTTAAACTTCACCATGGCAACAGTACTTAGCTTCTTGACTTGCACGTAAAAGAGTCCAAATACAAAGCTGCAGTCGTGGATATTGTTAGGTGTATTTACATTTTTAACCAAAAACAAATCCAAAATAACACAATCAATATAAAGAAAACTGTACATTATATTATTATTGTAGCAGATTGAGAAATACAAACCTTTCAATTTGTTTGTTTGTTTATTTATTTAAAGGACAGTGCACATTAATCCACATTGCTGTAAATGAGCCAGTATTAGCCAGCAGGCTAATTTTCAACTGTTGTCCTTGGCAAGATGTTAAATGACCACAACAAGACTAGAGAAATAAAAACATAATTAAATAGAGTACAGCAGACAACAGCAGTACAACAATAAATAAATAGCAGTACAACAATAGACGCAATTATTTGAAAAATTACATTAACCTGTAGTTGCTTTGGCATACCACAACAAAATACTAATTGATCTATCATAATTATTATATTACTCTTCTATCTTATCTGTGTCAACCAAACACAGCTGTCACCTTCTCCTCTCCTTCTCAGTTGTGCCTTATGAGATAAAGATATACACCAGCGATGTGTTTGGTGCGGGAACAGACGCTGATGTGTTCATCGTCTTGTACGGTCAAAAGGGAGTGTGCACACAGCAGAAACACCTGTGTGTCAACAAGAGAGAGAGACGTCTGTACTTTGAGAGAGGAGCTGAGGACATGTTTATTGTGGAGGTGAGATGAGAGTGTGGATTTGGATTATACAGCCTTGGAGACAACGGCTTCGGCTTTGGCTCTGTAAACATTGTGTTTTCATTTTCTCAGTTGGAGGATGTCGGAGACGTTTTAGAGAAGATCAGGATAGGACACGACAACAAAGGCACAAACCCAGGGTGGCACCTCGACAGAGTGGAGATCAGACGACAGCTCAGGAAGGGAAAGGTAGTTCAAAATCTACTCTGCTATTTAGAGTTTTTTTCTTCATGAAACTATTAACAGATTAATAATGCAACACCATTTGGCTCATATCTCTCAGAGATGCAGGGCCAGGCCCAGTTTATTGATTTTAGTTTTTTAATGAACCCTGACATTCATTTTTAATGTCAGGGTTCAGAAACGACCATTTTCCCATGCGAGTGCTGGCTGGCCAAGTCTGAAGATGACGGGGAGACGGTGAGGGAGCTGGTCCCCTCGGACATCATCACAGAGAAACTCCTCAGGGATGGGAAGCTGAAGACGACTGAAGTGGAGGTGGAGGACGCTTTGGAAAGTAGGTTAACTCTGATTTCAGAGACTAAATGTAATTAGCATATTTACTAGAAACAGCCTACTGTACTCAGTCTCATGTAACATTTGAGTAACTCGTGTAGAGAGCCATATCACCTGCATTGCAGCTCCACTGAGCTTAATGGAGCTTTATTACCTTTCAGCTCATAGTTGATCTTAATTGATTTACTGCCTGAACACACAGACTTCAATTGGAAGCTACTCAACAGAAACATATAAGATGTGAGCTAACATTATGTATCAGAATCAGAATACCTTTATTAGTCCCACAGAGGGGAAATGTGCATCGTTACAGCAGGAAAGAGCCACAGACAGCTTAATGTTACCTATGTTAAGAACAAAAAGTACTAAGTTATGATATAATAGAAAACATATAATATAAAAAATAAAAGTAAAAGAAAAAATACTTTCCAAAATACAAATCCTGTAACAGTTGTTAGGATTTAGCAGCCAGGTATATATTACACAGTTATTAATGGCTTATGTATATAATGTAATGTATATATTGCACATATTGCACATAGTATGATGATGGGGGGGGGGGTCTACTACGGGCTGTGCTGGTTGTATAGTCTGACCGCTGCAGGAAGGAAGGACCTGTCTACTTAATTCCTATTTCTGTTCTTCTTCCATTACAGCTCACATGTACACCGTGTCTGTGCGAACAGGGGATATGTACGGAGCAGGAACCGATGCCAACGTTTATCTCACCATCTACGGAGACCTGGGAGACACAGGAGAGCGCAAACTGGCCAAATCTGAGAACAACAAAAACAAGTTCGAGAGAGGAGAGGTTTGTGAGGAAATGTGTGACATGTTATGTCATGAGTATTATGGCCATAAAAGGTTCAAGGACATTTTCTGACATTATGAAGTTTTTTTTTTGTGCAAACGTATGAGTTTGGTTTAAAGAAAATTCCTATTCTTTATTCTTAAATGTGTGTTTTATTCTCTCAGAAATGTACAACCAATCTCAGAAAATATGCAGAATGAATTGTTATCTTTTATTCCCTTCCACAGCTCAGTATTTTCTTTAACCTTCAATGGCCCTTATACACTATCATACATGTCACTGCTGGTATACAAAGGCATCAAAATGGGTCTCTTTGCCTCTTAGGTGGACAAGTTCAGCATTGAGGCTGTGGACTTGGGCCAGGTGTTTAAGATTCATATTCGTCACGACAACTCCATGATAGGGGCCGATTGGAACTTGGACCAGGTGGAGGTGCTGGATTTGGAAACAGATGAGGTGTACATGTTCCTGTGTGAGCGCTGGCTGTCCAAGAAGAAAGAGGACAGAAGTATTGCAAGGACTTTCTTTGTGAAGGTTTGTTCAACTTTGGTAATTCATTTTTTCTTTGCTTCTGATGCTGTAAAATTAGTAATGAGAAGGAAAATCAAAGATTATTTGTCTGGTATGTGTTTGGTCCAGGGGTATGAAGGGGAAAGAAACATTGATCCAAATTCCAAGAAGATGCTTCAGGCCAAACTGGGGCTGGACAGAAACGCCAATAAGAAGAAAAAGAAGAAAAAGGTGGCAGTGGCTGAAGAAGGTCCAAGTAAGGCTACACAACTTTCTCTGTGTTTCAAGATGAGGTTTGGGTATGATGAGAGCAATGCAAATTCAAAACCTTGCTCAGAGAATTATCTTGAAAAAATACAGGCAAAACCAGCTGGGGAGAATCCTCTATGAATAGAATAAATGCAAAACTTTCAAAATAAAAGCCAAAACTTTTAGAGATAATTGGACACGTTAAGTGATAGTTATCAATTCAAGGCTTCGTTTATAATTCATAAGTTAAAAAAAAGGTTGAACATTTGGGAAAATATGCTTTTCTTCCTTTGGTTAAATAAAAAGACCTTGACCACGTTCATGTCTGTACCCTTTATATAACGCAAGGCATAAGTTTATCTCAGCATTAAGACTGGAAACAAAGGGAAACGACTAGCCTGACAAAAACAGTTACTTATGCTCACTATGATGATTTCTAACTAACACATTACGTCATGTCTGTTTAATTCAAAGAAAGGTAAAAACAACTATTTGTGTTTTTTTTTCTTCAATCAATGCCATGTACATGTATTGTGGTATTTCTTGGCCGCAGGTTAAAAAATGATCTGCATCTTGACAGATGAGAGAAAGAGGTTATAGACTGTTAGTAACATGTAATAAGATATAATACCAATTAGTGAGTTATAGAGGTGCTCGCTTTGGCTTTATCACCCATCGCCAGTCTAAATGTTTCCCCTTGTTGTTTAAGTGTTCATGCCAAGCTAAGCTAATTATTTGCTGGCTGTAACATTATTATTTTTGCACAGACATTGAAGAAATATCACTGCTTTCATCTTAATAATAAGCACATTTACTAAATTGTCAATTAAATGTCAATGTAATCTTTTGAATAATCCACTTTTTGCCTTCCCCAGTCATCCCTTATCACTTCACTCTGTCCACTGGGATGGAGCGGGAGGCCGGCACCTTCGCCAGGGTCTATGTCATCATCACCGGCCCCAACGACATGGAGACAGACCGGCTGTGGCTGGACCTGCCGGAGGGGAAGAACTGCTTCACAGCCGGCACCATGGAGCACTTTGTGTCTTATGGGACTGACGTAGGAGAGATCAAGCGAGTGGAAGTGAGAATCTAAGACTGCCTCTGTTTCTAAATCTGTGTCTCCTCTCTGCTGCCTCATCAGATGAGCCGATGTTAAACATTTAAATAAAACCATTCTAGCTCAGCAATAATTAATTCTAGCTGTGTCTTCTGGTACCTAGATCAAACAAAATCAAATGATATATAAATTCCCAGTTCTATCTTCCCCCTCCCTCCTCTCACTCCCTCCTTCTCCCCCTCAGCTCGGCCATAACGGTGTCACACCAGAGAGCTGCTGGTTGGTCGATGAGCTGTCGGTTGCCGTGCCAACCAAAGGTATTAAGTACATCTTTCCGTGTAAGTGCTGGCTGGCGAAGGACAGAGGAGACGGTCTGACTGCCAGGCTGTTCAACGTGCTGGACGCCAGCACCATCAACATTAACCGCAAAGTGAGTCACTGCACTAAGAAAAGAAACCCTGGAAACATTTCATCACACACACAATCAGTCTTTTCCTTATCTGTACTATCTATTACTGTCTATTGTAGGTTATTTATTCGGCAACGGTTGTCACAGGTGACACTCAGTATGCAGGGACAGACACCAACATTTTCCTGACGGTGTATGGAGCCAATGGGAGCACAGAGGAAATGCTGCTGCCCAAAAATGGGGACAGGTCTACATTTTTTATCAGAGGAATAGTTCTGTTTTGGGAAATACACTTCCACACATTTGAAGAGAACCATGCCTAGATGTTTTAAAACTCACATAAATATCATTAACATCTAGGTTTGAAAGGGACCAAGAGGACACATTCAGTTTGGAGGTAGATGATATTGCTCCCCTGAAGAAGATCAGAGTTCGGATTGATTGCTCTGGAAGTCGGCCTGACTGGTTTCTCGACAGGGTAACATACAGACTACACTAACACCTATCAGAATACAGTATGTAATTAAGAATGTTTACTACTATGTACTACTAAAGGAAACAGGGGCTTGTTCTTTCATTATAAAATACATTTTAAATTGTACTAAAATCCGAAATCAGACTACTTATGTCTGTCTGTTTTTGTCATATCTGCTGCTGCTGAACAGTGATATTCACCAAGAAAACATGAACAATGAATGTGTTGTTCTCGTAACTGAAATGTTTTTAGATCCTGATGCGGAACCTGAACACAGAGGACACGTATTTGTTTACATACGAGAATTGGCTGTCAAAGACAAAAGGGCCGAAGAGGATTAAGGTGTGTGAGCTGGGAGCTGTGGTGGATGAGGAGGAGATGGTGGAGAAAACTACCTACATCATTCAAGTCCAGACCAGTGATGTCGGAGGTGGGTCTCATGAGATGCCTGTTTTATTTCTAAAACAAAGGATGAAGAAGAACTATTTTCTTGGCTTTTGGGCATTTAAAATGTTCAATAGCATTTAGTAGAATCCATGCAACGATATATATAAAGATAGTGTTTTCATCAGTGATACTGTGATATTTTAGGTGCCGGCACCGATGCCAATGTGTTTTTGATGGTGTTCGGGGAGTACGGGGACACCGGGACGCTGCCTTTGAAGGAGAGCACAAACAGGAACAAGTTTGAGCGGAAAATGAAAGATGTGTTCAGGTTCCCCGAAATGCTCAGTCTGGGCGAACTGTCAAAGATCCGTGTGTGGCACGACAACAAAGGTGAGCGCAAGTTAATCTTTGTTCTCTTAAATAGCTGAATTAACATTATTTTGATTATTTGGCCCAAAGATGTAGATTTTCCGGTGTTGTCTATTATAATGTCCGTTTCTATAGGTTATATGTTTTACATGAACTGCTGTTATCTACCTTTTCTACATACTGCCTTCTAACATTAAAAAGAATATTTAGATGTTTTCTGAATGTGTGTTTCTTTTTTTGCCAAGAGTTGGATGAGAAATGCAATAATATACTTTCAGACACGAGAGTGGTATTAATCTTGTAATCTAACTCTCGTAACATCACAATTATCAGAAGGGTGCTCAACTGTTTTTTTAGCATTAGATAGTAACAGAATGAAACTGAAGAATAAACATAATTGCTGTTAAAAAGCATCAACGTTTTGAAAAGATAATACTAAAGGACATTGTTGTCTTTGCCGTGAACAGGCCCCTGTCCCGGCTGGCACCTGGAGTACATTGACGTGAAAGATGAGGCCATGGACCAGACCTTCAGGTTTCCCTGCGACCGCTGGCTGGCTAAAAATGAAGATGACGGGCAGATAATGAGGGAGCTGGCCTGTGCCAATAACGACGCTATAGACCTCAGTGACAAAACCAGTGAGTAAAAATGGAAGTCTGTGGGCATAATCACAAGCTCTCTAATTGTGGGAGATGAACGCCTTGCCGCTAATTGCAGCCATTTGCCAGATGTGAAATGATCATAATGTGACAATATCTGTCTCTCTTCATTGCCACAGAATATGAAATTGCCACAACAACTGCTACCACAGACAACGCCTCCACCACAGAAAACGCCTGGATCGTGTTGGAAGGAAGGAAGGCTCGTTCTAAGGAGTTTGTTCTAGAGAATAAGAAAAAGAAGTTCTTACGGTATGTTTTCAAAGGGGGTATAGGTGCCTTGGCTCACAGTAAAACCATATTATGTGGCCTTATATAATCTGCTCTCTTTCACATGTTGTTTTTCTACCCTCTTTTATCTTAAATCTCAGCTCTCAGGAGAGCTAATCCCATGAGACGCACTTCATAAAAAAACTCTGGCACACCACTGAATTTAACTATTCAATGTACAGAATCACACTCTCCATAAACTCTGCTTGTACATTTCGTTTGCCCCTTCACAGCGGTGCCACTGATGCCTTTGAGTTCTCATCCAAACACTTGGGGGAGATTGCTGGCATCTGCATCGGCCACATAACAAAAGATGGAAAGAAGGTGAAGAGTGAAGCCTTCTGGCATGTTTTAGAGGTGGTGGTGACCGAGAAGGAGCTGGGAAACAAGTGAGTTGAAACTCATACATCCTTCATTATGTTATATAGTGTCCCGTTGATGTACCTTCAAACCCTTCTTTCTTTGTAGGTATTTCTTCCACTGTGATGCACAAATCCCCCTGGCAGCCAAAAAAGACAAATTCCTGACATTTGAGTGCTTTAAAACCATCGAGAGCTTTGCGAGCAAAGTACGAAACCTGGTCCCTGTGAAGTACGAATTCATTGTCATCACCGGGGACGTGAAAGGAGCGGGCACGGACTCCAACATTTTCATCAGCATTTATGGCGTCAACGGTGACTCGGGCAAACGGCATTTGCAGAAAAAGTTTCGCAACCTTTTTGAGCGAGGGCAGACGGACCGCTTTGTTCTGGAAATGCTGGACCTCGGGGAGCTGCTGAGGGTGAAAGTGGAACATGACAACAGCAGCACCAACAGTGGTTGGTATTTAGAGTGTGTGGAGGTGACCAACACAGCCAACTCAGTAACCACCATCTTCCAGTGTGGAAAGTGGCTGGACTCGCATAAGGCCGACGGGCAGATTCAGAGAGTGCTCTACCCCAAATACTAGGAGGGAGACAACAAAGGAGTGAGAATAATTTTTGTTCACTACATGTACGACTGAAATTAACAGCCCTGAATGTTACTTTTGAAGGAAACACCATCGTTCTTTTTTTTTTTTTTTTTTTTAGTTTGTGCCAACTGTTAAGGTTGCCCCAATTCTAACTTCAGAAAAAGCCATTTGCCACCATTTTATCTTGTACAATTTGAAAAAATAAAAGAAACACGCCTTAATATTGCCCAAAGCTGATTATCCAACACAAATCATTTAGTCTTGATTTGTAAACTCTTTGTTTACTGTCCAAATGTGCACAATGTAGTGACTGCTTTTTCGTCTTTTGTTTTCTTAGTTATGTTCTCTGTATTTTATATGTTTGTGTTATGTGTTATGTGTAACGTTGCTGCCTTCTTGGCCAGGTCAGCATTGAAAATGAGATTGTATCTCAATGTTTTTATCTGGTTAAATAAAGGTTAAATAAAAATAAAAATAAAATTGTTCAGCTTGATTGGTTATGTCTAGGTGAAGAGTTTACACATGTTAGAAGAAAGGCCCTTGATGGCAAATGTATGGAAAGCATTTATAACTGTTTTGCCACAATTTACAATGTAACCATTTTTTACTTTGTAAAACTTGTTCAGGCTGAAATTGATGAGCCTTTTAAAGATTAGTAATAAAAAGTAAAAGTGTATGGCTTTGTTTGGAAACATTGGTAAGCACAATCACATTCATGTTCACAAATTAAAATGATGGCCCACAAATAAAGACTGTTTATGGCTACACAATAATTATGTGTTGGCCAAATATTGTAATTGTAATTCAAACTGTTTAGGGTTGAGTGTGAAGTAATTGATTTTAAAAGCATGCCAAATAATGCCACAAAGTAGATAATTGCTTAGCATTTTAGGCAGTTTATTTGAAAAACACATACAAAAAGATCATATACAAGACAATAAATAAAAAAGAGACAGAACAGTTTGGGTTAAGCTATGCAACTTTTTGCATCATCATTAGTAATAAATACAGTACAAAATCCACCCATAGTGAATCTAAAGATTTTCCACAATATTCACTGATCATGTTATTCTTCATTATGATTTAGCTATTGCTTTCATATTATTGATACATACTTCTACTTTTCTATAAAATACTCAAGATCATAAAACATTGCGCGGTTACAGCAAAACAGCAGTGTGTTGTACAAAGATGGCCACTTCCCTTTTTCACTGGCAGGTTAATAATCAACATTTTTTCAGCAGCAAAGAAACATCTGAAATATTCAAGAAGGTACAGCATCATATTAAACACATCTACAGAGCTACTCCCACATACACATAGGAAAACCTGAGAAGGACATGCATTAAAAAGCTTGTGCTTTAAGTTCTACTGTTCATTCCGGTTCATCAGCTTGAGTTAATACTATGGCTACTGTCCAGTTTGCTCTGGAGTAATGGGGTACACTGTGGAGGACACGGGGTAAGGCCAGTGAGAGCACGAAATGAAATAATAAGAATAAGAATAATAGTAAGACCAGCCAGCTTCATTCCAATCCAATACAGGTTATAATAGTTTGCAGGATTAGTAGAGTATTAATAAGAAATGCACACTGAAAACGTTAGCTTATTATACCCAGTGTGAAACACACTATCAATTTTGTATAACCACAGTACACCACAAATGTGTGTAATAAGACCAATGGCTCAAGTTAGCATGTTAGATACTTTCAAAAATCCCACACAAAGCAATTGCCAGCAATACATAAGGGACAGTTAATACAGCTCATTATGTGGGTCTTAAAATAATAATAATAATAATAATAATAATAATGATAATAATAATGATAAGCACTACATTGAAATCCAGATATGATAGAATATCATAAACATGGTAAAAAATAAAATAAAATAAAAAAACGGATTATGGGAAACAAAGCAGTATCATATAACAAAAGCAAGCTATTTGTGGAGCCATACTAAGACCAAAAGGGTTGTACCCCGTCTTCTGCTTCATAGCAAAGCAGAGAGGATGTTTAATAATGAAAAGAGTTAAAGTAAATTCAAGAGGTGACATGAATGGAATGTAATCCAGATCAACAGCACCATGCTGGCTAGAACATGTGTCAGGAAACACCCCCACAAGTCCATTTTTCAACAGGTTTCTTTTTTTCTCCTTTGAAAAAGAAAACACAGACGGCATGCAAAAGCATCCCCACCGACCAATGCATAATGAGGTATTCTTTTTTTATATTTTGTGTTATTTTAAATAAATATATTGATTAAATTGCAAAGTTATGAGATAGAGACATTAAATATTTCACCACAATAGCTAGCTAGCTACAGTTAGTAATAAATAATGATTGTTAAATACTTAAGGCATCTTTAATCACAGCATTCTATGTGAACTAGCAAAACCTCCATTTTCATCCATCTGTAGTTTTTTGGATGGAGGTTTCATACAAAAAGAAAAGAAAAAAAGCAACACAAACAGTCAAGTTACCCTCCAATAATACACAAGGAAGCATGAAAATACTTGGAACTGAATCGAAACACAAAGTCTAGGACAAGAAGAACCCACACCACCAAACCAAAAACTCAGGCAACTCCATATTATAGTGCATTTACAAAACACAAGCTACATTATAACAACAATAAATATGTTTTTGCAGCATTGCAGCTTTTTCTTCACTATGGTTAAAATGGACACGGACTCGGCATATTAGTACCATGTCCAAATTGGCATGTGAGCAAAAGAAATACGAGAAGAAAAAGAAAATGGCAGAAAAATAAAAATAAAAAATAAAATTAATGTTAAGAACAATTGTTTGGTATTTTTCAAATGGATGGCTTTTTCTCCCTTTCACCCTCCTTCAAGTGAACTACGCCAACATGGTTCATGCATGATAAAGAGAAAACGGCTTCTATCACTGAACGTATCACAGTTGTTCTAGCAATACCATACACTACTACCATGGGGGGGGAGGGAGTGGGGACAATCATACACATTCTAGCACATATCACAGGCAAACTAGTTTGTATTTTCCCTGTAACACCAGACACAGTCTTTTTTATCAGAACAGTGGGAGCAACTTAGTTTGAAATGAAAAGGAGCCGATACACCACAGAGGCCATTCACTGTATATAGAAATCACATGTGCTTGTTTGATAGGCAATAAGGTTCTGGTAATAGGTCATACAAATGTCAGATTTTATTCACTCTGATGGCAAGACCTCAGGCACCAAATCCTCGAACCCATGCCGGCCTCTCACGTCATGTGATCATGCTATGAGCGAGGCCACAGAGAGGAGTTGCAGTTAGACACGGATCTACCAGCAGCTCTTTGAATCCTGACCTGGAACATCAGGAGAGAATCGCTACGTCGGTGTGAGATCTATGTCTAAGGGCAACGTCGGTCTACTCGGGATGAGTGGGGGGAGAGGGGAGGTGGGGAGGGGAATTTGGTGCATTCTTGTCCTCCTCTATGAATGAGTGGGATCGTCATAGTATACGGTTCACATGCACAGACACACAGTCCCTGTTTCTACTGCTCCACAATATTAACGACACAGCCCAAGCCTGTCATACAGCATGCACATCTGAGGCCCCTGCTCTATAATAGAGGCCCCACTACGACACTACACAGATCACTGGAAGCCATGCCTGCAGTTAGCGGGTTCAGCATCAACTCTGATGGCATCTACTAACTGGAAATCCAAAACCATGTTAGACCAGAAAGAGGGATTTTTGGCCTTTTTACACAACTATCTCTTTCCTCATTGTCTATGATTAATTAACAGGCGGATATTCTCTCTTATTTGAGCCATGTTCACCCTCTTTGTAGGTTTATTTTTCACAAACATTTTTTCTCAAAAGGCTTTTGCTTGCTACACAACACTGTTACTCTGTAAATACTTATTCAGTACTATACTCCATTACACCACAAGCGTTCAGCTACAAGAGTTCACACCAAACAACCTCATGCTAATCATTTGATAATGTTCTGTACAGATGTGCTGAGGGCTTGGGCAGAGTGCAGCTTAAAGGATTTTTTTCACAGGCAGAGGGTGGGGGGGGGATAGGCAGGGGGGTTAGATGTAGTGGCAGAGAAATGGCCTTAATACACCCCACAGTGAGCTGGGGAGGTTGGTAGTCAGAGGTCCTCTCTCGATGGCTGTATGGAGAACTGCACACAGGGTGCACAATCTGACAGGATCTGTGTGAAGCCTCAGCACATCTGTCCATACGTGTCCGCTCCTACCTTTTACATCCAGCAAGTCCATTCAAATCAACCTTCAGTCCAGCCCCCCCATCTATGCATCGACCCCCGTCCCTCGCTGTGTTGTAGGTGAGTGTGCTTTGTTGATCCCTCTGTCACAGCCTTGTCTCTGAAGGCAGGCCTGTGGGTGATGCAGAGGGGAAGAGAGGGGTGTTTGGCAGAGCTTCCCTCGGGGGGAGGCAATGGAGAATTAACGAGACCAGATCCAAAGTTGCAGGAGACGACAGGAGCTATCAACTGTCGGGGGTCAGTTGGGTCTCAATGTCCACTCTGCAGATGGGGCACTTCCTGCTGGTGGCCAACCACTGGTCCACACACCCCTGGTGGAAGAGGTGCATGCAGGGTAATCTCCTACAGACACAAAGGAGACAAGGTTAGGATAATAACAATAAATGTGGGATTCACTTCAAGAAAATGTTCGGTATTGTTAAATAGTTGACACTTGCAAACAGGTAACGACTAAAACTTAAACTTCACTCATGAGCAAAAGAATTCCCTGCATTTAGATAATATAATAGATTGTATAAGGGTTTATTTAATTTAAGAAGTAAAGGGTTTTCTCTCCACATAAAGTAACTGGACGTATTTCCTGTGTCCCTTTGGCATTTATACAGATCACAACACACTGGACAGTGTACACACATCATGAGATTGCGTGACATGCTAATGTTGGCAGAATTTTAAGATGAGGCGATGGAAGAAATCCTTTGATAGGATGTTCAAACCTGATGCTTTGAACTTATGTTGCAGAACAAATGTACAACTACAACATTTAGAATAAAACGCACCAGGCAAGAGAAATCAAGGAATATTTACACTATAGGACATTACAATACTAATACTAATCACTAGGGGTGTCAGAAAATATCAGTACACTTAAATATCGCATTCAAAAACATGCATACATTTTTTATATATTTATAGCATGTTTTACTGTTATAGGTTCAATTTGATTCCTGCTCCGATTGCACAAAAAGTAGAACAATGATGTTAGATATAACATCGACTGTGATAATAAAAGAAATGCAGATCCAGCAGTTCAGATTGTACTCTCTAATGTTATGCATTTGATGGTGTGTTCTTTATACTATGAATGTTTCCTTTACATTTTTACTAAAGATTTAAAATAAATTGTACCCACAGCCTACTTTCCATCTGCATAACCAGCATTTTCCCCCTTTGAAAAGGCAAAAGATGAGCGTGTAGTTGTACCTGACATCCTCTCTGTCCTCCAGCATGGACAGACAGATGGTGCACTTCTCATCTGTGTCCAGCTCCTCATCTTCCAGACACATCTTCAGGTCATTCTGGGGTATTCTCTGCAGAGAGAGAGACAGGAAGGCAAACAGACTTGAATTATTAACGTGTGTCGTGCAGCTGTGTGTTGGGAGCCGTTATGTTTATGCCACGGGTGTCTCCGAGTCAGCCCAGACAAATAAGGTGAAAGGAGTCACCTAATGATGCTTCCCAGTATAAAATAGACCTCAGATAGAAAAGACTCAATTACTTCTTCTCACTCACAGCGTACAAAATGATCTGACACTCTTTCCAGAGTATCTGGGTCATATTCAGTGTAGACGGGTTTTTAAAATTCAATCCACGCACATATCTGCAGACACCCGGATGACTCATCCCTTGCCGTGAATTTTGCACACTGCAGACCTGCCTCACTAATCTGCTGAGGGAAATTAGTTTGACCTTTGAACTTCTGTGAGAGTCGCAACCCTCTTTCCACTCTCGTCTTCAATCTTTGATCCTTTCCACTGCTCTTTTCCATCCTGTCTTTCACATCTAGCTTAAGTTCTTGCCCAGTGCCTTCCTCTGCACCAGACCACATGAAAAGATCTATCACTCAGCTAGCAGATAAAAAGATGACCATTTTTACCTTTTTATACTTATGGGGGAAGGTGAATCTCTCTATGGTGGTTTGGACCGCTCCTCTGTTCACACTGCCCAGCCTGTCCTCCAGCTGCAGAAGCTCCTAGCAAGGAAACAACATTAATGGATCTTTGAATTATTTATTTGAATATCTTAAGTCTGACCGGCAGATTAACGGTTGTATAATAACATATTCAAAAGACATACAAGTGTGGAATGCTAATATTAAATAGGTTCTTCAAGCTACAGGAAAGAGCCTCTCAGGAAACGATTGCATCTTATCAAAATGAAAACAAATGTAATGACATTAAAGGCAGTTGGACCGTTGAGGCATCTGGAAGTCGAGGTAATTGGAAATAAGAAAACCAGTTACGCACTTGAGCCTGTCCAAAGCATTGGTCACAGGGAGAACAATGATAAATGAGTGTGGACTGGTGTGTCTGCGGAGGAGAGTGAGGGGGCAGCGATACGAACCTCATAGCTCTCTCTAACAGCAGAGGCGTGGCGGGAGGGGTTGAGACTCTGCAGAGCCAGCAGGTGCAGCTGGGGATACGGGTAGTTTCTGATCTCATGGACAACCTGGAAGAAGTCGGATAAAATAAGTTAACGTTTGCTCTGCGGCAGAAATAAGGAACAAATGGAACACTGCATCCCCGGGAGCTGGGTATCGAGATTATTCTGCGAAAAGTGGAGTGAGAGTCACCGGGAGTTCATCCAGACTAATATGATTGATTGTACTGAGGCAGAGGGGGCTCACCACTTGTGTTGAGGCATTGTTTCTGGGGAAGTGGTGCATCCTAGGAGAGGTCAAGTAGTGCTGATAGTGCTGCGGCAGTGGATGGATGTGATACTGGTGGGGGGGCAGCCCAGCATCTACACTTAGATCCCTGGACACAAATAGAAAAACAAGTCAGCCGATGGCACACACTTTATTTCATAGTGTTTCTGGCCAACTGTGTTTTGATAACAGCTGATTTATACACAGTATTATTTAGGACAGTGATTCCAAAACAAGAGTACTTGTATCGCAGGATTTTTCTCTGCATAAAATATTGTGACGTGAGCTCAACTCATTGGAAAAGTAAGCAAAATTCTTTATTTAAATGATAAAGAAAAAATACATCATGCATTGTGTCAGCTGTAACACATTGAGTTGAGAGTACATGAACATAAGTTGGCCAATACAAGGAAGTCTCAGCAGGTAGATAAAAGTGGTGGATTGTTGAACTAGATTGCTTAAAGTAATGGGAAACAGCATATATCTATTATATTAATATTAACTGTTGAATTAGTTAGCTATATTTAGTTTAATACCTTATCTTAATCGAATATATTGCTACCTATTACAATTTCTTCAGAGAAATTACAGAGATTAAGTTACAAAAAACTGATAGGGATATTTTAGAAATTATTCAAAAGTACATTTGATTTTTCCACAGGGATGTCCCAGGTCCATTAAGTGGTGGATGTAGGTTCATCCTTGACCTTTTGCTGATTACTTCCCCAAATCTTAATATTATGCACCCATTCCCATTTTATTTTAGTTGACATAACCAATAAAACTCTTTTCCTCCCTTTTGATTTTCTCCAGTATTACATCACCTAACTTTAGCACCACTGTGGTTAGC
Source organism: Trematomus bernacchii (assembly GCF_902827165.1). NCBI lineage: Eukaryota > Metazoa > Chordata > Actinopteri > Perciformes > Nototheniidae > Trematomus > Trematomus bernacchii. The sequence continues at coordinate 9,455,277 of NW_022988043.1, forward strand.
TCTACTTCTCTTTTGCGCCTTTTGAAACGATGCATTAATGTTGCATATGATGCAGACAGGCGTAGGTGTATTGCACATTTAAGCGTCTAATAGGAGTTGGTTTGCCTTAGGCTCTTTCTCCGCTTGGTCTTAAACCCCTTTGATCTGGTCTGGGGCGCAGTGGATAGAGCCTTGGTATGGGGATCAGATGGTCACAGATTCAAACCCCACTGCAGTCAGCATGTCGTTGTGTCCCTGGGCAAGACACTTCACCCCAAATTGCTCCTGTGGGGATTGCCCACAGTATTGAGTATGTAAGTCGCTTTGGATAAAAGTGTCTAACATGTAATGTAATGTCTTGACCCAGATTTGATGGTCGTCTGGTGCAGTCAAACTAAGAAAAAGCTGACCAAAAAGGATGTCTTGTCTAACTTTGAGCATCATTGGTGCAAAAGTGAGTAATGTATAATTCAGTCAAATGTTTGCTGGTATGAAATCTAAACTTACATCATCGCAAAAGTTTTAATTTCCGACAAAAAAGGGAGTTGGTAATCATTTATTGTGTATGGAGTTTATTGCTAATGGCCAGAAGGAGTTGATTAGTTTTGGGCTCTTTTTGAACACCAAATTGAATCAATACGCTTGACACATTTGAATGTTTTAAGTGTTCATTACTGTGCATTGTCCCTGCCAAATAAACGATTAAATAAATAAAAATGTGTTGTGTGACAATAAGAATTGTAATACAAGTATGAAATCTAAATGTAATAATTTGTACTCTGAAGGAATGATTATTTTAATCTCATCCACTAAAGACAAAATAAATTGTATCAGAGGTATAATGCTTACCAGTCTGTGCCCTCAGCCAGGTAGCGGGGCTGCTGCACCACAGGCTGGGGGGGGACATGGAGAGGCGGAGCAAACTCAAAGCCGGGCCGCAGTCTGTGGGGCTGGTGAGGAACTCGCTCTGGGGTGCGTCTACCGAGACAAACAACCAAGCATTTCAGAAAATCCTCGTGAAAAGAACGTGAGGCTAGGACTTGAACTAATGATTATTTTCATTATTTATTAATTTGTATTTTCAAGATTAACCAATTTCCTGGTCTTTAAAATGTCCAAAAACATTGAAATATGTCCATCCTAGTTTCCAAGGAGATGCCAGTTAATAGCCAAATGATATTCAATGTATTAGGATATAGGACAGCAAAAGCAGAATAACCATATTTTAAGAGGCTGCATTTCTGCCGATTGGTTGAACGTCAAAATAGAAAGGGGATTATTTTTTCTTTACCGATCAATTAGCCTACTTACTGTTGCTCTGCATGAGGTTAACAGGAACATTATTTTTGTATTTATTTAAAGGTCCCCTATTATACTGTTTTTCATCAATATATTATAGGTCTCAGTTATATACAAAAAATGTCTCTGAAGTGTTTGGCTTGAAATACCAAACAGATCATGCATTGTAGCATCCCATAATCCCCTCTGTTTCAGCCCTGTTTCAAAAGTGCTGATTCTCTGTCTGTTACTTTAGATGAAAAATAAGGAGCCATCCCCCACTCCCCTCAGAGATATTTGGTTAAAAAGAACGCAATAGGCGCTTTCACACCGGAGTACTTTTCCCAGGAATAGTTCTGATGCGTTCACACCAAAAAGATTTGGACTTTAGTTCGCGCGAACCTTTTCACCCCCAGATAGTTCCTGCTAGAGAGCAGGGACTTTCCTGGGGAGAAAAAGGTTTGTGGGTGTGTCGGCCACACTAACAATTTCTGATTGGCTGGGCGAATTGCAAACCACGCCCCGTAAAACTCGGAAAAGTTTTGTGAAGCCGCCATTTTATTTGCTCGCATTAGCATTATTAGCATTAGCCCAGCGCACCAACGGAGAGAGACTAACTTATGGCAACACAAAAGAAAACATGGGAGCAGTGGAGTGATGAGGTGTCGGCGCTTCTGGCGATTTACTCGGAAGACGCTAACCAGCAGCTTCTACTGAAGCCAGTCCCCAACTCCGGGGGACTCCGGGACTACGGGTGGCAGTATACGCCATGAATTTGTTTGTGGCCTGCCAGTAAACCCAAAGCAGAAGAAGAAGAAGTGACGTCAGCGGCTTCATTTGTGTAATCCTCCCTCAGGGACTTATTCCGGTGTGAACGCGATCTACTAGGACAGTTCCAGGAACTAAAGAGTTCGGGGGAACTAAGTACCGCAAAGTACTTGGTGTGAAAGCGGCAAATGGTGCTCTAGGAGGAGATTCAGGTGATAAGGGGGGGGGGGGGGGGGGGGGGGGGGGTTTACCTTGGTTGGTTGTTGGCTAATGGTTACACAGTGGCCAAAATCTGATCAGCTCATTTTCAGACAGGTTTTTATATAAATGGATCAGGACAAAAAGTGAGCAAATCTTTTTTTCCTGAAACTTTCAGAATCTCTTTACACAGGAGGGGACACATGTTTATGTATAAAAGACATGAAAAGGTGGATTTTGCATAATCGGTGACCTTTAAGTCATGCTATTTCCCTGGTAACCCGTGTGGATACCTGGAAGGTGGCAGGATGTGTCGGTGCTGGGCCTCGAGGATCTGCTGCTGGAGGAGGTATTGCTGGTGTAATGCCTGAGGTAGGAAGGGAGGGGCAGGGATGTCCTGGAACTGGGGGCCGGGCAGGGGGTTGAGGGGCGGGTGGAGCGGAGGGCCATGCTGGTGGCCAGGAGGGGCCAGGTGGGGGTTAATGCCTGACTGTGGCTGCCCTGGGTGGGGCATGGGGAAGTCCATGGGCAGCGGAGCCTGAGGACCTAACTGGAAGTGCCGGCAAGAGGTAGCATGGCTGTGCTGCTGCTGCTGTTGCCGGTTGAAATGCGATCCTGTGGAGGATAAGGAGAAGTTGTCAGGTACCTGGGTGGAGAGATTAGGTGGAATTAATTGTGGGTGAAATGTTGTGTCACTGTGTGTGTGTGATATAGCATGTTAATGATGCCCTACATCTTACCTAGGGTGAAAAATACTTCTGTGGGGGTGGGGAAATGATGGTTACCACAAGTACCATGAACATGACAACCATTTTTGGGTCCTGCACACAATACGCAAGCTTTCCTTTCTTTTATTGCATTTCCGACCTCTGGATCGACTCCTGGTCTTCTGATTCACAGACAAGCGAACTGGATCAGATCAGATGAAATCTACCAGTGTTTGGTCTTCAACGCAGCTCGGTTCTTGTCAATTCTGCAGCCGACAGTGGGTCAGTGCACCCTGAGTAAAACCTTTAGTACCTGGCTGTCATGAGAAATATTAAACTGCTGGGTGCTAGGTACCTATCTTTATAATCGTAAAGAACAATTCTCTCCATCTTTAAAATGATACACCATAAAATCACATTTTATACATCTGCGCCTAGCTGAAACCTACTTGTTCTTTGTGTCTTACACATCCAGTGTAGCTGTATTTGCTTTTCTCCCATACGAACATTCAGGAGTAGAGAGGAAATAGCTTGAATACTTTTTTAACTCTCTCCAACCAAAGCTATTTGGCAGCTGCAGTGAACAGACTGCTGTGGAGACTCAACAGTCAGCAAACTAGACTAACTTGTGCTGTGGTGCAATCTGGTTTTAATAACGTGCTTATGTTTAAAAATACTTTTTTGATTATGGAAATGCTGACATATTGCAATAACAAATGTCGCTTTTTAGAACTTTTGCAGAAATCCTGGTTAAAGGGAGCCATAATAGGTTTGCAGAGGGGCAGGTTTCAATGCTCTGTTATATACATCTGGCAAAAACCGAAGCAGTGAATTTGAAAGAGTTTAGACATTACAATTGCGCACTAATATTCCAGTACCGTTTTTCACAATTTATCAGCTTCAACAGTCTAAAAAGAGGCGGAGTATTCTGATGTAAACAGTAAAAATATTTTTTAAATCATGAGGATATAGGCAAAGTCTACATTGCATTTACTAGTAGGAGTACACTTGAAAAACGCAGTATGATTTTAAAACACACCCAGCGAAGACAAGCAGTATGACCTTCCAGCTATATTTTCAGGTTGTCAGTGTTGCCGGGCAGACAAGAGATGACCTTGTTGCCGTGGGTCAAAGGCCCAAGTCTACACTGTAAGTAGCACACTGCGTTTTTAAGTGTCTCAGTGAAAAACGATCACCATGAATGACAGCAGATAGACTCATTCAGGCCCTGTGATGGAGGAAGCGTGGAAATTGTCTATCTTTGTCACAGTGGGAGAGGAGGTGGGTGGGGGTGGAGGGGGGCAGGTAGGGACAAGGGAGAGGGAGGACAATAAATGGAAATCAGCAAGAAGCACACTGAAGGTTAGGAAAAACACTATATTCTTTATTGAAAATATTAGTTATGTGGAATTTGTGTTTTTTTTCTTGTTTGTTTGTAATAATAGTATAAATCCATGCAACAAAAATAAACAACATAGACTGAAGGCAAGGCCCACCATGCTCCATATAGGGTTAAAAAGAACAAAAGCAGCATCCAATGAGCAGACGTGTTGGCTACAGCACATGATTTCAGTACAGCAGGGTACATCTTTACTACAGAAAGATTACATTGGATTTTCACTAGTCAATGTAGAAAAAACAAAAACAAAAAATTATGAATCATAAATGTGACCATGCATTGAAAGTACTAATACAAGAACAAAAGGTAAAGAGAGACCACAACCAAACAATAAAAGACGTTATTACTAATAGAGGATCTCTTTAGCAGTGCAGGAAAATAGGCATCCCTGTGAAATGGATAGCATTTTGGCCTTATGTTAGTGGGGAAAATTGGGAAGTGATGAACCACCAGTGAGCATGTTTTGCTTACGTAAATGTTTAGAGTTTCATTTGTCTATAAGGGGCAAACAGCCCTGACAGTTCAGTGTGATTCAAAGCTTGAAATTTGCAAAGGGAACAAAAAGGATTACACAAAAATGGAGACAGTTATGGCAGGTTGTTGTGTGCAGGTGCAGTGTACCTTCAATCGTTTCAAGTGATCACGTAACAGCATTGCCTTGAATGCAGGTTTTTAACAATAATTGCATGCATATGGTTCCAATTTGCATGTTTTTTCTAATAATTAAAAGGTCACTTTTATCATGTACATTGCACCTTGTGTGAAGAGAAGGAAGATGAGCCGAATTCTGGTGTCCAACAATGCAGTGCCGTATTTGAGATCATGCAAAAATGTATCCACTTTACAGGAATTTACAGCATGTTGTCTATCAAGACTGGATGGGAGGTACACAATGACATTCAACTGATATCTAAAAAAGGAGCTAAAATGTTTACTCAGTGCTACAGCAATTTGACAGAAAAAGACAAAAAAGGTGCTCTGTGCTAGGTGTTAGCTATTGTTTAGTCTGCTTAACAAAGAAAGTCTATGGCTGAAAACATCTTGGGAGGGGGTGCTTTTTAATACCAATGTCGTCTTCTGATGGAAAGAGGAAATGAAGAAGGGATTCACAATACAGCTAAATGCAGAGAACAGGCAGAGGCCACGCCACACCACACAGCAGCAGATGATCATTAGCTACACAATGGGGGGGACGACAAAGATCTGATAAATGCAGAATGTAGAGCCAGCCTCCATACTATGAAACAGGGAAATAAGAACAGAAATAAAAGCACAATGAAATCATTGATGCCACTGTTGTGAAATTAATGTTACACTGTAGCTTTACCATTGTTTAACTGCGACCGCATACTCGGGTCTTTCTGCAAGCTTCAAACCAAACAGCTGCTGAATTGCCAATTGGCAAATAATGAAAAAGGCGTTTGATATTTGTGATGATAAGGAAGTCCACGGTGACCGGACAATAGGCTATTTATCGATTTGTACATTAACCAATTAACACGAATAATAATGACTAAAATCCAGGTAGAAAAACGGCGAGCGCTAGCAGAAGCAGATGATCTTCAAATGACATCATCCAGGCACAGATAAGCTGACTGGCTAGAAAGGCTACGTCTATTTTGCGGTATTTTTACACGGCAAATACACGATAGCGCCTTAGGGAAAACAGCTATACATCGCTATGTTACTAAAATAAAAAACGCAAGTCTAAAAATGTATCTCAGGTTGACATTGTCTGACACGATTGTCTATTCGGGAATGTGTTTTGACATGGGCTATTTACGACAGCACGCCCCGTGTCTGTGAAATCCTTTGTGAGAAATGTTTCCGTTCCAGGACATAGCCTGTGCCAACGAGCCAGTTAGCTTATCTTTAGCGGCGGTATTTATCTTAAAATACGCGGAATTACGCTCGGCAAACAACTTTATTCGGTGGTTTATTTCAATGGAAGTAAATAACAATAAAGTAGTATTACGTTGCGGGCACGTTTTGCGAATAATGTTACCGTTAATTTTAAGCTGGCTAACACGAGCTAACCCAAGGGCTAAACTCGAGCTAGCTAGCAAACAGCTGCAGTGAATATTAAGATAAACAGGGCACATGTTTGGGATCGATATGAATATTAATACCGTACCTCTGTTTCTTACTGAGCCGAATACAGGAAGAACCAGATATCCGACATGCACTAAGACCATCCTGGGATCCTTATCTTATGATTCCGCTGGGTGTTTTGGAGAGAAAGAATAGTAGTAGCCCATGCGGATCTACATTCAGGCGGCTGGTTGTTGCTGGCTGGCTGGCTACTAGCACCACAGGCAAACCCGACGAAAGACTGTCTGCCTCGGTTGGTTGTCGTTCAGAAAAGCAGACATGTCATGTTATGTCCGGAGCAAAAGAGGGCGATGTTGCGGCTCTACACACAAAAGCTGCAGCTACCTCTCGGTTAACCTTGGTCGTCAGACTTGATCTGAAGTATAGGCTGATAATAAAATACTTGATGGTAGTGTACATTTTTAGGAGGTATGTTGCAGCAGGTTGATGCCTTCTGTTATTATGCATAACTTCATTCCCCTTTACCTTCTGCTGGGAAAGTACTTACCAATATTTACCAAGGTTATTAGTTTATACATAGGTTGTGGTTATTAGGCATGATCTGAAGTATGCACAAATTAAATATACGTTATAGTAAGGCATCATAATGTGCACTCACATTTCATTAATTCCACATTAGGAAGCTTAAATCACATAATTAGGCATTTTTGTCTGAAGAATGTCCTTGATAATAACTAATCAATTAAACATATTTGTATTTTACCCGTTCAAATGCATCACAAATAATATAAGGGCAGCTCAGAAATATAAAGCAGGACTTAATTTAAACCAGGCGTTACCGAATGCCTTCATTTTATTATGTCCATGTCCAAATGTCCATCTATAATGTCCATGTTCAGTCACTAGAAAATTCCCTGCTAGATTTATTATGGTTATTTTTATTTCCTACATGTATTACTTGTTGTATTTTTTTTTTAAGGACAAACAATTTTATCTTGCAAATTGAATTACATTATTGCTCAAATACAAAATGCTTATATGCTAATTTACAAAGTTTTTTTTTTTATAAAATAACTCAACATTAACATTACAGCTGTTGAATGTTCATTTGACATATAGACTTAAGTGGAGGCTTTAGTATTTGAATATTTATGATGGTAGTAGTGACAAATGGTAGTAGTGACAAATGGTAGTAGTGACAAAATACGATAGGGATGAAGTTAAGCTTATTACAGGCCCACCTATACCCTTATTACATCGCATATTCTAATCCTTTCAGGTAATCCTTTTACTAGGTTACAAAATGAAAGCTTTAAAGGTTAGTTACTTACATTTTATTTGTATTTCTATATATATATATATTTTGACTTGTGTTTTTAAATGCAGTACTTTTCCTTAACAGAGTATTTTTACACAGTGGTGTTGCTACATGTACTTAAGTAAATTATCTGAGTTATTTTTCCACTTTTGGTACTTGCCTTGACTAACAAAGAGAAGGACAGGTTTGTCATTAATAAAGTTTTGGGGATAAATATAGCAGCAGTACCTGCTCCCTGACGGCAGGGGCAGGGTTGAGCTATTACGCAGTAAATGTAACGTCAGTGTCACATAAATAGAAGAAGAGTTCATTCAGCCATTACATTCACTCAGCCAGGTCGCAGCCGCTAGTGGTGGAGGACAGGTCATTAGCAACAGGACAAAATGTTATCCGTGAGAGTTGCAGCAGCTTTGGCCAGGACCTTGCCCAGAAGGTCTGGATTTGTAAGTATTTGAACTATTCAATCCACATCTGATGTTGCAGCAGTTTTGTTTTATATTAGTGTGAAGCCTGTGGGCGTGAAGGGTAATGTTAATGTTAAGGCCGCTAGCTAACTTGTCATCGACTTAACAATGTTGCTTTACATGCTACTAAGCTCTCCTGAGCAGTAATCCGCGTTAACAACCTCGACAATTGTGTATTTCATATGTTTGTTGAAGTTGCCCTTGTGAAACGACAGTCCCCGTCCTGCAGCAAGCGGTGCTAAAGTTAGCACTTAAGCTAATGCTAGCTGCCAGCTAACGGCTCATTCAGCCACGCTTTGAAGGTCAGGAATCCTGACAGCGCCTGTACTCTCCGCTGCACAGACCTGCACTAGCTAAGCTTTTAAAGTGCCCATTTTAACTGTCGCTGCTGCATCTTTGAACTTGTATTTGAAATGAACGCTTTATCCAAACCGTGTGTCGTTACATTAGGTGTCCAAGGCTCTCCCCGTCGCCTGCGTTGGGTTCAACCACCTCCACACACACAGACCATGGCTGCAGAAGACAGGTGAGCTAAAAACAACATGACAGAAACGTTAGCCTCCACACTGTAGGTCAGCTCCTAAAGGTACTTTATGAAGGTCATTGGTGATACTGTGTTTACAGAGCTTGACTTTTAATTGCTGTCATATTAACAGGACAGACGGATTCTTTTTTTTAAGTCTTGAGGATAACGTAGGCCATAGTAGGCTTATACAATACATACAAAACACACATGCACGGAGGAATACAATAATAACAGACTGCATTAACATTTCTTTGTAAATGATAAATGGCACATTTCATGTTTATTTAAAATTATTGGACATCAAGTTCACTATTATTCATTCATTGATTGTGTAAATATTTAAGTTTATCGTTTGCTGGAAAATGAGGTAATTTGGGTAATGTTTTTAAATAACCTTTTAATAGAAGAGACACTGACTAAAATCACAGCTGTCACATCTTTGACAGTCAATCAAGGTTGTTTTTTTGTGCCTAAATTTGATTTTTTTTTTTTTTAATTGAATATATCTGGGATAATCCAACACTATGTTGCATAATTGTTACAATAATTACATCACATATTTTTATGGTGGCTAAGCAATAAACATGTTTTGTTGTTCACAGGCACAGCCGACGTGTCCTCAATCCTGGAGGAGAAGATCTTGGGAGCTGACACCTCTGCTGACCTGGAGGAGACCGGCCGCGTGCTGTCCATCGGTGACGGTATTGCCAGAGTTTACGGACTGAGGAATGTCCAGGCAGAAGAGATGGTGGAGTTCTCCTCTGGACTGAAGGTTTGTTTTAAAGGAGAATATACAATTATTTATTTATTTATTTTCCCGGAAAAATGCACTTTTCAAAACGACATGAAGTGTTAACTTATTGTATTTATAGAAGGTTTTTTCCATACAGTGGTTATCTTGAATTGACAAAACAGAAAGAACATAGTGTACTTTTTCCTTACATTAATGTTTCAATGCCATCAAACCCAAAAAATCCTAAATGATCGGTTTTGCTTTGTTTATACATTCTTTTCATATATTTATATAACTCTAAGCAACCAGTGTAAAACAATTATTCTGGTAGAACGTAAAATATATATTTTATTTTCTTGCAGGGCATGTCTCTGAACTTGGAGCCCGACAACGTTGGTGTTGTGGTGTTCGGTAACGACAAGCTGATCAAGGAGGGTGACATCGTGAAGAGGACTGGTGCCATCGTGGATGTCCCTGTTGGGGCGGAGCTGCTCGGCCGTGTGGTGGACGCTCTGGGAAACGCTATTGATGGAAAGGTCACTTGACTCACTATAACTTTTCTTAGAGTAGAAGTTGTATAATATGACTGAATATATGCAGTTATAATGCATATAATAAGTAATAATGTTTTTACAAAATATTTTAGTTTTTAAAAATATATTATTTTTCAGGGTCCCCTGGGCTCCAGTATCCGTAGGCGTGTGGGTCTGAAGGCCCCTGGTATCATCCCCCGTATCTCTGTGAGGGAGCCCATGCAGACTGGAATCAAGGCTGTGGACAGCTTGGTGCCCATCGGCAGAGGCCAGCGTGAGCTGATCATTGGTGACAGGCAGACTGGGTAAATACTTAAAAAGACAATTATCATTATTTTTGTAACTTGACTCACAGCTTTTCCCTGGATTAATGGGAGCTTATGACTTGGGTTCAATGTAACATCAATGAGTATGCTCTTTAAATCCATCTCTGTTCCTCAGCAAAACTGCCATTGCTGTCGACACAATCATCAACCAGAAGCGTTTCAACGATGGAACTGACGAGAAGAAGAAGCTGTACTGCATCTACGTTGCCATCGGACAGAAGAGGTCCACTGTGGCTCAGCTGGTGAAGAGGCTGACTGATGCCGATGCCATGAAGTACACCATCGTGGTCTCTGCCACCGCCTCTGATGCTGCTCCTCTGCAGTACCTGGCCCCATACTCTGGCTGCTCCATGGGAGAGTTCTTCAGAGACAGCGGCAAGCACGCCCTGATCATCTATGATGATCTGTCCAAGCAGGTGAGGACAGAGGAAGAAAATAAAAGTCTGATTTTGTAAAACTGTCATAACTGGAAAATGACAGCATTTCTTTTTTTTTTCTTCTAAGCTTATATTAGCATTTGGAAAAATTATCCATCGATATTCATAAAGAAATCGAGGCAGTATTCAGAAGTGCAGTCATGTTAAATGTCTTCTCCCCCTCTTCTCAGGCTGTTGCCTACCGCCAGATGTCCCTGCTGCTGCGTCGCCCCCCCGGTCGTGAGGCCTACCCTGGTGATGTGTTCTACCTGCACTCCCGTCTGCTTGAAAGAGCAGCCAAGATGAACGACAACTTCGGTGGTGGCTCCCTCACTGCCCTGCCCGTCATCGAGACCCAGGCCGGCGACGTGTCTGCCTACATCCCCACCAACGTCATCTCCATCACAGACGGACAGGTATGTCTAAAACTGTCATTCATGTTTTGGTTGGGTATTTCCCACATTCTTCGTAATAACGCTGTTAAATTGTAATCTCCTTATCTGTTATATGTAGATCTTCTTGGAGACTGAGCTGTTCTACAAGGGTATCCGCCCAGCTATCAACGTGGGTCTGTCTGTGTCCAGAGTAGGCTCTGCTGCCCAGACCAAAGCCATGAAGCAGGTAACATCGGGATTTAAGTTTTAAATTCAGACATTGCGTTATCATGAACCTACATTTCCTGTTTACAGTTTTATAAAAACAATTCCTGCATTTCGTCTCCTGCGTTATTTATAATGGTATTTCTTCTCTGTAGGTGGCCGGTACCATGAAGCTGGAGCTGGCTCAGTACCGTGAGGTGGCTGCTTTCGCCCAGTTCGGCTCTGACCTGGACGCTACCACACAGCAGCTGCTGAACAGGGGTGTCAGGCTCACTGAACTGCTCAAGCAGGGACAGTACTGTGAGTGTCTATGTCTTTTTAGAATTCCTGCTTTCCAAGAAGTATAAAAGAAATGCTACGCTGGTATGTCTTTTTTTTTTTAATGCAATAATAAACTGTCTCCTCCACTTGCTCCAGGTCCCATGGCCATTGAGGAGCAGGTCACAGTCATCTACGCTGGTGTCAGAGGATACCTGGACAAAATGGAGCCCAGCAAGATCACAAGGTTCGAGAAGGCTTTCCTCCAGCACGTCCTCAGCCAGCACCAGGATCTGCTCAGCGCAATCAAGTAAGACATTCCACAGCCACAAAATGTTTCAAGAAATAACATTTTAAAAGTTTGGATTTTTGACGTCATCTGTTGTCTGTTTCAGGATTGAAGGCCAGATCTCAGAAGTATCGGACACTAAACTGAAGCAGGTTGTCCTGAACTTCCTGTCCAGTTTTGAGTAAAGGATAGCACTTCTCTTTATCTTCAGTGAGCTACCTGTCTGTGTCCCCACTTCGCTTATATATGTGAACACACTGAAGGCCAAAACCTCCATGTACAGATTTCTCCAAATAAAATTTTACAACCCTCCCGAGGTGTAAAATTATTCTGATTGTGCGCTTAACTGCAGTAAGTCTAGTATGTAGGTCGGATTCCTGTGAGCAGAGTCCACAAGTGGCAGAAGAGTAAGTCTAATCAATAACACGTCAAAGGTGTTATCTGATTATTTCAGTGTACCAAAACATAAAGGTAATATGCATAATTATCTACATACCATCATCTTGAACTCTCTTTACTGTAATAAGTTGTTCACAAGAGCATAATATTTAACTGGGTAAATTAGTGTTTAAACTTGACAAGTGTTTGTTTTGCTCCTCACTGTTTTCAGAGGAAGAAAGGACTGCAAGCCCAGTTTCTCAACTGGGTGAAATGTTTGTTACTATGGTAATAAATTCAGTGACGCTGTCACACATCAAATCTGTCCTGTGTGAAATCTTGTGAGACTGTCCTCCCGACAACTAATTTTGAAAGTGAGAATAGATTTGTCTGGTCCTTCAAATATGTGACCTTCATATCTTCACCAGTAGATGGCTGTAATTGTCAAAAAGTGGACTGGGCTACACAGGAGAGACAATAGTATCTGCATCTTACCAAAGATTATTATAGCATGAGTGACTGAAGGATGACTGCGTTTGGCTCTAGTTGAAAGTTTTCATTTGATTATTTTGAAAAGGATGTTAATTTTACCAACATTGATCACATATCACAGCAGGAGGATGTAGCAGCGCCATTTAGTCCCTTCTCGACCCCTTTCTCTCTACTTTAATCTCCTGTTATGTAGACATTAAATATAATAAAAATGAATCTGTAATAATTAATGCTCTATTTGCGTCAAAGGCTGTAGAAATGATCCTAGTTGACTTGAGTAAGTTTGACACCTTATTTAAAACGTTTTAATCCACCACTACCAATTTTCTCAGATAAAATTAGAAACCTTAGTTGTTAAATCTAATCAAAAACAAACTGGTTGCCATGGTCATTTCTCATGAGGGATGATGTGCGGTGCTCTTGTCTCTCAGGCAGCCTTTGTGTTGAACAATATTAGACATGCTCTTTGTCTTTTGTTAACAATTGATACTGTTCCTAGGATCCTGTAGTGTGAGCTGATTTGAGTATTCATTATCTCAAGAGAATAGGGCTGGTTAAGTAAGTGTTTTTAGGAGGAAAGTCAATTGATAATGTTTCAGTGCCATGCCTTTAAAGACTATTACTTACTATATAAGTGTAGTGAGCATTATGAGTGGCTTGTTTCTCCAGTGGCATCACTGCCTGGCAAGATAAAGTGAGACATGTGACATGTGAGAGTGAATCGGGCTGCATTCAATAAAGACTATTGTCGAGGTCAGCGTGACAACAGGAGAGAGCTCTGTGGACACACAGACATGTACGGTCACATTTTAGATGTGGGGGAGGTGGTAGTTATCTACAGCAACATGATCAGTTTCAGTAGACAAGCAGATTTAAAGTCGGGGATATACTACCCATGAAAAATACTTAATGATAAGCAGTAGTCTTCAAATTCACGTCTAGGAATATATTGCATTTAAATGGCTTTTTTTGCAATCGCCCCAGGGAATTTCCCCAGCATTGTGAACGCCTTATTTTAACATCACTTCTGTTATTTTTATGTGTTGCACATAAATATAATCTAGATAGTAGCCTAATACAGTAGTGCTGTATGTCCTTTAAATCTAATTTTCTCGATAGGGTCAGGAGTTTTTAGTCAATAAAAGGAGATGAGTCTTTAAGGGAAAATCAAAATTAGTTGTCTAGTACTGTGACATTGATTCCAGTAAATACTTAAATCCTTTTTCTGTCAACCCGTTTTGAAAATGTGCTTATCTCAATCCAAGGCTGTGCATCTACACACACTGAGCAGAAGAATGTTAACTGCCCTGCTGAAACATAATCAGCCTATAGACTTAAGTTGAGATTCATGAGTGTGTGTTTATTGCTGTCACTATGTGCTTAACCAAACCTAGTTCTCTCAGTCACTGTAATAGGATTTAAACTCTAAAGCGGATCCTCAACTCAGACATTAGTGGTTGAGGATGTAGTGCTTAACCACCTATACATGATACCACTTGGAACAGAAACATGTTATTTTTCATGGCAACAGAAGAGGCACATTTGCATGCATGTGCTTTCTATTGTCGGTCTACACGGCCTCACCCAAAGCAGTGTTTTGTTCCTTTCATTTCTTAATTTGGTTACTGAACCACATATTTGCGGTCTGCAGTTACTAGAAAAACAACAGTCAGCTATTCTGCAGTAGCAAGTAAGGCCATCCTTAAAGTCAGTTGTACATTGTCCAAGGCTTAATTCACTTGTATTATATAGTATTTGCTTTTTCTACAGACACAACAGTAATCTTCTTTGTAACAAATAAGCGAAACAAAGCTCTCTTTATTTTTTCAAACATTTTCCACAGTTCTGCTTTTAACAAAACAGTTTGAAGCGTCTATGTTGAGAAAATATAAAACCATCTTCATACAAACTTTTTAAAAACCAATGCATTGTATTTTTTTAACATGAAATAACATTAGGGAAGGGACATGACAGCAGGTAGCAGCAATCTGACTAAGGCCAAAATCAACATAAAATATATATTATTTCTGAGTCCAGTCTCCATTTGCAGTTCCTGGAGTTGACAGTCCAGGTTTTCTTGTTCAAAGGTGCCAGACCCCTACAAGCCTGCTTGCAGAGCGCACACAGACACTCATTATATTCTGGGCAAAAAGAATTTCATTCATTCATGATGGCAACATCAGACCAATATACGCTAGAAACCACATTTCATACAAGCTCACACTGTAAAAAGCCACCTTCTCTAAAATAAACCCAACATGCAGTATTTTGTTTTGTCATTCAACTGTTTTACGTTGGATTTACCCCAAAACTCGGCAGAAAGTGTTCTACTTTTAGTAAAGTGCAAGACCTGTCCGCTCTCGTGCACTTTGCAAAGTTTACAGACCACACTGAAAGAAGCAGCTAGAGCCTGCAGTGTGGGCTCCACAGATAAACTGTGTTTGTGAAATGCACAGAAACCAGCAGTGAACATCAAACGCTTGCAGTTTACTGATCCAATGTAGAACCTCAGTGATCATTTCAAGGAATAAAGGCCACATAGAGTATTGTCTTTTGAGGCCTCAGTCACTAAGTGCTGCCATAGTGGTTTCCATTAGCAGGGTGTTCCTGTAAACTGGTGTGTGTGGCTTCTTCCTCCTGGCACACCACCGGGCCCACTGGCTGTTCAAAGAAATTAGACACGCAGACCACCTGCAGAAAACATGCAGCATGATTAAAACTCATTCTTCTGTTATTGCTTCGGTCGTAATTGCACAGAGAAAATATATGACATCATTAAAGTAGATCAGACATCTTCTTGTATTGTATTATAGGTGTTTTTATGTAAAATGCCTTATTTATCTTTTATATTCTATCTTTTAATTACATATAAAAATGGTTTAGTACTTTTCTTTGACTCTTATTCCTATTATTTAGAAACTTATTGTTCAAACCAACAGAACATTGTTTTCAGTGGAAATCCCAAAGCTTCATTTGATTTGAATGGTGACCCTATACAAGTCATAAAGTATTGGGTCTAAATATTTCAGTGTAACGTCCTATAGCTTCAATAAACAGTTGGAAAATGCTGACATAGTATTTACAGTATAGGACACATTTATTCACTGTGTTTTAAGATGATTTATAAAACCTAAAAGGGAAAACAAAAGTAAAAAAACTGCATGTTCAAACCATTAACCTCTTTTTAAATTCAAACATGGCCAACACGCTTTTTCTAAAGGTGCTTTCCCAATTACCCAACACAGTGTTTTCACTTGCATATGTAATGATTAGATGAGACTTACTGTAAGAGTAGCCACTACCCCTCCCTGCAGGAGGCCAGCGAACACATCACTCCAGTGATGTTTGTAGTCAGACACCCGGGACAGACCCACATACACAGCAGTGGAAATCAGGAAGAATTGGATGGTGGGACGCAGAAGCCTCGACCATTCTGACCTCAGTCTGGCTTGAACATACAGCTACAGAACAGACACAATATAAGAATAGCAACAAAAAAAAAGGTGTGGGCTCACACCTACAGCAGGCATTCAGTTTAACATGGCCAAACCCATATTTACAAAGGTGTTGGC
This sequence comes from Trematomus bernacchii, assembly GCF_902827165.1. Taxonomy (NCBI): domain Eukaryota; kingdom Metazoa; phylum Chordata; class Actinopteri; order Perciformes; family Nototheniidae; genus Trematomus; species Trematomus bernacchii. Next base: position 9,471,562 of record NW_022988043.1, read on the forward strand.
AGCTAACGCATTTTCTGAAGAGAATTATGTGAAAAAAAGTTATTTAGCATTTACAGCACTGAAATGTAAGTCACATTTAGACTGAAAAAGTGTTTTGAAGTAGAATAGATGTACTTACTACAAGGAACAGCATGCAGTACATAGAGAAGGATGAATGACCTGAGAAGAAGGACAGTCTACAAAAGGAAAACAGAAGAGAAACTAAATGAAATTACGAAACATCGCAATAATCAAGTGACTTTTCATTAATTCATAATAATGATCAAAATCAGCACTGTTATAATATAAATGAAGAAGATGATTAAGGGGGACCGCTTTTAAGTGTACATATCAAAACAGGTTTATTAATTTCAAGAAGCACAACTAGGACTGGGAAAACAATAATTGTATAGTCTTTATTACATTACCTGGCTTCATCTACCAGAAACTTTTCTCCAGTGCAGGTGAAGTTCTCAATGTATCCCCCAGGTGTGCAGTTAATGTTATTCCAGTTTGGTTTGCACACAGCCAGGAAGTATGGCCGAAGGCGGCCGATGGAGTACTTTGCGATGTCTGTCAGAGACTGGCTCGCAGCAGCTCCAAACACGTAGCTCCCAACAGCTTTATACACACACGCCACATACTTAGTCCCCAAAGACTGGTTCTTGATGCGGGACATGTAAACAGAAAGGCACTCGCCACAGACGATCTGCGGAAGAAGAACAAACAATGACTCACCATAACAATTGACATGTCAAGATCAGAGATCTTAAGGAAGAAGACGTCTGTTGACTCACCACGATAAGAGTGAAGGGGATCATGACTCCTCCCAGCAGCTGGTAGGAGATGGTATCCTCTTTTAGAGGGTATCTGATGGACTCATCGTTACAGAAGAAACCCCTTTTAAAAGGGTTGTGTTGAGGGGTCAAGATAAAAAATGGAAGGCCAACTGTGAAAAAGAAGGAGGCAGATAGTGAGTACCAATTATACCTCATTTTCAACTTTTAACATCTCATCCAAATGTACAAGCAGAGAGAACTCCTGTGACTCAGTCATGAGCCACAGCTACTATTAGGAAATGTTAACAATTTAAGATTTAATCACAGGAAACGTGATGTGATGCCATGACACAGGAGTTCCCCTTTGTGCTGATGATTATTGTGGCTTTCATTTAGCTGCAAGAAAGGAAAATCACCCTGTTGGAGTTGCACAAAAACTAAATTACACTGCTTGAGGCCTCCAATTTCAACAGAGAAATATTGCAAAAATCATATGCTAGGAATTATGTCGTTAGTCATTGGTGAAAAACCAGCCGAACAAAATGAACATGCTTTGACTTGCTCTGATTTACTCCACCACCTTTATTTGAGAGCTGTAGTTATTAATTACTGTGTAAATAGGCTTAGTGTGAATGTAAACATAAATTGTGGTTAATTGTTAAGTTAAACCACAAAAAACTATATGTAGTAGTGGAAAAACATTTGACAAACTACAAAAGTAAAATGTTGCATAATACTGATGCATTATTGGTAATTAACCAATATTATTATATAGGCCTACATTATAAGCAACAATGTAAGGGGGGGCATAATGGATGTATCTGTTTTGCTTTAGAAACTAACTGGGAGTAATATTTAAGTAATTTTGAATGCACAACTTTTACTTTTCTATTTTGTGGTGTTTCTACTTTTACTTTTCTATTTTGTGGTGTTTCTACTTTTACTTTTCTATTTTGTTGTGTTTCTACTTTTTCTCCTTTTAAATGCATATTTCCCTTACAGATCATAGAGTTTATAAAACTTAAACAAAAGGACTTCGAATTAACTAACATAAATGAAGACTTTGAACAGAAGACATTCCATTGGAAATAAAAGTTTACACCTTGCGGTTTGATTGTTACTGACAGCTCCAAAACTAAATGGGATGATTGGTGCACACTGCACAGTCAGCAGGACAGAGGACACTGACTAAGCAAAGTGTCTGTGTTTGAATGAATCATAGCGAAAGTGTGTGTGTGTGTGTGTGTGTGTGTGTGTGTGTGTGTGTGTGTGTGTGTGTGTGTGTGTGTGTGTGTGTGTGTGTGTGTGTGTGTGTGTGTGTGTGTGTGTGCGTGCGTGCGTGCGTGAATAGAAATAGGCTACATATGGCATATCAACAGACAAAAGGTTTATTCAACTTATTTTTTTGCAGATTGGTCAGTGACATTTAGCAGCCCTGCAGCTTGTCTCTGTGCTATGATTGCATTACAAACACTGAGCTAAAAATATAGCTTGGCTTTAAGAAAACCCACACACAGGGTGGGACTTTGTTGCCTTTTTTCCATCTTCCTGCCTGCTTAAAGTCTCACAGTGTGTCTACTACATGACGTGTATGTAAATCAATTGATTTGCTTAAACACACTCCTTGTACAATTTATTTACCCCAAATAGTTGCTGAAATAGTAACTCCACTTTACAACGAACAGCATTTATTGATGATTAAACGGATTAAAGGACCGGTTTAAAAGATGGGGTAGGTTAGATGTACATACCGAGGATCAGACAGGCAATGTCCATCCCGATGAGAGGGATCCCTGCTCCTTCAAACATGTTGCGTCTCCTGGTACTCTTCGCTTCTGTAAAAAATGTCCGCTCCCGACTCTGCCGGATGCTTTTAGACGACACTAGAGGCAGCCTTTCTGCCGCACATTTCTCGCTGCTCCAGTACAAAATTATAAAAGTGTCATTGTGCTACCACGAAACTCCTGTTTGACTGTCCGAGGAGCTACAACTACGGGGAATCCAAAATATGTAACAAAAAACACAGATCTAAAGTCTAGATCTAATCTAAAACCACCACACACAGCATGAATAGCTGCTCACCCTCCGAAATGCTCACACATGATGATAACACACTGGGGATTCTTCAGCTCATTACACCGTCCTGCCCACAGACACACTGCCGGGGAGGGCAGCAGGAGGAGCACATCAACAGCTGAGATTTATGCTGCCTTCACGTACAGTCGGAAATCTCTGAGCTGGTTTGTTGTGACGTTGCGTGGGCGGGGAGAGTTTGGTGATAAAAATGCATTCTCTCACAATAATGATGTATAAATGTTTACTGATGTCGCTCAAACGCCACTGATGTCTATAGCACGCACATATAAATACACACGCACACAACTAAATTAAATGTGTAATTATAATAATGAATGAGGATGTGGGGCTCAGCCAGGGGCGAAGATAGTGCCCCATTTCATAGGGACACTGATCCCCCATTTAAATATATATATATTTATATATATATATATATATTTATATTAAAATATTTTTATTTTTATTTTTTTGTTATCATTTTTTTCAATATATATATTTGTTCACATGATCGTTGTAATTAAATCATCTTAGATCATTTCGATGTGCCCACCCAGGGGTTAATGTTACTTATGATTGTAAAACACATAGTAAAACAAATACTAATTATCGTGAAAATAATTCCTCTCAATTTCTTCCCCCCCATTTCAAAAATCTCACCTGCTCCCCTGGGCTCAGCCCTCAGCCATGCTGTTGGCGATTCAGTATTTTTAATTATTGGGCTGTAATGTATTTCAATGTATAAACCTGTGTTTCAATTCTATAAATGTTTCTCTAAAAGTTGACATTTATTGAAATCATACTGAATTCTCTTCGTTTGCATTTTTTAATAATAACAAAAAACACTTAGATGTGTTAGCCAGAGGTGAAAGCAGCAATACATCCGTACACAAATACTTTGTTACATGTTAAATCTCTACATGTAACATTGAGGTAAATTGTAGAAAATACTCCCAATATACTTAAAAATAAAGAAGAAGTAGCCTGCTAATTTTGTAAATAGACTATCACCAATTGGGAATCATTAGGTAAAGTTGACCAACAATTGCTTAAAAATTGGAGTGAAGTGCAGTAGGTACTTGGAAAAATATACTATAGTTACTGTTTAATGTCTGGTCTCTTGTGAATAAAGTTATCGCAATCGGCAGATTTAGTGTGACATTTCAGCTGTGTACCTGAATGCAGCACAGGACATGGAAGTGGTAATAGGAGTTTCGGGCCTATCGCGTGCCAGCGTTGACTTTACGCAGCCGTCGGCCGATACAGAGTTGCTCCTCCTCTCTGCCCGAGGTAATGAGGTGACTTCCGTTTCACTATTAATAGAAGAAAGTTAACTTTCTCCGAGTCATAATGCACCAAAATAATTAGCTGTGAGAATACTGTGAACGAATTCCCAGCGTGTCTCTTATACAGTTTAGGTGGTATCTTGACTTTATAGTCCCACATTCTGCCTTCAACCAAAACAACGTTAACAGTGCAACACATTGGTTCTGCTTTGAGTCAAATGTCTATTTTGATACAAGTAGTACATTTTGGAAGTGCGTTTTAGACACAACACAAAAACACGAGTTCTCCAGTTATTTGAAACTAAAAGGGATTCATGGCCACCACCATAACCCCGAAAGAGTTGACAGCAAATGTAGAAGCAGAAACAATGTCTAATTTAGAGAAACATATAATAAAGCAAAAGTACTCAAGCTTCCATTTCAATTTCAATTACTGATGTGTTTGTATTTATTGATCGCCATAACAAAACCTACAACTATGCACTGAACAGAGGTATACATAAAATGATAAAGTTTGATAAAAAAAATAGCTTCATGTTTCTATGAGAAAAAGTACTGCTTCAGAGTTCATAGACCTATAACAAACCTTTATCTAGGTTGAATCCAGCTCATTCAGTACAATTAAAGTTATTGATGATGTAACACCCCTGTAATGTTACCAGTTGATATAAACTGTGCAGGTTTTGTTGTTGTTTCAGAGTGGCATGACAGACAGAATTTGGGAATATCTGCTGTAAGAAAGAAAAAAACACACAAACTATTCCGCTTTACTTTTCTTGTGTCAATGATAATGTTTTCGTATGTAGCATAATCATGAGAAGCACAAATAATGAAACAGTAGATAACAGAGGGTTCAGATAAAAACATGCGTCATATGCATTGTAACAATTAAAAGGCAACAGACGTCTGATGAGAAGCGTCAGCAGGAAGGAATGCAGGAGGTGCATGGTTCAGAGGAGTGTTAGAGCCACAATAATATCTACTGGTGTATAAAGTTTCAAAGCAGAGTAACAACTAATGTCATAACACTCCCAGAGATTTAAAAACAAAGAAGGATCAAAGAAGTGAAGATAAGAAAAATCTACCAAGCAGGAGGAGTGGAATCGCGAATATGAGAAAGAACATTTCAGATGAAAATGCAGCGTGCTCTCCCATGGAACAAGCCCTCAGAAAAACCTGTTATTGCATTGAACTCCACCCAAATCAGTACGCAAATAGATCACATATTCTTTATTCTAACAAAATGTATCAGCCATTGTTTGCACAAGTTTATGTGTCCATGTGGAGAACAATAATTACAGTAAAAATATTTAGTTTGAAGCTGAATACTTATTGTCAGTAAATATAAATTATCATGAAACAAGAACACACTAAACAGAGATAACAAAAATAACCAAAAGCCCTTTCGCTTTGTCCTTATCATGTTCCTTGGTTTTTCTGCTTGCCCAAATGAGCTTCGATCTCTGGTTTGAATAAAAGCTCCCCGAGCTGGCCGTGCGAGGCCTCGTTTATGGCTTTGGTCTGCATACACATCTTGTATTTGTCTGGAGGGAGCTCGTCTGCACAGTCCTTCTCGTGCCACAGGTGGAAAAGGCCCCGGGATGGAGAGCGAATCACCATTAGCTTACTGTGGAGGTACTTCCTGTACAGGTGCACGTCCTCCAACCCCCAGCCTTTGATGCTGCGGTCAAAACCCCCTGCAAGAAGAAGATAACTTTAAAAATGTGCAGTGAGACAGTGAGGATCAGGAAATCAGGAATGGCATGCACGGTATTCAAGGAGGATCTTGTTTCCATCATTGAATTTGAACATACATTTAGTTGAACTGAACATAAAAAGGACATAAAGCAGAGAGAGATTATTCAAATGTGTAACTTAAAAGACATCAGGGATTTAAAGAGCTTTTTCTCAGTTAGGGAAAGAGTCTTGGAGTTAAAAAAACAACAATACATAAACAATGTACAACTACCTTTGCAGCATTAGGCCACAACTTAATTAACAATTTCATCTTATGACAGAAAAAGGTGGAATTCTGTAGACAAATACAAAGAATGCTGTGCTTTCATGTATATAAAGTGACATAAAATGTGATAGTTTATTGTATTAGGTCTTACAAAACATGACTTTGGGGATAATTGTGAACAGGTTTTTCTTCACGGCAGAAGATGTATTACCTATGTTGAGGAAATCAGACCTGTACTGGCATGTCATACCAAACCCAAAGTCTCTCCAGAATCCAGTGTCTTTTTTTATCACCTGAAACAAAAAGACCAAATCAGAGGCAGACTTGACAATCTATTCATACACAATGAAGTACATGTATCTGATATATGTTAACCTACCAGTTGTTGTTGAACTGGGGGTAAAAGACTCTGATTACTGTAGATAATAGACGGATTGTACTGGCTGAAGAGCACTGGGTAGTACACTCTCTTACCTGGAGAAGGAAGCAATACAAAATAGTTAAAAGAAGCACTTTACAAGTACTGTCAAGTCAATAAAGCCATACAAATACAAAACATCAGATGAAAAACAAAACAGAACTGAACTAAACACATTTTCAGTTTTAAACACCAAGCAGGCAGGACGTGATGGATTTGTTTATTACTGGCAGCAACAGCAGAAGTTTGCCTGGAGTGAACATTTCAGAACTGAGTAGTTATTATGAGTGATAACAACAAGGCCTCTACAAAGAAATCTGAAAAGACTACCTTCTCCAGAAATCTCACCATAGCACTGCTGTGTATATTTTAAGTATACATTTTGTCTTGAAACTTCATGTCAGTTTACACCTTTTAGATTATTGTACACCCTATTCCTGGCCCCATGATATGTGGTATGTCATAAAGCTAAGGATTAGATGGCAAGCTGCTTGTTACATAGTGGAAAAAGCACAACCCCCTGCTGGGATAGAGTGCAGGCAGCATATGAGGCAGCTCTGTGAGCTGATAATCAAACGGCAGGAGGTGTCAGAGAGTCTGTGGGAAAATGTAATTTCATTCTTTCACATTTTGTTGGCAGAGACAGAACAATTTATTTACATTCGGATTCAGCCAAAACAAACCATGGGAAATATGTGCTTATTTGTCCTTATTGTTTATAAAGCTGCAGGAATAGGTTTTGTTTTTTCACCTTAGGCTAAGAGCCATTATTCAAGTCAGCGAATGAGGCATGCACTTTTTTGTGCCAAATTGAAATGGAGTGGAAACCACTTTATTTACAGTAAATGGGTCAAACCGGCACTGTGCAGTTCAGCTTTTTGGAGCCCATCCAATAATACATTACCTTATATAACTTCTAGCATAATGTAGCTTTGCCCAACTTCAACCCAAGCAGAGGTCTGATCAGCATGAACTATTAAAAACACCCAGGGCCCATTGTTTAATGCAATGTAACAGGCGGCATTTCATAATTTATAGTTGATAATGTATTACTTTACAATTGATTTACTATTAGGAAATGTTACCATCTCCTTTAATATGTTTTATATTCCCTTATATTTTTATATTACTGCCACTTAAAAAAACAAAAACATGGTTTACTTATTTGTATTTTTTATTTATTAAATATTTAGGTCTACTATTTTCCCTTTTGCCTTTTATCTGCACTGTATCTTTTTCTGATTTTCAGGATATTGTCATTCAATTAATCTGGGACAAAACTAGACTCTGGCACCTCATCCTGGCTTAGGAGATCAAGGAATGTCTTTTCAAATTCATTAAAAACATTTTAGTGTTTTTTTCCCCCAGAACAATGCCTACCCTGGAGTATAACTAATACTATATAAGGTTATTATGGATTCTTTGCCCAATAATGCCAAAAAAAACGTAAAAATTAAAGCTGCCTACCCCAGCTTTAATGTTGTCATTATAAGCTTATTCTTGCATAAACAGATTATAGTATGAATCAAGGCTGGATCAAGTCTATGCAAGTTGTGCTGAATTTGAATGTTGAAAAGCTCAGGGATAAATCCTCCTTTCTCTCACCAGGTTCTGCATTGAGACGACAAGAAGTTAAGAAGTCAGCGGTGAAGTGGATGTCAACATCACAGAAGAAGAGCAGAGCGTTCTGGCCGCGCCTCCACGCCCGGGCGCCCACCTCCAACCCTCGACCACGAGAAAACTCCTCATTCAGCTGGATCAGAGTGAAGCTCCTGAACCGAGTTTCTCTGAGGGAGAGAAGAAGACAGGAGGGATGTCATGGAAACATCTGGGATACTGAGACAGGTACTCTAATGCATTTAAAATGTTAATACATTAATCAAAATGTTAGTTGGCTCATAGAAGATGAATGGTATTTTGCTCCTCACTTGTTTCCAACTTCGATTAGTTTTCAATACAAATTTGTGACCGATTGAAAAGAGTCTTGCAGTAAAGATATAGACCTGATCATTCTGCTTTTGTATGTTTGTCCACAAACTTGCACAGCATTAAATATTTCTACAACTTTAATGTACTTCTGAACTGTCACAACATTTAAATGGAATTACAATTGATGAAGGGTGCATAATGAGTTGTTTAGGAATTGAAACACACATTTTATGATTTGGTCCTAACTTGGGAATTGAACCATGACTTCACAGCCTATAATGGAGAATATTTCCCAGCTCTGGATCTTACACACTGGTTGTAACAACCCCCAAAATGGCTCTTTGTTAAGATGCCAATTGCATAATGCACGTCAGAGATGGTCGATTGAAAAAAAAGAAATGTTTGTGGGTGAATATTGTTTGCTTCAACACAAAACCAATGTGAAAGGTTGATGATTTAACTGTAAACATTACCTGGTGGTCTGATCCAGGACTGCCTTCACCTGATCTATCTGATCTCGACCAAAGTAGACCACAGTCAGATGAACCCTGCTGTCCTTCTGGATGCACACTTCTCTGAACAAAAACACAACACAAAACATACAATCAATTATGTGTTAGGCCCACTTCTATAACACTTCATCCAGAGAAACTGTTTTAGATTAGAAATACACTCAAAGCTATAAAAGCAATAAACTTCACATTTTATCTGAAGTGGAGAGGAGTCTTTTTGTCTTTTCACTTTAGGCACTGCCAAATGCACTCTTTTTAAGCGTGAGATCAATAATGTCCTGATATAAGCACAGTTAGTGTGAGTGGGTGCCATGCAGCTTCTTAATTTACTTTTTTTACCTGAAGTTGTTGATGAATTGCCTGAAAGCCTCCGGCCTCTTGGACAGAGGTACAATGATGTTGATGAGCATGCTGCGCGTGTTCACGCTCTCGCTCTTCACCTTCAGCACGGGACCAAACGGCCTGAAGAGGACGACCTGTGTGAAGTCCCGTGGGCCGTCGCCTTTAAACATCAGCTCATAAACAGTTCCTCTGTCCCGCTCAGTACGGGTCAACCCTGTGACAGACAGACAACACTCTTATTTATTGGTCCAATGATTTTACCTATAATACTGTAGAAATTAGCAGTATTACAGAAACTGAACTCAGTGTTCTCCCATTATTGGCTTAAAAAATATCTCAACACACTCAACTACTCCCTCATTGCTATGTCTCATTTTCCCTATATCATATGTTTATATATTAGTACCAATTGACAAAGGTCTTCACAGAAAACTTTCAAACTAATGTTAGGATAACAAAGCAATACCAATATTTTAAAGATATTATTAAAGGAGCAAAGGTTTTTATATCAATTACTCACATCCTTTGACCCCTTTATTTGGGAAGAAAACTGTAGTAAAACCCTACCATTTAAAAATCCTTTAAAAATGCCTGTGCACGCCTTGATCAATTAGGCCCAACTTGACTTGAATTGGTTAAAAACCTTGGAAGCAAACTCTAGGTTATTCATTGACATACAAATCATCATTTTGGGGTTAAGGTACTCCTTAAAATCTTACATCTCTAAGCTATTGATGGAAACTTTTTGTGTGAAGAGTCATGAATGATCTTTCTCACCCTCAATGAAGTCTGCAGGGGAGTATGTGCGCTTCCGCCTTGTGTTGTCTGCGCGTTGCTGCGGCCCGTTCAGGACGTGCAGAGCTGTCTCCAGCGTGCTTATCAGCTCGTCCCTGTGATCTTTCCTCACAGGCCTCTCTTCTGGGTGTCTTGTCAACCCTGTCTCCAGCTGGTACACCCTGAGTGACACAAATTAAGGTGAGGTAAGATCTGACAGTAGACTCTTGGAGGCCTTGGCAGCTCTACTTTAGTCCTCACAGAGGAACGAGTGCTCCACTCACCTCCTCAGAGTGAAAGTGTCGAAAGGAATCACTGCATACTCGCTGGGCAGCTTCACACCTGAGTTCACCTCGGCCTGGCTCAGCTGGGAGCGGAAGAACTCCTGAAGGACATGACGTAAGATTTACTGCTCCATATAACATCCATGCATCTCATCAGACAACATTACTCCATTATTCCTACCTTCATGTCGGTCTGTGTCGGGGTTTTGTGCAAACTCTCCAGACCCTGAGGCAGAATCCCTCTTGTTTTAGCCTTTTCCAGGGTCTCCTGAAGCTGCTGCGTCCTTTCCTGCAGAGCTTCCTTCAGCTGGGCTATCTGCTTGCTCAGGCTGTTCATGTAATGTCTGTGAGACTCCTCTCTTTCCTGCAACAAAGCCATGTATCCCTCCTTACTGGTGGCCCCCGCAGACCAAGAAAGAGATTGCTGGCTGCTGTGTGACGCGGGTTTACAGGCGAGGAGGTAGAACAGGAACAGACAGCAGCAGAGGCCCAGCACAATGAGGCCGACCCGGGCCACCAGGGCCAAAAGCCACCGTTTAAACATGGTGGGTAGTCTTTGAACAAGCCTTAACCACTGGAGGCTTATAAGATCATGACGGTTCCTTTGTCACGTGGAGATGCTCCCACACCAAAAAGAGCAACCCATAATTCCTAAACCATAGATTAGTAAATATGGCTTTCAAAGAAGATGTCCTGCTGTTTTCTTCTGTCGTCCATTTCTTTCACTTCATTAGGCAGCATCTTCACAAGACCATCACCGCAGCACTGAAACTCCCTAAATGATAAACAGAAAGTGCATTTTGAGGCTGAGGTTTCCAACCTTTTACCTTAAAGACCCCATCTGTCTCAGATTGTTTAATTTTCAGGATTGTTAAGGCTTGGATGCAGACTATCCAGTATTTCAAAAGGAAACACAAGTCTATCTGATATTTCAGTGCAGCCTTACAGGACTGCCAGATGCTTTGGGCTAAATGCTAACGTCAACATGCTTTTGTTGTGTTTACCATGTTCACTTAGTCATTTTCGCTAGTTAACAGGCTAACATTTGCTCATTAGCAAATGACAAAGTGCGGCTGAGGACTGTCATTCATTATAAACATAGTTTTCCTCAACTAACGGATGATGAGGTTTCAAAAGCTTTTATGAGTCATCCTCTGGGCACCATGAATTTAAGCAAGATGTATCTTTTGGGGATCCTAGATCATCAACAGATAGTAGTATCAACATAGAAACAAAGAAATCCATCTACATCTAACAAATTAAAATGACAATCGAAGAAAGTTAACTAACCTGGTCAGTCTCCCCCTGATGTGCCTCAATGTTTTGACAGCTTATCTCATTTCATGTCAGTTTGACGCGGCCTCATCTCGCTGCTGCTGGACTGCTGCTCAGGTAAATGCTGGCTGCTATAAAATGCACAGAAAGAGAAATAACCTGACCTTACATTCACTCAGCAGTGCCACGACGCTTAAGGTGGGAAGTGACAGAAACAAGCATTTCTCTGTGTTTTTCTCTCCACCCTGTGTGTGTGTGTGTGTGTGTGTGTGTGTGTGTGTGTGTGTGTGTGTGTGTGTGTGTGTGTGTGTGTGTGTGTGTGTGTGTGTGTGTGTGTGTGTGTGTGTGTGTGTGTGTGTGTGTGTGTGTGTGTGTTGCCATCATACGTTTATTCACAGCACAGATGGCTCTTTATTGCTCAGGTAGAGGCTGATTCCATGAAAGACTTGCTTATGTTTCCAGGTCCACCCAAGCAGTGTGTGTGTGCGTGGTGTGTATATGTGCAAGTGTGTGGGTATTTCTGCGTGTTTATGACATGATGCATGTGTTCATACCATGCTGACCCTTTTAAAGCATTCTACCATTAAGTATTGTAACCTTAATAAGAGGTTTAGCTCGTCTTTTGGATCCTGCACACTAATTAAATCCTTTTTTAGCATCAAAAGATGTTCAGCTTAAATATCTTGGTTAACCTCCCATCTTTTGTGACTCATATAGACTCATATAGTTGTATCTATTTAACATGACTGCAGTGCTTCCATAATGCCGTCATCTCACAAGCAGGATATCACAGCAGGTCATCAGATTTATGATGAAACTGATACACACAAACATCATCACCAACACACTCTGAACACACTGCAATGCTGTAATTAAGGACAGACAGATTTAAAAGAAACATTTTGATATATTCACCAACTGCTGTGAGTCTCAAAGGATAGTTTCGACCAGATGTCCATCATCCTGAGCTGCTCATCTTCTCCTCTCTCTGTGTTTCTTGCTTCTTTTGGAGGCGTTTGTTTCGTCAGAACAGAGTTATCTCATCCATTGAATTATTGAACAAATCTCTACCTTCTCAAAATAGAGAGTTAAAGTGTCCAAACTCAGTCTCCACCTTTTCCGTCCACCTCCCTCTCCTCTCCACTCTCTTTTTCCATCCCTCTCAGTCTATCAGACCCAGTGTTCACTTCCTTCCATTTGAGATCTCACACCATCTGCGTCCATCCTGAATCCCCTTTCAGCTCCTCCGAGGCTCCTCCTTGCCTTTAAGTCTAATTAGAAGGCGACAGGAGTAAGGAGGAATGCCCCTTTAGACTTTCGATGCTCTGCCACCTGCAATCTGCTGCGGGGAAATAGCTAGTTACTGGTTGGACCCACCAATAGTGCTGGGTCTTTCACATTTAATGAGGCAGCCTACAGATGCTCATTGTTTTCATATGGATGTCGACTCTGCACTTCTGACTCCTTTAAATCTTTCAGTTTGCTACTGTGTTTCCCCCTGTTGAACATTTAAAACAATGGATTTCAGTGTCCAATATCACTTCATTTTCTTTAACACGACACTTCATAATGAAAGTTTCTTAATAATATTAAAATAAAATGCATTATGTGGTAGTTATTCAGCCTGTATCAAACACATTTGATATGAAGACATGCACTGACAGAAAAAGGCCATTCTCTTACTTAAAGGTCTCCTATTATACTATTTGTAGGCATATATTATAGGTCTCAGATATATAAAAAACATGTCTATGAAGTGTTTTGCTCAAAATACCAAACAGATCACCCGTTCTAGCCATGCCTCATACCCTCTATTTCAGCCCTGTAAGAGAAGTGCTGATTCTGGGTCCGTAGCTTTAAAAAAAGAGAAGAAAAAAAAGAACGAGAGATGAGAGCTCATGCAGGAGAATTCTTCCCAGATACTCAGCTAAATGCTGCCGTGATTAAACGCCATATTATGTTCCAAACCACATCAAGGATTATGGAGCTCAAATGCTTTTTCTCTCACGGGTTTACCACAAGGTGAGTTCATTTTTTATATCCTGATTTTTTTCACATACTCTCTCCAGTACAGCGTCAGCTCTGAGTGTTAGCGATGCTTGCTAATGTAAACACAGACCATATTACTTCCAAAACGATGCGCATTGTTTCTGATACAGCAACGTTTCTGATAGGGCCGTTGGCGTAAAGCCAGCCCACATTTCAGATATTACGTCATATCGGACGCAAATCTGGATCAGCTCTGTTGAACCCACGTTTTTAGAGATTTGGGTACAGGGGAAAACATTTCTGACACTTTGTGAGTTCCCTTACACACCGGGGACACATACTTATGTATAGAAGACATCACAAAGTGCATTTTGCATAATAGGGGACCTTTCATATTTACTAAACAATTTATGTAGTTCCAATGCCCTTTAGCACTGACTTTCCACAAAAGGAAAACAAATCACCTTCAGCGGTATCTAGACTTGCAGTGAGTTAAAATCAATAAATCTCCAAAGAAAATATTCAAAATCTCTGATAACGGTGCTGATAAAACAACGGCATGGTAAGATACTGTGGCATTATAAGTAGAAATATGTAATTTGGGTCATCTGACCCTTTAAAGTAAAAAATACATTTTTTATTTACTCTCGATGGATACACACAAAACATTTTTTTTTAGTAAAAGCAATTGATAGAAATCATAACCAATTATGAAATCAACAAATCTTTACTGCTGTAAAGAAGTGTTCCTTGCTTTTCTCTAGCGAAATAATTGATTTTACCAATCCAGAACTTTTCAGAACCATAATAAATCATTAAAAATGAATTTGTCTTTGGATAATTTACTATGGCATTCTTCTGCTTAAGGGTCAAAAGCCAAAAAGGTGGTGAACCAATGAGCTAGATTGAATAATCCAACACATTTCCCTACAGTTTTTCACCTCATGATGGCGCCAGATACAAGACTACCAAGAAATAAACAAGAGAAGCTGAGCAAAACAGACAACTGTATTTATTATTGTTTCAAGATATTTACATCTGTTTGGATTACAAAATGTGGAATGTGGCCAGAATCAGAGTGAACAAATCTCTTGGACATTTTCTTTTCTTGGCACGCGGACTCATGTGTGTGTGTGTTTGGCTTAATGTACAGTGCAGGTGCCTGTGGACAATGTGCTTTGTGAGTTTTGTGCTCAATTTTAGGCAGTGTTTCGCTTTCTGAATCGTGTAAATCACAAAAAATAGGATGGAGGAATGTAAAAACAGAATCACCAGCAATAATGCCACAGAAATGTATAAAAGTGAGATCTAGTTTCTTCCCAGATGAATTCACAGAACATCACCGAGGCTTTGCTGCTTCTCTTCTCTTCACATGAAGCAGCTTCTCGGATACTTCACAGACTTTTATAAAAGATTCACCACACCTTAAAACAAGGGACCAGCTATGCTGCCTCCAAACCTTAGTCTTAACATTTTAGAAGAACAAAGGCGGTATGTTTTTTTGTGAATTTAAAGTGCAATATCTAAAAAAAGAATCAACAAAAAAACACAATGTTCAAGTGAAAGGTAAAAAGTGTCAGTTCCTTTCATCTATGTTAACACAATTTAAACATGTTTGAACATTAAAATAACATCCCAGTGGGGAAAACAACACATATAACATTATATCACTGTAGAGGCGGGCACCAACATGGATTTTACACATCAATCATAAGTATTAAATCAGTTTGGCAATTGGTTTTACATGGAAATACTGATTAATTTGCTACATGTGGATTACAGTTTGAGATGTTAATAGGATTAATTTAGGTCCCACTGATGACGCTTGAATTCAAATTTTCATCTTTTTTTTTTACCAATGCGACTTCATAATCTTTGGCCCAAAACCTTAAAAGTTCCCTTAAAGCAGTTTTAGTAAACCCTGTCTATGTCTTTGCCTCAATGTTGTTCTAGATGGCTCCAGATCTTTTTGGTAAACCCTTGTTGTACCTGTTGACATTTTTTTTTTAAATACCGAATTGTAAGCAGTGAAACTCCTATCAACATGTTAAGGGACGATGAAATGTATTTTTCTCTGTAGCTTTGTTTAAAAACGTCTTTACTAAAATAATTAAGTGAGAGATTTAATAACATCCTCCGATAATTATTTCATGTTAGTAACCACCATGACATTCAACACTCAGACATGCTGTGGGATCAGTGCCACCGACCCCGCGCTGCCATCCTTCAACACTCACTTGTCGCTGTGTCATTAACCTGACTCGAGGTAACCAGAGAAGATGTGAGGGATGTGTGGGGGGGGGGATGTTGAAAGAAGAGTGGTGGAGTGATGTGTGGGTGGCTGGAGATAATCTCTCAGACACCACAAGGTGTCGTGTTGCCATCTTGGATACGGTCGCTAGGCAACAGCATCATTCAGTCTTTATCTGGGTGGTAACTAGGTTACCCCAATTTACTGTTATCATGTTGGTGTTTCTTCGCTGATTTTTTAACAGCAGCACAGGGTCCATGTTCCTGCTAGTCGCTAAATGATATCAGCTGCTCGGGCCCGGGCGCGGCGGGCGGGCCACCCCGAGCTGCAGGGGTCCTTCAGTTACACCAGTTCATCCAGCAGAAGGGTCCCTATGCTGTGGCGGGGGGGGCCCGCTATTGGTTTGTTGCACATGGGGCAGACGCAGCGCACCTCCAGCCATTTTACCAGACACCTGTTCAGGAGAGAAATTAAAAGGATAGAGCAACATGAGATCATGATTCCTCTCACTAATATAAATATGTTTCACTGATCAAAGCCAAGCCATACTTGATTAACCATGGGGAAGAAATATTTGGATCTTGGGCTGCAAATAACAATTAATTTGATTATGGATGATGAAATTCTAATATTTAAAGATAATCGGTTTAATATCACATAAAACAGAGAAAAACAGGACAGCTCCGCATTTGAGGATCTGAAAAGCATTTCCTGCTATTTAAGCATGAAAATTACGTTAAAGTTGTTGAAATTGTGAAAATATCCTAATTTATTTATTTTAAACGGACAATGTTTTGTATGTAAATTGATGTTCAAAGTAACTATAAGTGTAAAAATAAGGATAACGTGGCAAAAATGTTCCTCAAAACTGGACTTGTACATTTCACCACTGCCCATGCATGAACATGAGAGAGCCCTGTAATATAAAGAAACTTTGATTGAAGTTAGTCCACATTTTCCTTTTATTCCTTTATGACTTTATTCCTTTTTCTTATCTATAATAATAGATCCTACCCATTGACTTTTCTGCCCACGTTTCTCCAGCCAATCTTTAAGTATAATAATAATAATAATAATGTCTCTCAGACTTACTATAGCACAATGTACCAAGATGTTAAGGAAGCTGAGCTTTAACAAACACATCACGTTTCTCCAGCCAATCTTTAAGTATAATAATAATAATAATGTCTCTCAGACTTACTATAGCACAATGTACCAAGATGTTAAGGAAGCTGAGCTTTAACAAACACCTGCTGTTTTATCTTTACTGCCATCACCTGGTACCTGTCCGATCTCCTGTCTTCATACAGACTGACGCTTAGTGAGGATTCTTCACATCAATAAAGTCTTTATCTTAAGTCTTTCTTTATTATACATTTCCATTAAATCTGTCCTTATTGAACTTCAGTTTGAGAGACATGGTTTAAACTAAGACATCTCAAAGAATATATTCAGCTTCTACTGTTATGCAAACTAAAATAACAAAATAACATTATTTGTGCCTCTCTTCCATTAAGTCCCTAGCTATTAATATTGACATAATAAAATCTTCTAATTTTCCAGATGACTGTGAGGAAATCACAATTTTAGAAGCCTGACTAACATCAGGAATGCCTCTCCTACAAGATCATACAGTAGCACTATCTATAACTGTTGTCTACCCATTGCATGCTGGGATACGCATTTGCTCTCACTCTTTCTCCCTGAATGTTGAACAAGAGCTCCTGTAGCTGCAGTCAGCAATAAATCCAGTGAAACTCTCTGTATAATTCCTGTAATCACTGAACTTTAGATGAAACATGAACGTTTTCATGTGAACAAGCCAGTGCGGGTGCAAAGCGGTAACAAGCATCAGAGAAAGACTCCACTGTTCTCTCATGTACTCACTTCCTGTGGAAAGCATGTTGGCATGGCAACACTCCCAGCTCGTCTTTCACTTTGAAGTCCTCGAGACACACGGCACACGTCTGCTGCAGGAGGGACATACAGGACGCAGTGAGGACCCTCATTTGATGAAATGATCATGCATTATCTTTGTTTACGTTTGTGTCACGTTATAAATCTCTTAAGGTGTGTTTATGTGCAAGAATCAGTGCAAATGTGCATGATAATCACATCCTTACCCCATGAAGATTCAACTTCTTTGGATCACCTTGTAAAACCACCTGCAGGATTGACACAAAATAAATATGTTTAAAAGAGGGTTTTGTTTCCGTAAAGTGTGCTTAAATATTGCAGTCAGTCTTTACCTCTCGGTATCCAAACCGCTCACTCTGGGCTTGGTGTCGTAGTTTGCTGTGGATTAAAAGAGAAAAAGGTGTTTAATAAACATATTAAATAATAAGAAATGATTGGAAACAATAATTTCAACATGCAATCAACTATACTTTCGCATGACGTTCTAGTTTAAAGTGATGTAAGAATCCTTCACTGAAGTAACAATAGAAACAGATGTAGGCAAGAATATTTCAAGGTATGAGAACCCCCCCAACACACACACACACACACACACACACACACACACACACACACACACACACACACACACACACACACACACACACACACACACACACACACACACACACACACACACACACACACACACACACACACACACACACACACACACACACACACACACACACACACAGTTTCTTACGTGCTGCTGGATATTAATTCACAACGTTTCAATCTGTCTGACCTTCATCAGGTCTCATTGTTTTCCAGATTGCATCTTCTTACGATGGACCTTTTACACAGTGAGGAATGCAGAATACTATTTCCATATAAAATGTAAAGTCCTATTTATAAAGTAATTTTAAACTTAAACAATATAAGTATTGTTGCTGCTGGTTGTGGAACAGCTCATTCGTATCATATTTTTGTATGAATTAAAGTATACTTCTATGTTAGCAAAATTATAGTTTGCAAAGCAACTAGTAACTTTAGAGATGAATATAAAGGACAATTTGAATGTGGTACATACATTAAGTTACCCATTTGACACTTGTTTGTTAAAAGACAAAAGATGTCTATATTTACTCTATGATGAGTTTCACAGCAGGTCCTTGGATCCCGGCTGAGATTTGGAGAAGTGTGTGCAGTAACATGATGTTGCTGTGTGTAACAGAAGCTGTGTAATTGCAGGGGTAAGCTTTGATAATTAACTCTTTTCAAACAACTACACATCCAGAGACAAAGACAAGTTCCCCTGGAAGCACACACACACACACACACACACACACACACACACACACACACACACACACACACACACACACACACACACACACACACACACACACACACACACCACACACACACCACACACACACACACACACACACACACACACACACACACACACACACACACACACACACACACACACATACACACACACACACATTGTTCCCACAATGTAGCAACTACATGCCAAAGCTAACACACACACACACACACACACACACACACACACACACACACACACACACACACACACACACCCACACACACACACACACACACACACACACACACACACACACACACACACACACACACACACACACACACATTGTTCCCACAATGT
Source organism: Trematomus bernacchii (assembly GCF_902827165.1). Taxonomy (NCBI): domain Eukaryota; kingdom Metazoa; phylum Chordata; class Actinopteri; order Perciformes; family Nototheniidae; genus Trematomus; species Trematomus bernacchii. Next base: position 9,491,011 of record NW_022988043.1, read on the forward strand.
AGCAACTACATGCCAAAGCTAACACACACACACACACACACACACACACACACACACCACACACACACACAACCACACACCACACACACACACACACACACACACACACACACACACACCACACACACACACACCACACACACAACACACACACACACACACACACACACACACACACACACACACACATAGTTAATGAGTACGGTGCGTCTTTGAATCCCTGCACCACCCTAATAACCAACAATAGAGAGGAGATCTTTATCATTTGGCGAGCCGCAGGTTATTTTGGGCCTCTTGTTTTTACACAACTAAACATAGACTCACATGTCTATCATTGTCTGGGATTTAAAATGAATGCAGTGAGAGCATCTTAGATGAGATATGAATAATTATTTATGCCATCCGTTACCCCTCAAATGAAATAAAAATACAAAATTGTTATGCTTTAAGTAAGGAAGTGACAGTTATTGGTTGTGTTTGTCACTTGGTTTATTGTTTACGCTGATTGCTACTAACAATCTTCCCTGCAGAACAATGTGAGGATACACGTTTTACATGTGTACAGATTTCCCATGGCTAAAGAATAATGTGAAGTGGGTGAAAGGGGGGAATGACGGAGATGTCAGTGTTTCAGTTGTGTGCCTGGTCTACAAGAATAGAAAATGTTCATACAGCTACTGCAGACCAGTTATTATTGAACACAATGAATTCAACAGGTGTGGGGGGATAAAAGCATATGTGCCAAAAAAACAACTACTGCTTTTCCTTTCGTTAATATCTTTAACAGACATTATTAAAGCCCATCAAACACTATATAATTTCCTTTGATATTAACTAAGCTGATGTACTGCTAATGTTAAAGGGGACCTATTATGCAAAATGCACTTTTTGATGTATTTTATACATAAATATGTGTCCCCGGGTGTGTTAGGAGACTCACAGTTTCAGAAAATACAACCCTCTCTCTTTTCCTCCTTACCCACATCTAAAATAAAATAAAAAAACGGGGGTGCAAACGAGCTGATCCAGGATTTGGGTCCTATGACGTCATTGGTAAAATGTGGCACACGTGACACGTCCCAACCTATCGTCTCCGTATACAGTCGTCTAGCTGAATCCCCTCTCGCAGCTGTGTGTCTGTGTATTCAGCAGGATGTCTGCAGGAGGCACTTAGAGTAAAGTTGTTGTATATATAATACATATAATGGCACTGTTCTAGCGGTAAACACTTAAGAAAGAACATGTCAAGCTATGTGCTGTATCAGAAACAATGTGCAGCCTGTTTTGGGAGTAATATGGTCTGTGTTTATAGTAGCAAGCATGCTAACACTCAGAGCTAACGCTGTACTGGAGAGAATATGTGTAACGTAATGTCCTTGCGGCAAACCCTGCGAGAGAGAAAGGTTTGAGCTCCATACTGTTTCAGAAATAATGCTTGAAGTGGTTGGGAACATAATATGGCATTTAATCACCGCAGTGCAGTGGCGAAACGTGTCTATCACAACTGGACCTTCTGTAGAAACACAAACCCCCCGCCGCCGCCGCTCCCCCCCTGGCGTTATAATGTCCGTCTTTTCACTGAATTGTCGTCTTGAAAAGGGTACACACAACAATTCCGCAACAACTTCATCTTCACCTGTTGCACTTGCCATTTCAACGTTTAAAAACAATAAAACGGCATGAATTGCTTCGTCGCATTCATCTAGATCTTCTGTCTCGAGCCAGTTAACTAGCGGGCCTTCTAGAGTACCCTGGAACCGAGGGAAACTCTGAAAGAATACGCCCATTGGCTACAAATCAATATGATTGGTTGATCAAACTGTCAGTCCAAATGTACGCTCTCATTCAGTGCAACGGCCAGGGCATTCTATCAAGGATATAGAATACCTTGGTTGAAGGATATTCTACCCAGAGACCCAGAACAAGATCTGATTGGTTGCTTTCTTTTCTAACACAAAACCACTGAAATGCGTAGTGCATGGTCCGAGAAGGACAAACAAATCAACGTAACACTGTAATATTACAGATCAACAACACAGATACGATTCTCATTTATTCATTTTATATACATTTTATTACATTTTATTACATTTTATTTATATAATTAAATCGATTTTTTGTTTGTTTTAGCTGAGTGTTCCAGGGTATTCTCTGAATACCTTGAAGGCCCTGACGGTTCGCCACTGCCTCAGTGTTTAGCTGAGCTTCTCCCGGTAGAAAACTCTCTTAGCAGGGGAAAGCTGCGTGACGCTACAAAGGGGCGTGGCTAGCAGCAGCCGTTCTATTTAAAGCAGAATCAGCCTTTTTGGAACAGGGCTGTAATAGAGGGATATGAGCAGTAAGAGGCATGGCTACAATGGGTGATCTGTTTGGTATTTTAAGCAAAAAACTTCACAGACATGTTTTGTATAGGTATGGCCCTACAATATATTTTTCAAATATAGCATAATAGGTCCCCTTTAACTATAATGTGACTGCTTATAATATATCAACACGCATTTCATTTGTTTCCTGCTTTGACATTACAGTTTCCGTTTTATGATCTTTTTCAGAAATCCACAGAGCATCAGCTCGAGTTCTGATTGTTCAGAGACAGATACAAACTTTTGATAGGCTAAATGTTTCTTATTAGAAAAGTTTTTCACAGATTTAACCAAATGAATCTCACTGCTGACTCTCTAGCTTTGTTCATGATAGAAGATGACCTCCAGTCTGCCCTATCTGCTGCTGAAGCATTTTGGAATTAAACTGTCACTTTATTCTCCCAAATCTCTGCCTTTCTCATTCTCGGCATGTAAGATGGTTTTTTCATGTGAATCTACGGCTTCATATCAGAAATGGAGGGGAGAGGGAGGAGGGTATGACACACAACTAAAGGACCAAAGAATGGAATTGAGGGGTTACGGCATGCACTGGTTACCACTACAGGTTACCAAAGTATTCTGCATTTGTAGTTATAAGTAATGTTTTTGTCTGAGTTCAGTAAGCAGTCGTGTTTCCTGTTTTTGGCTAACTGTGTTAACAGATCCAGTTTCAAGGATCACTGACGATAAATGAAATGAGTCAGTGCATTTCTTTGGTAATGTGGTGGCTAAATATCTCTGTGCTCAGTCATTTTATTGCAAGGGTCGAGAAGTATAAATTGTAATTTAGTTTAAAAGAAATGCGAAATCACTCCAAAATATCAGCTAAAAATATTAGTCCTATTTTAAGATTTCACTTAAGGCTTGCAACTCGTGGTTCTCGTTCATCCTTACAGCCTCTCTCCGACTAGTGTGCTGTTAGAGCACATTAGGGTATAATTTAAGTTGGGATATTTTGGGTGAGTGCTTTTAGCACTCTTGTGGTTTTACCGTCTTGTACACTGCAGGTATACTGCTGTGTACACCCCCGGTTTGTGCCACTATAATAGAAACTGTTTGAAAATGAAGGCTGAAAAGATCTCTGTGTGTGTGTGCACCATTTTGCAAGGCTTTTTAGAAAACGATATAATTGCTTTGTATGATTAGAGGAGGAAATCTAACATAGATGAATAGAGACAGATTTTAAGTCACGGTGAACCAAACATCACAAAGTCCCTGACACTGATTTACAGAGAGCCTGTCTGAGTGGATAATGGGAAGCCTGCCCCCAACAAAGAATGGCATTCATCACTCAGTATTCATGTGATGAATCACCCCGGTCTATAAATGAATTCACAATCACACTCCTACCGAAGACTACCCGTTTAAGGAGCCGAAAGGAAGTGACTCGTTGGTCGTGATTCAGAGGTAAGTGCTTCAAGAAAACAGGAAGGATCTCGGCTGTCTGACAGAGTTGACGGTCAATTTAGAGCCAAACCTAGACCAAATAAAGCGTTCACATTATTATGATTATGATAACAGAAATTTGATTGCAAAAGTTTCTTTTATCGGGCAGATAACTACAATATGAAATTATCTCAGAAAATCAAAAATGCTTTTTGATTGATTTGAATTGATACCATTATTTATATAATACAAGATTCCCAGATTTGCCTAAGAGTTGAAACAATGGATTTCCTTTGCACTGAAAATTCCAACCTTTAGGATCTATTATTGGGTAAACTGTATCCAATCCTAAGTGTGTTTTATTGAAAAAAGGCCAATTTATTAGTTGCTATGGATGTTCATCAACACATGGGGTTTTCATTGTTTTCAATTGAAATGGAAAAGGTGCTTTCTTCCTATTCTCATCCATGTTGAATACAAAAATGATTGGATTAAAAAACTGAACAAGGTTAAATTTCTTACGAATCAAAGTTAATTGTTAGCATCACAGAACAGTTGACACATTAATCTCACCACAGAGTCCATTATGTGTTTTTTTTTCATAAATTATTATAAATAAGTTACATTTCTGAACCCCAACAGCTTCATGATTGAGTCTGAATGGGGATTTAGGTGTGACTGTTTCACCAAATCCTTAATTTATAATATTTATTGGCCCAAAAGTAATAAACGGCAATTAATACTTTTTTGGCCAGAAGTTATGAACAGAACATTTACATAACATCACAATTAGGGTTATATGGTGAACTTGTTAGTTGTTTACAAATCCAGCAGTTAAGAAGGAACATGTGTCATCCAACCAAATGATGATATTCACTATTCTTTTTTGTTGTCTAACAACTCCTGAGGGAAATACTTGGCTGCTAAATGCTCCATTATGTTTACAGAGAGTCGTCGTTTGGTACTTTTCACTAAAAACAGCTGTCTGCTGCAGCCGATAAACAAAACTTTGAGATTGGTGAGAGTTAACGGTCCAGTAGCTGGCCAAGCAGCTAAACAATGCGCTGAAACATATAAAGCTCTGTGCAGAAATATATTTACTTCAAGTAAAAATACTTCAGTTTGGCCTAGGGCTGTGCAATTAATCGTATTTTAATCGCAATTACGATTTTGGCCTGCCACAATTATGAAAACAACATAATCGAAAAAAACAATTATTTTGCTTTGCTAGGTTGTGACAGTGCACTGCAACATATTTGATCTAATTAATTTTGGTCTCATTTATTTGTATTTATCATATTTATATATGTTTAGTAGCTTGGGGAAGTGCGCTCCAAAATATTTGTTGATTTTGTTTATTGGTATTTATTATTTTGATATTATTTATTTAAATGTATCATTTATTTTATTTATTTTTGTATTGGTTTTTCAGTTGAATTATACGTTCAGGGTAATCAACAGTTAAAAAGACACTGTTCAAATTATTATTTGTATTTGTTTTAAAGTTCAATAAATGGATTTTTTCAAAGTCAATGAATAATCGTATTTAATAATCGTGATATCAATTATTGACCCAAATAATCGTGATTATGATTTTTGCCATAATCGCACAGCCCTAGTTTGGCCTATAAAACATCCAACAAATGTAGAATGATATAATTGAGAAGTTAACATCTAGGGAGCAGGGTGAGATTATTTTGTCAACTGGTGTCTTGAGGTCAAGAATAAACGATGTTTTGGAGGCATGTTGAATTTCCCTTTGTGCTGCTGTTCATTAATGTAATTATATATAGAAAAGGAATTAACTGCACAGGAGTTAAATGCACATGATTGAGGAAAACCGGCACATACTGGATACCAACTACCAGCCTTTAGTGGTTGTATTTGTATTATCCAGCCAAAAACCAAGGTTTTCTGTAAATTGTTTGACATTTCGATAACAGAGGTGATTCTGACAGCGACAGCTAAAATAGCTCATTATGAGATGCCCAGCCATCCAAAGAGAGCCTTTTAAAAAAAAAAACGAATCCTACTGCAGGTGTTGACATTTCCTTATGAGATTTTATACATTGTAGACGTTCATGTTGATTTTTTTTTGTGTACTCCCACTGTGTGCTATTCAGGTCGTGTTTATTCTGAGTCTCTGCAGTTTTCTTTGCTACTGTCCTCACACATTGTAGCGGGCTACTTCCTGTTGCCTCATATCCCGTGCTTCAGACACAAACGTCCCCTCAGCTCATCAGGGAGTTCACACACAGTCAACAGTTGAGAGGTCACCCTGTTTCTCTTCTTTTCACGGACACACACATAACACATACACATGTACACACTTCTCTGTACTGACGTTGGTCAGTCCACTACTTTGGTGCAGTTTGATATAGATCACTAAATATCTATTTTATTGACTTGTGTAATACTTCTATAGATTAGATGTTATAGTCAGGGGTGCACATAACTGGTACGCAGGTACGCATGCGCGGCAACAATCTGAAATGCGTACCGTCACTTGTGTCACAAAGCGCATTTGCGTACCGACGTACTTGTGAAGCTTTCCCAGAAGGCGGTTAGATCAACCGGACGACAGAGTCGGTCTCCGTGTGCACAGACAGGGCTGCTGTTAATGTCGGTCTGTACAGCAGCCCTGCGCTAAAACAGCTGATCACAACGTTCACACGCTCCGCGGTCATGAAGCTCTGTGCTCCACTACCCCCCCCCCCCCCCCCCCCCCCCCCCCCCCGTTGACAATCGCGAAGTGCTGTACTCCACTATAACCCCCCCCCCCCCCCCGTTGACAATTGCCAGAAGTTGGAGTACCAAACATTGACTCCAGGTACTCATCTGAGTACCTCACTGAGAAAGTTGTGTGCACCCCTGGTTATAGTGAGCAATGTAGCAGTTACTTGGATCGAATAACGTTTTTCGGTTCTTGATAAGTTATGATGCTAAACATTTAGTAACATGATGTAGCATATTAGCCTTGAATCATTGACAGATGTTTTACTCAAGTCCAGCAGTATCATGTACTCTAATTACACAGCATACCCTGTTACTGTCCTCACTGTACGTTACTTTAGCCAGGTAATGCATTTTGGTTTTTCTTGAATTTGTTTTGGTGTAAAGAGAAACTGAGGTAAGTGCCCATGTTACAAAACACACCTTTTCCTTTGTTTTAACGCCTTTCTTTTTTTTTATCTCTGTTTCTGTTTCTATTGCCCCTCACCTGATAAAGTAACAGCAGAAGACGAGGCTCAGGAAGAAGACAAAGATGCCTGTCCCGAAGATGAGCATGTAGATGTTGAGAGGCAGGTCCTGGAAGGTGATGGGCGGCATGGTGCACGACTTGTTGGAATAAACCAGTCCCAGACCACAGAAGCACCCTGAAGAAAAGACAGAGGAAAGATTTAAAAATACATTTACAAGAAGTATGCTACGAAAAAATAGCAAAACAAATAAAGCCTGACTCTGCTTCACACAGGAATGTCTAAAAACACAAATTAAAGGTTCATATATAGAGAACTCCATGTATCCATGGGCAGTTCAGAGTCAGACCTGCAACTTTGCATATAACAGAAGTAAAACACACATATACACACATATGCTTAGAAAGAAAGGCTGAGGGAAAGGTAAAGCCCTTTTCATTCCTGGACCTAAACTTGTAAAACTAAATGGTACGCCAAAGCAACATTGTTACGTCCACAATTTGTTGTGCGCTGTGAAGGCATCAAAATAAACATAAGAGAGCAATTAGCCACAGACAAAAAGTATGATATTGAGTCAATCACTGAGTGCAATTTCATTAAAGTCATTGCACTATTCAATTTTTTCACAGAAATATATCTGTATTCCTGTACAGGGAGCTGATTCGTACACTAATGGCTGTTTTCATGGCTTGAACTTTGCAGTGCTCCAATCCAAACAGATGGTATTCCCATCAAAGGTGCCCCCCTTTGTTTCATCCTTCTGGCTGTGACGCTACACTACTGTGTGTGTTTCTTTTACCATGAAATAGATTATCACTGTAGCACCGCTGTCTGCAGTCAAGGTCAGAAGAGGGGCGGGGGGGGGGGAGGATTGAAGAACAAATGTGGCCATGACCATTAGATATGATGGACTTTATTTACCAAATAGAGAACTATGCATTCCCCGATTACTAGGGAGAAAAATAACGCAGAAAAACACTTGTAGATTATATGGACAGACACAAGGAGACACACAGAGCACACTTGTGTTTTGTGCGTCTGCATGAGTAATGAGAAGTCAGATCTGCATGTGAGAGGGGGCTTTGTGAGATCGGGGTCACACTAACCCAGTGAGTGATAGTGCATCAGAGCTAACACAGGACTCACCGCCATCTGCTGATATGAACCTCTTCACATTAGATCAGGAGGAGGAGGCTGTGAGTCCTCCAGTTTTCATCACAGCAGCTGATTGACTGAAATCAGCTTGTATATTGTTTAATCATAACAGAGAAATCCATACTTTTAATGCCACCAGCATCAGCTTATATTAAATCTAAAATAAACTGTACTTCAAGAAATTGCACATTTAAGAGCTTTGCCAGAAACCAGCTTCTTCTGTTTATGTAACGTTTGCATGTTCTTACTGTTTATCTGCTTCAGTTTCCACCCACAGTCCAAAGAGTTAGGTGGACTGGAAAGTCTGTTTATGTTGTTTGTCTATGTTTACTGTTCCTAAAAGCCCTGACACATCAATGTCGAGCCATCCAGAGCGACTGTGGCTCAGTTTTTGCCACACCACAAAATAGTTTCTTAAAAAAAACATAATTTTTATTATCATTATACTCTACTTTTGACCTACAATTGCAACGTATTTTCTTAGATGGTTTATGTTTGCACCACCAGACACCAAAGCAAATTCCTTGCATGTATAAACGTACCTGGCAAGAACCTCGATTCTGATTCTGACTTATCACTTGCCCGATTAAATTTGTGGCACAGACCAGTGAGAAATCGCTATGATTGACTGTTCAACTTAGCCGAATCAGTGCGCAATTATTTTGAAAATGACATGGCTATGTACAGTAGGAAGAAGATAGGTGGTTGATGAGTGTTGTTAAATTGGTCCAAAAACGCTGCTTTTTATTTAAGGTATCTATTATAAAAACAGCTTGTATATCTACAGTCCTACATTTCCCCTTGATGTGGTAATCTTTTGATATCTGTTTTGTGTGCCGGGGCCTTAAGATGCACTATCGACTGGGGGATGGATATATGTCAAATGGGTGCATGAATGGATAGATAAATAGACGACTGAGAGGATGAATAGAATGACACACAATTAAATAGGCGATAACATTTCTCCAAAAGTATATATAGATGAACAGACAGACATATAGGATGATTGATGGATTAATAGAGAGATGGATCAACCGATGGATGGCTAAATGGAGTCCTTTACCTTTATCATATCCCTGAGATTAGTATTGTTTTCTTGTTGCACAGTTTTTTGCTGTATTTCTAGTACCTTCTGCAGCCAAAGTGAAACGTTGACATTTCTATTTGACATTTCTCCCGTCTCACAGTGGAAATTGCAGTATGAGCGGATCAATACTTCCCGCCCGGTAGTTCCACTCTCTCTGAATGAGCCGTGATGCTTCATCTATCCAGGCTCGTCTGTGGCTGCACATTTAAGTTCCACGCTAAATGACTTCATTCAGCGAGAGGCAATCACTACCAGGGTCTCAAATGTTTGTGAATTGAACACAAACTGAAGGACATGTGCAGGGCCGTAGTACCATTATCAGACAAATTAAGAGGTCATGAGTCAAACTCTTATAATAATTATATTGCAAAGCCTTTTCTTTTCTGAAATGGATGTAATTGTAGTGGATAATAGCGTACATAAGCCCTATTACTCCACTTCATTTGAGAGGTATATTTATTTATCAGCTACTGTATAGTCATTAGTTACCTTGCAGATTCCTGTTTTACATAAAAAACAACATATGATAAGCTTATAGAACACAATATTTGTTAAAGATGAAAGCAGCCATTCACAATCTTTTTGTTTCCAACCCCTTACAATAAATGAGAGTCTAGTTGGGCCCTTTGCCACGCTTTAGAAGTATATAACAGAACCAACCATGGTCTCAGATGGTTTCATTTAAAAACCAAAGTGCCATAGCTAAAGGCCAAAGTGTTTCACAAAAATCTATCCAAAAAAAAGCCCACAAAATGAATACAACATTGTGCAATAGGACTTTGTTTTCTTTGCCTCCTCCAGCTTCACCTTGAACAGCTACACAGCTCTGCAAGTCAATACAATGGAATGGTAATCTAATAAAATGACTAAAATCCTCCTCTTCACTCTGGACCTTTTCCCTTTCCCATATACAGTACCTTGGTAGTAGGTGAAGTTGTGCCAGAACGTCCCTTCTCCTCTACAAAAACACGTTTAGCTATTGATTCATAATAAGTCCTGCACGTGCATCATAATACATTTAAAAACTCATTATCATTGCGTCGTCCAATGTAGCTCCTCCATATTCATATACCACAGAGGGCTAAAACTCAGCGTCCACAATGGTAGCGTTACATACAAGTGACATACAAACAAACCAGCAGATAGATGTAGGACAAATATTCTCCATCATCCTCACACTGTGTCAAACAATCTGCATCACAAAGATCCCAGCAGACAAAGAGACACATACAGCCGGGGGGGGGGGGGGGGGCTATGGTATATGTTCCTGTATTCATGTCACTGCACAGCTGATGGCACAAATCACCTGTGATGCTGCTGCAGACTCGCAAACCAGATCTGGGTCATTAGTATTCAAGATTTTGTGTTTGTGCATGTGTGTGTGTGTGTGTGTGTGTGTGTGTGTGTGTGTGTGTGTGTTTGTCATGTCACAACTGCCGGTACGGACGGGTACACACGTCTTCCTCCTCCACCTTTTGTATGCATGAAGAGCAGACAGCTATATGTGGTATTTTGCTTTGGGTGGAGCCCTGCAAGACCACTGACCTATATATTGGAACACTCAGGAGGCGTACCGTTGCCACGGCACTGAGAGAAGCAGACGCAGGAAAAAAAGGATGAAAGCTATCTATAGCGAAACATTTAGAGAGAATCTGAGTCGGTCGTATTGAGTTTCAGCTGTCAGACAGATTTTGGCGTTGTTGTTTTACAAAGGCAGGGAAGTCCCTCCGTGATTTGCTAGGGCTGTAAAATGCCTCGACTATGGCAGCTTCCCTGACAGATCCTATGAGATGCCTGGTAGGGTATTGTCCTATATACGCTGTGTTCACACACAAAGCTGCTTCTGCCGCTGCTGCTGCTAGCATTAAAGACTGAACTTGCCATCAAATATTCAATAGTTCACATCGGGGAAACACTCAAGCTCGCCTGCAGGACTGCCTGCTCCTGAAGAAGAAGAGGAAGAAGGTAGGTTGGGCCCAGAATTCCCCATCACATGCATCAAAGTGCTACATGTGTCACGCATAAACACTGTAGGCATGATCACAGAGACACTGACAAACAGAGCTGAGCTGCGGCTGCCTGACACTGCTTCATTTGCCAAGAGAATGTCACTCTTTGATAGTGTGTGTGCGTGTGTGTGTGTGTGTGTGTGTGTGTGTGTGTGTGTGTGTGTGTGTGTGTGTGTGTGTGTGTGTGTGTGTGTGTGTGTGTGTGTGTGAGTGTGTGTACTATTTCCTCTATGAATAGAAGGGGAGTTGATCAGCACAAAGGGAGTAATTGTTCTTGTCTGAACAGCACCAACAGTCCAGTGAGGACACTGCTGTGGCAGCTGCCCCTCAAAAAGGCGACACGAGAAATAGGAAAGATAATCCATAATTTTTCACCAGGTCTCACCCCGACAGATAAAGCACTGACACACCATTTCACTGCCATGGAGAGACTCCTTTGTTTAAGCATGACAGCTATACCTCCAGATGCAAACAGCAGTTTTCAAAGAAGACGGGGAAAGTTGCTAGACTTGTCTTTAGTGGATAATTGGGGGAGAGGAGTGTAAGTGAGAGACTGCACATAGTGTGAACCACATTATCCACAGAGGCAACATGTTACATAGAGAGCACAATGACTGGCCTTGTGTGGCGCTCAACTGGAAGAAATGTAGATGGAAATAAAGGATTCTATTTATTAAGCAGACTCTTTTTACCCGTCAATACAAAAATGGATATAACATTCAGATATATTATAAGAATATAAACTGGATATTGTAGGTAACCTAAATAAATAATTATGTTGGTAACACTTTACAGGTCCTTCTATTTAGCAGTCACACACAGTATACAATTCACGCCATACATGGTTTATAACATATTATAATGATAGTATTTTCCATCATAAATGAATCTGCAAAATATGTTGTCTATTTATCGTCAAAAAAGGTGATGCACTCAAACAGTTAGACCAAAAATCTAAAGATAATATATTCGCAAATGTGTGACAAAGAAAATATTAAACTCATCACATTTGTGGAGCTATTCTTGCTTGAAAAATGCTTAAATTGATAATCTATTATTATAATAGTAGCAGAGTTCCCGTTAGCCGGTAATTACCGGACAATGACCGGTAAAATATGCTGAAGTCCGGCAAATCTAAATCTCTCCGGTCAAAATGTCCGGTCAAAATAATTTTCCCTTAGCGCAATACCGCATCAGTTGCGCCACTTATGTGACAGACAAGAATAGTATGTGACAGACAAAAGAGTATGTGACAGACAAAAATTGTCAATTCTAATGTCTAACACTTAATGTGGAGAAAGAGATGTCCTGTATGGGTTGATTGTGCGTTGATCTGTTGGTAATGCCTCGGGGTTCCGGTGGGCATGTAAACAAATGCATAATGCTGCGCTATACTTTGTGGCCTCATCCGGTTGCATAGCGACGCTTATTGTTTAGGTGTCTTTTAACAAGCAGGTAGTCATATCATTAGCTAGAACTAGCTAGATCTGATCGATATGGACATAAATGCGAGTAAAGTCTAATCTGACAGGAGAGAGAGATCGGCTGCTGCTGACGAGTCGACACGCAGCTCTGCATGATCCCCTGCAGCGGCGAGCAGAGCAAAACACACTTCAGGTTAGAAAATCACACGTAGCTATTTTAATTACCTCTCAAACTACCTAAACTAGTTATAGATATGTTTAGTTTTACTGTCGGGTCACTCATTACTGGATCCGCGAGCTGCATGATACTGACGGGCTGTCAGGAGAAGGAGAGAGCGCTCCGTTTATTATTCCCGCGTTTTTGTAAATTACTGTACACTTTTGAATAATGTAGTTAATCTACTATAATTAGTTTGTTTAATGTCGAATCATATCAATTTGTTTTAAAGCTCAATAAATAACAAAGAAGACCTTTAACCGGCACTTATCTAATTTTGTCCGGAAGATTTCAACTTTAACGGACATGTTGACCGGCAAAAAAATATTCTAACGGGAACTCTGAATAGTAGCTGAATTATTTTCTGTCAATTGAGAAATCGATTCATGGACAAATTGTTGCATCACTAATAATGTAGTTTTAGGGAAATATATAACATTTTTACGTTTATATTACTTATTTATTTATTTGTCAGTGATTATAACGTATGATATAAAGACATTTTATATTATTACAACTATGTTTTACTATCATTCAATATATCATTGGCCCTCACCTATGGGTGCCACAGGAAGTTAATGATGAATATATCAATAAACCCTTTATACAACTTCTTGAATCCCAGACTTTAAACAACAACATGAGTGTGTTATAAACCATGTATGACATGTTTATATACTGCTTCAACATGATGCATAGGGGATGTTAAAACTATAGGGCACTTTAAACTCACCGTTATGCTCCACACATTGTCTTTTCTCACAATAGAAATGTCTAAATTTAAAAGAAGACTGTAGTGACTCAGAGACTACAGTCTTGCTCTATTATATAACTGCCACGAGAGATTCCCTCTAAATAACAGGCTGTATTGCACATTTTCTGTGAGAGGCCTAACAATGTAAAATGACTGCTCACCGTTACACCACTGAAACGGGTGCATCAATGCACCAGAGGGAGTCCGATCCTGTTTACCAACAAGCCGCAGCCGCCGTGCAGATGGATGGAGGCTGTAAAGTGAACCGAGCCGTGCCAGGGACTGTCTGCCAGCTGTGAGAGGCGACGAGACAATGGCACCTGTGAAAAAGACGAATAAAAAGGTGGATAAAAAGCGCTTTTGGTCGGAAGTTGAAGCGCGGTTATGTCACATTGTTTGTTCCATCCCTGCAGATTGAGATAAGGAGAAATGGTGATGTGGATGTTCCCCTCCTTCTCCTTCTCGTCGTTGTGGCTCTTTTGACTCTGTTATTGTTAATAGACGGCATAACACTGACCCAGCAGCAGCATCTGTGTGAGAAACTAGAGCACTGGCTGGATTTGCCTATTCCCGCCCCTGCAGACAGTACTGACGTGAGGGGCGACCAATCAGCAGGCGGCCTTTGTGTATGTGTACGTGTGTGTATGTGTATGTGTGTGTGTGTGTGTGTTGTGACGGATGGACTGGTTGCTTGTGTTTTGTGCAAACACATCTACCATTTCCTCATGCATGTGTGTTTTGCTAGCTAATTTGAGGTCATGAATCAAAGGCTCCTCACACAGGGCCTGATTACCCCTCTTTCTGGGTGTTGGTGCAAAACTTACTTAAGCCCCTATGGACACCCTTTTGTGTAGCCTATATGTCAAATAAAAGCTGTGACAATGTGACACTTGCTTGATAAAGTCAATCCAAATCCAAATAAATCATCATTGACATAAATGATGGGCTAACATTGTATGTTTTCCTTTGTCTTCAACATTTTTATTTTCTTTGACTTTTGTGGGGTTTTTGATTGTTGGTTGGACAAAGCACTTTGCAGACAAAATTTGTAAAAACAATAATTCTTTAATTAAACAATAATGCCAAAAATCATTGGTTGACTGATTCCAAAAAACCCTGAGTTACACAAAAAAAGAAAATCAAACCGATACATTTCAAGCTTTTTATGTAACTTGCCTGGTAATACAGCCTTGACTAGACACCAAAATAAAGTCTCAGAATGATTCAATTGGACTTTGTTTTACATTTATTTAGCTTTTAACTGTTTAAATGCATTTTAAAGAGAGGTTGTTTTGTTACCCGCTGTTTCCATGGTCAACAATTAACTTTCAAACTCAAATTTGACAGGGAAAAGAAGTTCATGTAAAGTAAAAATAGAACAAAATGGACATTATATCATTTGACATGACAACATCATGTGGCCCATTTAAAAGCTGCAGAACAGCTTCTGTATGCAGACTTTGTGATCCTTAGTTAAACATTTCACTGAAGCAAAAGTATACTAGAATTAGCATTAATTAAAGTACCAAAAACAAAAGTGCTTATTTGACAATCATATATATTATTAGATTAAAATGATTGATCCATAATGTTTACATCACTCAAATGTTCTAGGGCTAATACTTAAGTATTCTGCTGCATAGCTTATGAGTTTGTACCATATATCTCATTGTATATATAATGATTAATATATTTTGCATTAAAAATGTAAACCTTTAAAGTTACTACAGCTGTCAGACAAATGTAGGAAAGTAAAAAGTACAATAATTGGCTCTGAATTCCACAGACAGACCCTGCATTTTCCATCAAGCTACATTCAGAAGTGACAACAATATAAATGTATTTTGAAATCAAGCAATTTAAAAACAATCATTGATTAAAACTACCACAGACTGAATATACATTTATCTGTTGTAAATTCACATAGGGACAGGAGACAGAGAGGATTTCAGAAGAAGTAGATCTGTTCGTATCCTGTGAAGTTTCCAGCGTATACAGGCGTGTCGTTGTAAATCAGAGACGAGGCCTCTTCCTCAGGATTGTCGAACTGATGTAGACTTCTCCTTCCTAAACAAAGCAGAAGTGAGATGCATGTGAATAGATTACAATAATAGATTAATCATCTCAATGGGGAAATTGTATAAAGGCAGATAAACAAGTGTTCAATGTAATATTTGCATTAGCATCTTTAACCTTTTGGTATATATTACAAAAACAGATTATACATTTTGTACCGTTATTCTGTTCAAGAATTCTGTTAACTCGGCTATTTTAACATGTTTTATCGGTGTTTATGTTATTACATTTTACCATTAAATTACTTTCTGATTACATTTTCCTTTAACTATTTAAAGGGAGGGCTTTTTATTTTTTTCTCTTCCCCACCAAAGAGCAATTTTCTAACACTTTCCAAACTTTTTATTTTTCTGTTCCCATTCCAGTTAATTCAAATCTATTTGCACAAGGGCTGGACTAGGACAAATCCATGATTATGTTGCTTTTGCCATTGACTTTAACACGTTTACAGTTCAATAAAATATAAGCTATCTTTTCAACACAAAGATTGGTTGATTAGATTGTCATTTTTGTAGCTTATATTGCAACATCTATGGAGATCGGAAAATGTAAATCGAACATGTTTTATTGTAATGGTCTATAACCCACAATCATAGTTCATTCCTGATGAAATATACAAATATTATTATTATTACCTTCATTGACGAAAAACTGTGCGAGCAGGGAAGATAACTGGACAGCGTGAGCAGAGTGAGGAAAGTTAAGCTTTCTTTCCCACTGAAAAGGATTCACCTCTGGGTGCCACTGGACTCCATAGAAGGGATATTTTCTACCTGGTATGAAGGAAAAAAGACAAGTTACAACTCTGTTACAGTGCAATGATGATACGTTTGTGAGATCTTTGTTAAAATATGAATGTAACCTTCTATGGTTGAAACAAAGTGGACTTGGTTTTCAGCAACATTTGTAGACAGAAGGGAGAAAAAAACGGTGCAGCGGCTCGTTGTCCTGAAAGTTCTGAAAGAACAATTGTCTTATCAGTTTTGATTTGATGTAATTATTTTTCATCAAAATTGTAATGCTCCGTATTTTATACAATACTCTATGTTTTAAAGTTACGTAACAAATATGTGCTTTATTGCAATGCTCTGACACTCTTAACTCGCTATTTGAACAATGAAGTGTTTCTAGCTATAGGGCCAACAGATATGCCTGTGTACCTGGAACATAATTACTCATATTTCTGTACACTTTGTTCAGCCTTATTGTGCTGGATAATTTGGCCTATGGTTTGCTGTGTGGTGATTAAATTAAAGAGACATTTATTTAGAAATATGCACCATATAAGCTTAATATCAGATGAAATCTAAAGCACATCATTAATTAAATTACAACACACCATTTGCTACATTGTGCACATGAGTTTGGGTCTTTGGGATTTATTCCAGCCTTTAATAAACCACACAGTTTATGGAGAAAAAACTTGTATAGTAATCTTTAGTAAATCTGAAGATTGTTAATATAATGTCTTTACTGCAAGTCACATTAAAGGTGAGGTAGGTAAGTTTGAGAAACTGGCTCGAGATACACTTTTTGTTATATTCCATGGAATGCTCTTAACATCCCGATAGCAATGAATATCTTAAGTGCTTTGACAAAAAATCCGTAAAAAAATGTCATCTGTGGAAGCCGTAGTACTGTAAAAAGCACGACCAATCATTTTAGCCGGCCCGGCTAAAATAACTGGATGGCCTACCTGCCTGTCAGCCTTCCATCTGTGCACAAACTTATCTCGTGCCCTCATTGGTCATGTGTGCGTTCGTGTGTGTTGGAGGAGGGGCTCTGTAAGGAAGTGGCAGATTTTTTCCGGCTGTGTATTTTCAAATTCTAGCACACTCGAGCTGGTTTCTCCAAAATTACCTACCCCACCTTTAAGTTCCTGTTGAGTCAAAAGTGTCAGACCTGAGTAACAGAAACCCTTTTTGAAACCCTCATTTTATGAAGTTGAAATTATTGGAGGATGGTTTCTATATTTTTTAAGTACAATAACAAAAGACCCAGGGGAAGTGAAACATTATAACACATGTCACCAGATCTTTTGTACCTTTACTGATAGTCCATAGTGGTGAAAATTGCCAGTGAGAGGTTCTTCGGTCAAAGCCTGCATTAGCTTTTGGGGGAAACCCTCAAACATCTTACTAGAGTCAGCCTCTGCAGGGAGAAATATACTTTAGAAAATCAGGGTTTCATCAAACAAGAACATTATTATTAGACAAAAACATTTAACTTGTATTTGTAACTTGCTTCTATTGACACCAAGTGGTACGATTGAGTACATGCAGAAAATGTTCTCCAGAAAATAGATCCAAAGAAATGCAGAAAGCTCTAACCTGAGGTCAGGTTGAGGGGCAGCGCTACGTTCTCAGCCGTGGTTTCTTCCAACAGACTTTTACCGGCTACCAGCACAGTCAGGAGCTGCATGCCCATGCACGTGCCCCAGATGGGGAAGAAGTCCCCATTATCATTGGCCTGCAATAAACACAGTGAGAGTTTACTTTTTTGTTCAATAAACTGAATCTTGATCAGGCTGTGGCAGAAAAGCACATTTCCTGCATCCCCATTTTCATGTAAAGGTGAAATAATGATAAACTCTATTGGCATAGCTTCTTTCATTGAATGCAGCACAAATGAAAAATAATGCCGTACAAACCTTGAGAGCGAGTCTGTAAAAAATCTTGGCCACCCTGGCATAGTCAGATTTCTCCAAATCCACTGCCCCCCCGATGAAAACCAAGCTAAACAGACATCACATGTCAGTCACAGAAATGCTCAGTCACTCAGTGAATTTGTTTAAGATGTAAATGTTATTGCATTTTCCTCTTCCAAGACATTTATAGAAATGGAGCTTACCCATTTATTTTCCTGAAAATCGATTCATAATCAGCGGTGGTAAGAGTCAATCTGCGGAAGAAAACAATACTCCCATTATTTGAGTGTGTTTTGACGGCACAAAAGTCAAAAGTGGAAGTTCACTTCTCTTTTTCCTCAAAAGCAGCAAATCAACAGTGACATAAACGTATACAACAGCAAGTTAACAAATAATGTAAATGACTGTTCCAAACATAAGATACGTTAAAAAAGGATGCAGTGTTTTTTTAATACACCCTCCTTAAATAACTCAACTTGAGTCTTTTAGTATAGTTAAAAAACACCATGTTCTTATTTTTATTAAGATTGGATTGATGTATTTTTTTTTTTTTTTTAGGTATAGTGGATTTTAATAGGTAGAATTTTCTTGGATTATGTCCATGATTACCAGTTTTTACTTCCTGCTTTCAATAGATATTATATCAAATCTTCCAGTCATATAGATTGGTATGATGGTGTATCTTTATGACTAACACCAGTTTGAAAGGACTAAACCTACCTGATAGGCATCACTCTGCTGCCTCCAGACTCGATGTATTTCACATATGAGGAAGGTATGTAGGTCTTCCCGAAGGGTTTCATGGCCTTATCTGAAATCATCTGAGTCAAAATACCTGTGGGACAAAAACACAGTACCTGTGACAATTAACAGTCATTTTTTTCCAATTCATCTTGAATATTTGTATTGCTTTTCTTTATTTCTAGTGGCACATTTCACTCACCGATCACAGGTCTGTCGTTTGAAGCCTCTTGGTTGAGTTTAGTTGGCCGAGCTATGCTGTAGCAGAAGCAGCATGCAAAAAACAGCCACACAAAAGTTGAAAATCCTGTGTTGGACATGTTTTCTCCTGAGTTTGAACAGCCAAAACTTAATTCAAGATATGAGGCTGTATGAGCGTGTCAATGTATAAAAGCAACTGCAGCTTATATGTGTGGAGTTAGAAGAGGATATGGTCACTACAAGGAAGTAAGGAATGCCCAGATTTACATGTGACAACTCCTACACTGCACATGCCGGTCAGGCAAGTTGACTGCTGATGCACACATTATTATTCTGCTGACAGCATGGACTTTTGGTAAACTTTTTATCATTAAGTGTCGTGGGAAACCAAACCAGCTTCATTAGTCAGAGCAGGGTTTTGCAATGAAGTTCTTAGACATTTCATGTCAGTGTTTTAGAAAGCATTCCTTGGTTCAAACAGCAAACTAGAAAAAAAGGGCTGTCAAACAGGTTTCATTCTGAAAATGAGAGCAGGCTTTCTATTTATAGGATTTTAAATGCAGGAGCTAACCAAGAGGAGTGCCCAGTCTCTGAGTCCAAGTTTTGAACATACGGTTCCGGCATTTTTTAAAACCTGCTTTACTTTTGGATAGCATGCTGTGTGGGATGCAAACGGACCTCTCTGATGCAATAATACAAAAAAATGCTGGAAGCATTGCAGATACTGCAATAGAACATATTTCAACACAGATTGGGTAACAGGAGACACATTTCTTATATCAAGTTAGCAATCATAAACCACCAATGCAGACTGTGAGATGCGGTTCAAATCTAAGAAAGAACAAAAGAGAAACATGAGAGCTTTTTGGATAAATGGAAGTGCACAGCTGTCTTATTCTAAGATTATTTTGGGAGCAAAATGTGTGTTTTAGATGCGTGTGTTCTGTCTAACTATAGGTCAAATAGGGTAAGGGTAAGCAGAATACTTTCAATCAGCAGAAATGTGCGTTAAAGTTCACCTATGAGCCTTTTTGTGTGGGTGCTAGTAGAAAGAAACGTTAAAATCAGTGCAAACCATGGAATCGAGGCTAGATGACGCACTCGGCAAAGTGCGATACTGCCTGATACAGTAGAGACCTGGGAGCCCCAAATCACTGAGGTCAGTTGACTTTGGCAATTGGATGTTACACCAGTACAGTGTAAGATAGACAGACTCTTCATTATGAGCTTATGTTTTGGCCATGTTTTATAGGCTTGGTTTATATTAAACATTTTTTAAGTTATATTATATCCACAGGTGCTTATTCCTAAATAACGTTTTGTTGATTGAAAGTACTACAAACTACCTGATTTACAGAAAAACTGGTGCCAAGAAATGTTATTCCAGTATAGTACTGGTGGTTATAAGGTCCCTGCATATAATGCCAAATGTAGTCTTTTGTATAATTAAATGAAAACTTTGATGTGAAAGGATGGACAATGCACAGAGGGAGATTGTTGGCGTGAGGCTGGTCAACAGTAACTTTGGGGAATACCAGAAATGTGCATAACTTCTCCTTTTTGTGTTATCTTTTACTCCAGTTTCCTCTCATACAGTATACGTACAAAAAGATGCTCCAAGATTGGACACTCTCACTTCACAATGTAATTGGTTTAATGATTATACAAGAAGAATGACAGATGCAACATGCTTGTTAGGATGTGATTTTTTGTTGTGTTGCTTCTTTCCTTGTATTTGCTTAGAACAGTTGAAAAGAGAATACTACAAGTTGGTCGCTAGTCTGTCTCAAGTTTATCAGACTGAACCAACAGAGGGAGACAACCTTGCACTAATGTTACAAATTCACAGTTGTAACCTTTGACAATACAAATGATATACAACAAATATTGAAGCTCACTAAACCACAGTATTCAATTATCATTGTTTAAAATATGAGTGAAAAATCTTTAATACTATTTGTAGCAGTGATGCACACTATTTGGTTATCTGGAGTCACATAAAAAGTTGAGGTTATATGTGTGTGTATGGTTAATATTCTAGTTCACAGTTGTTTTAATCATTTTAGCTACATTAACTATTGTAGGTTTAACATAGCCATTAATACTTGATTTGGTCCTTAAAGTCACACAAGCCAAAACATTTGAACTTTCCTGACATTCATAGGAGCAGCAGTTTCCATCTTCAAAAGGTAAACAAATAAAACTCCAAACATTTCAGTCGTCCTCTGCAAACAAAACACATAACAATAACTTCAATATTTGTTTTTTAAATACTGTATTTTGAATTGAACGTTTAAACGATCTTTGTCAAACTTTAAGCCTGTCTCTCCACAATCCCACCGATATGCATTCTTTTTTATTTCAAACATTCCCAACTAACAATGAAAACACATACTTAGTATAAAATAGTCTTAGTCAACGTTAATCTGTTGTAGATGTATTGTTTAGGCTCTAGGGCAACTGTATATCATTTGAATACTACATAAGAATGTAGGCATATTCTTAATATGTAGTAAGCCCACACAGCAAAAGTCAAACAGAAAATGTCCTAATGCAGTAGGAATGTGCAGTATGAATACTCTGTGGCCCACAATGCATTGTACAAGGCAGAATAACGCTCTACTCACAGCTGCAAATAACGTAAATCATAATTGAATGCTTGTAAGACAGCCCCATACAAATCTTGGAAAACATAAGAACAAGTAAATCCTAAGGAACTCACCCCTGAGCCTTTCTATTTCCTGACAGACATCTTTACACACCGCAGCCAGCAGCTCTTCCTTTGGCTTCAGTCCATCCAGAAATACTAAAAAAAAAAAACGGATAAATGTTACCTTTTAATACTTTAAATGTCCTATCTTTGAGGTCTCAAAACACACCAAGTACCCTAATGCTCCAAATGAATTAAAGTTTTGATCTGATTAGAAACACAAACTTTATTCATGACATCTTTGACTCACATATTCCAGACACCATGCTCTCCATCTGCAGACGGTTCTTCAGGTACATTGGCCACACGCATCCATCAAAGTATCCTGGAGGATCAGGAGGCGTGTACACCCTCGAACTGTCAATCAAAGACAACAAGAGAGGTCAAAACAGGAAGACACAACGTTTCTCAAACATTAAACAATGATATGAAAGTGAAACAATATCCATGAAAAAAGGTAAACCAAGAAATAATGTGTATTGATTATAACATCACACACCTTCGTCTCCTTTTGCAGACATCGTAAGGTATTTCCATGAAGTATTTTTTGTAAATTAGCTCATTCAGAGGCCTGAAAAAACAAACGAAAACATGTCAGAGTTAACCTATTACGATTTAGAAAAATATCATATCTCTAATATAAAAAGGGATATGTTGTCAGATCAGTTATAAAATGTAGTACTTATTATAGGTATACCATTTTTGTTGATTTTCAGAGATACCTCTTTCAAAGCAATGCTAGATTTGATTTTGATAGATTCAGCTGATTAACAATTTGAATTTATAAATGTAAAGCCCAATGTCACACTGCACCGACTGCATTTGATCTCAATATCAAGTTGCTTCGTTCTTTTTAGGAAAAAAATACAAAAAAAGACGGTGTAAATGATAACAGTCATAAGCACAGTATTTTCAGGAAAGCCTTCCTTATGTACCTGTGGTTAAAAATGAGGAAGCCCTCCACGATCAGCACATAAACCTCCTCTTCCTCTGCTGATGCTGTGGTGTGTTCAGGGCCTCGCTGCCGCAGGAACGCCACGGGGTCTTTTTGCCAAGACTCCACCTCTCTCACCATGGTGTCCATGTGAAGAGCATCAAGTACTGCGACAGAATACAAGATAAAAGGATTTACTTTGCTGACTGCCGAGTACTTTTAATGACTACTCTATATAATTAAGACATCAAATTAAATACACATTTAAGTAATGTATTGGTATTAGATTATTGAGAATGTTTTGCTTGTCTTTGTTTTATATGATTTTAATGTGATATTCTAATAATTTTAAACATTTGGTTATTATTTCATGAAACTTACCAACCATTTGCACATTTAACAACATCCCCAGGTAGATAAAACTCCCAAACAAATCACCAAAGACCTCAGGGTCTTAACAAACAGTTAAATAAAGTCTCCTTACTGTCATATTGCTTAAACCCATTGATGTCCACTGGTACCATAGAATCATCCTGAAAATAAAAAACCTCTACTGTGATCTCTCGAGCTCTCACTTTTCCAGACGAAGTGCAAAAAGTAATGATATGATTTAAAGAAGTATACCTTAAAATATTCATCCTGTGCAATGAGACAGCTGTTGGGTACCTGCTTGTGTAGACTCTTAGAAAGAGTAGATTTACCTCCATTAGTCACCCTGAAAGAAAAACAGTACACATTGAAATTGTTTATTTCTTAATTTAACTTAGTTGCATTAAAAACACAAAAAATCTAACCTTGAAATAATAATATTGCAAAAGAAACTAAAGAATTGATGCACACTTTTAGCATGACATCTGTTGAAATGCATGCAACTAATTAACATATCTGTGTGTCACAATGAGCTTAAATGTGCTGAATTCAAATGCAAGAAAAGCTATATTATAGACTTTATAAAAGAGTATTCCCTTAAAGAAAAACATGTTTTCTATTCTTACAATGAATCATTGTCAGATATAACAGATAAATGGACATTTTGATTTCTCTTTTTGACTCTCAGAATGGTTACACGTGTTGCTTTTTCTCTGAAAAATAACCACCTCTTATCAGTCTTATCTGCCACAAGGTTGTCACATGTTAATGATCTGATGAGTCCCTGCTGCCCCCCCACTGGATGTATGTTAACAGGTAATTTAATCATAGGAGGCTAATGCAAGAACTGTGGTCCAGTTTCCCTCTATTTCCCACTCATCACAATAAACCAACAAACATTTCATGATCGATGAATCACAATCCCAAACGGAGAGGGTTAATACAGCAACACATTTAACAGCTTACTTACCCACCAACTCCCAAAACGAGTGTCTTCATTTCAGCCTGCTGGGGGTGCTCGCTGCAAAGTGTTTAATATAAAATACTAGAAAAAGCTAATTAATGTACAGTTCATGTGCAAACTTAACTTGTGGCCAGGCATGTAGTGGCTACATCAACTCTGTACCCTCAGGCTTTTCCGCCTTATAACGCTCATGATTGGCTGATGACGCTATTACGTCACTAAAGACCCACCCATTGAGAACATTGAGAATACAGAAAGAATCAATAATCAGTGTTACAACATTACAACAGATGCCTATTAATTAAAGAAAATATACACAAAAAACCTAATTGAATATGCGTTTAAAATTGTTCAAAAACATAAAAAATACATTTAATAAATGCATCTTACCTAAAAACAAATGAGATGAAAACACACTTTAAATATCGCTAAACATTATACATAAATACATCTTAATTGATTGAAATGAGGATAAGTAATATACAAATCAAATTAAAAATATTCTATACAAAAAGTGAGGTTATGTAAACTACTTATAATGATAGTTATATTAAGAATACATTCATTATGCACATTTTTTATAAAAACATCTTTATAAATGTTTAAAACGTAAGCATTGTAAATCAATACGAAAAAACAAACAATACATTCATATATATTGATTAATGATAAGTAACAGCTATGCTTGAATAAAATACAATGTTTAGGGTTTTCACATGAAATATTATCAAAATATCTAAAATGTAAAACACAAATTAGGTTAGAATAAATGAAATAGCTTTGCGCATGCGCATCCGAACTTTTCCGGCTAGCCTGTAGTGCTGCTGCACTTCCTCATTGGCAGCAAAGTGTTACCACTCCTGCGTCGTTTGAGCCTGAAATAAACACACTGCAGCTTTAGTTTTATTTAATCTTCGAGCCCTGCAAATGTCGATGCCTCCTCCAAAGCCGGCCAAGCCAGGTAAGGCTCAGACTAAGAAGATTTGTTGTTTAAATTAAGGTAAAAACTTGAGCTCTGTCTCTTGCGAGCACTACACACCTTGTTGGCGAAGTGAGCTTAATGGGCGGACGGTGAGTGAGATCGGCTGATTTCTGTCATTTATGTATTTCAAACATGCTTCACAAAGTGGAAGGATAGCTCATAAACTATGATTAATTTGATTATCAATTATTTGCGACTGTGCCAGGAATGCAGTTAAGTTAAGGTGCCTTCAGTGTTGGTGGACGGGGATCGAGCTCTCAGCACAGCAGGCCTGCCTTTGGTGACTTCCCTATTTCCATCACTCATGCAGGGACAGTGTTATCATTCATTAAGGTCGGAGGTTAGGCGGTGAGGATGAGTCTACTTGCTCAATGAGATCATTCTTACTTCCTGCAACAGCTGTTTCTGCTGCTATCCCAGAGATAAGGAGAAGTGTCTATTATTCACCCGAAAAACTTCTGTGAAGTCATAAAGGCACCCGGCATGTCGTTTTTGTGCATACTTTTAGAAATGTGATTCAATAACATTAACTATGTGAAACCCCATAGATTATGTGCAGCAAGTGTTTTCACTAGTAATACACATATGCAGTATAAAATACATTTTGTTGTCATTGTATCGAGTGCTTTCTTGTCCAAATCCAAACATATGAGATTTAACTTCTACTCTATAGGAAAACTACATATGCATAACGTTTTTTAATTTGCAAACTTAATGAGTATAGATTGTATTGCAGGGATGATGCATTAACCACATTAGTAATAGCTGAAATAATTGGCAGCTGAGTCTATTGTTTTCTCGATACACCTGGCAGGTAGTGAAAGAAGCACAAACAAAATAAAGAAATGTTCACATCTGAAGTAAGCACAAGATGTCTCAAAGTAATTTAGGAATATAAGTATATCTTTAATCATTAAAGGTGGGGTAGGTAAGTTTGAGAAACCGGCTCGAGATACACTTTTTGTTATATTCCATGGAATGCTCTTAACATCCCGATAGCAATGAATATCTTAAGTGCTTTGACAAAAAATCCATAAAAAAATGTCATCTGTGGAAGCCGTAATACTGTAAAAAGCACGACCAATCATTTTAGCCGGCCCGGCTAAAATAACTGGATGGCCTACCTGCCTGTCAGCCTTCCATCTGTGCAGAAACTTATCTCGTGCCCTCATTGGTCATGTGCGCGTTCGTGTGTGTTGGAGGAGGGGCTCTGTAAGGAAGTGGCAGATTTTTTCCGGTTGTGTATTTTCTATTTTCAAATTCTAGCGCACTCGCGCTGGTTTCTCCAAAATTACCTACCCCACCTTTAATATAGGCATGCTTTATATAAGGGTATAAGAAAATATCCATACAGTACCTTATCATCATTTAATGGTTTGTGATACTGTATCAATTCTCTGTATTGATTTTTTATTAATAGTAAAGATGCAGGGATTAACTCGGACTACACTTTATTTCATTTGCAACAATATGCGCCCTCTCCAATTATATATTGTATAAATAATATTATGTTTTAATTTGACTGGGACTGTGACAATTGTAAATGCAGATCTCACTGTTCTGATTGCATAACAATTGTGTTTTTAGTCAGATTTTATGCACAAAATGGGTTTGTCATTATGCTGACAGTTTTTCTTAAATTTGATCTCTGAATTCCGTTATATCTTCTTGCTTTGAATTATCTAAAATCCTAACCCCTGTATCATCATACAAATAATATAGCCAGATTCTATCCAATACACAGCCTTCTTTGAAGTCACACAGGGGATGAGCACAGGCCCGTTTCAGCAGACATCTGTTCATTGTGTCGTGTTTGGCCTGCGCGCCGTGGCCCTGTGAAAACAGAACACAAAACTCAACCATTATTATCTTTCATACTCTTCATGTTTATTCATGAGGCAGATGACAGATCCTCTGTCAGGACAGATGGCTGCTGTGCTGCGGGGAGGCTTCAGTCATATTTTAGGCAAAGTCAGTGCCTCGCACAGCCACGACAGGTACATTCGAGACAATGAACATGAATGGTTGAGGATTCACTGTCTTGTTTTACAAGACCGTTACCCTCTTGCAGTAAACAATAATGCAATGTTGTGGTGGTGCAGTGTTCTTTTAGAGAACTCCTGGTTTTAACCTCAATGCTGGATGATTTCTGTCCTGTACAAATTCATCTTGCCAAGCTTCAGACTTCAGGTCTTTTTCTGTCTTGCTCATGGATCTTTAAAAAAAAGGATTACATTTAAAAAACAATTCACTGGGAACTGTAAAGATATTGAACTTTACTCACTGTAACTTGTTTTAGTGGTGCACAGCCACAAACACATTAAACAATGTACTCTGACTAACAGGACCAGGCTTGTGTGAGTACATTTTGTGCTCCCTTCTTTTTCTTAAAAAAAAAGTACTTTATATGAGGAACATGTTTCAGTCTTTGTGTTGAAAGGGCTGTGTGTATTCTCTGCTGGGGTAAAATGGTATTGTTTCTGTATTATTGACTCTTGGAGTTGTATTTTTAGAGGCTTTGACGGTTAGTTTTTTGGGTTGGGCTTTGAAAAGGAATGGAGAATCACCACCAAGATCAGACATGTTCTTCAGGGGGGCAAGACTAGAGCTGTTGCATTTGCTTTTGCAATGAAATAACACAGCTGGAAATCATGAAAAACCCACAGGCAAATCAGATATTCGGACACTGTTTTGCTCACTCTGAAGACAGCTTTTCTTCCTTTTATTATTTTAAGCCAGAATGATTTATTCTATATGCTGGAGGCTTTAAAAAGCAGAGTGTGGACTAGTATGCACAGGCTTTGTGTGTTTTAAGCGACATGACGGGGCCTGCAGAGCGGCGTGCTGACGGTGTTGAACAGAGCGAGGCTTGTACAGCCGCTCTGTCAGAGACACTGGGACAGTGTACGAGCTGAAAGAAACCCTGAGGAACGGCAGAGGGGGAATACAACAGTCCAACATTCAATATGTGTCCAGAATAATCAAATGCATTTGACATATTACCTGTACATATGTGAGCAGCTCTCTATGGATCAACAGCATCTTTACTACACTTAGTTCTGGGTGCTTGTGTATGTATTTGTTTGTTTTCTTTGACAGGGAAACTACAGAAACAATTTTTGAAACAGTTCAAAGTAAAGAAACAGATGTAGTAGTAAAACTATTTATTATATTACATATTTTTTGTATCGAAGCTTTCCTAAAGTTACAAGGTACTACACAATTAGCAATAACAATAAAAGCAACAAGAATGTAAAACTTAATAAAAAATGCAATGTTTCCATTTAAATCACATGAGAACATATCAAAGTATAAATATATAATAGAATAAAAATACACTAAATCACATCATTTCATTATAATGCAGGTAATATGCTGCCTTCTTCCCTGGTTGGTAAAAGACACATATTTTAAAGTGAAGTGAAGCACTGAGTGATTATCTACACATCAGAAGAATAACATCACATTTGCATAACATTTGAGGCTGGGTATCTGAAAACACTTTGGCTTTCAGTTTACCCAGCTCATTAGTCTGTTTAGTAAACTGTTTGTGCTTTAAAAAACATGCTTGTCTATTTATTTGTTAGTTTTCTTTGACAGGGAAACTATAGATAAACATGTTATACAGTTAGAAGTAAAGAAACAGATGTATTGGTAATACCATTTATTTCATTACGTCTTTACCAGCTCATAAGTCTGTTTAGTAAACGTTCTGTGTATGTAACAACACAATGCAACTAACTTCAGGCATTGCTCAGTCCCAGAAGCCAACAGTTGGAAGAATTAAAAATATATATAGGTTAATGTAAAACATGGCACTGCTTTTTTAAGATCTATTGTAGCTCTCTATGAACTGGTTCACCTGTCGGTTCAGGCTACAGTCTCTCTGGTAGCATTGAGCAACAGAGCTAACACCAGGCTGCACAGCGAGCCTCACACACCCAGAGGATAGCAGCTGCCTGAGGGCTGCACACACACGCAACAGCAACATTTACACTGAAAATACTGAAATGTTGACTTTAATGAAATGTATTATGTCAACAGATTTCCCCAAACTGTATTGGGTTAGTTGAAAGCAATAATATTAAGTTGAACCTAATATTTTGTATGTTTGTAAACTTAATATTATTGCTTTCAACTAACCTAATAAAGTTAGGTGAAATCTGTTGATATAAAACATTTAATTAATTACATTTTTTCAGTGTATCTGTCGCTGCACTGACTGCATTTCCACTGTGAATTGCTGTAAGCTGCATCAGAGTAGCTGCTTAAAGAGCTGACATTATGAGCGATGTGCAGGTTGCATTACTCAGGCAGGGCTTCTTGCATTTGACTCTGGAGTGAGGTGATTGATGATGCACTGTGATTTGTTTCACTTTTATGAGAGTCATTTACCAGATTGAAGCTGCAGTCTGCGCTCGCGTGCAGACTGCAGTGAAACTACACTGGTTAGTCTTTCAACTCACTGTCTGTATTTTTATCGTCAAGTAAAATATGCTCTGTTCACCACTGCTATACATACAGGTCTGAATATGTAATCTAACATGAAATCTGTGTTTTCTCTTCTCTAGGCCAAGTCAAGGTGTTCCGAGCTTTGTTCACCTTTGACCCCAGAACGGTAAGAGCTTTTTGTTTGTCATGATGGATTGTTGAAGGCCATTGTTGAATATATTTTTACAGGATATTTTCATTATTAATGTGATGAATTTAGACGTCATAGTTTTTAATGTGCAGATTCTGTAAGAAGGACATTTAATTCACAAATGTTGGAACTAAACAACATTTGTTGCAATGTTCTGGTTAACTATAAATGTAATAAAGAAAAGCAGAATTTGACATGTAGACTATAACATTTGTAATTTTAATTGTGTATACAGATTGGTTTTGCAAAAGATGATTTAAGTCCGTCTTAAACATCACTTCAAGGCTGAAATATTATTGGACAAACCCATGACATGTTTGTAAGAGATATGCTGTTGTAAACTTAATGAAACCTACCTGATTTTACGAAATAATGAAATGGATAAGAGAAGTTAAAGGAGGAAATAATATTTTGTTAAACAATAATTGAAATAAATAGTGAAAATATTTTTCCTCCAGTGAAATGTCATAAATAAATGCCCATCACCGTTTTCAACGTGACGTCTTCAATTAGCTTATTTGTCCATTAAACATTCCAAAACGTAAGGATATTTAATAACCCATCAAATATGACAAAAATAATAAGCAAATCACATACATTTGAGATTACCCAGTGAATGACTGAAGTCATCATAGGTACGATACATTTTTAACGTACCTATCATTACTCTACATTTTCTCCAGGAACAGTTATAGGTTAAACCACATTGAAATGTTGCCGTTACGATTGTTTTACTTGTGGGCATGAAACTGTGTCTGGTTAGTTTTGAGAAATATTGTGTTGTTTTTCTTCCAGCCAGATGAGCTGTTTTTTGAAGAAGGAGATTTCTTGTACATCTCTGACACAGTGAGTAAACCTCAAACTGCTGCCGTCTTCCTCTTAACTTCTCATGTCCCGTTCAGTCTGAATCTGATTCTGCACTTCTTCTTCCTCTTTCTCAGCGTCGCACTCTGTTCATTTTGTGTCTACCTTTTGTGTTTCCATTCCATGTGCACTTTTCTCTTCCTTTTTAATTTCACTGTTATGTTACATGTTGCTTTGTCCTGTACGTCCCTAGTTATTAGCATCTGCGACTTTCGTTTTTAAAAATAAATAAAGACTTCTGCATTACTATCATCTTCAGAGTGACAGTAATTGGTGGAAGGGGACATGCAGAGGAAGGACAGGACTGATTCCAAGTAACTATGGTGAGTACAGAATATGGTCACTATTTGTCACCTATTAGTAAATCTTGATAATGCGCTAATGGTGTGTTTTATATTTTATTTATTTAGTGGCTGAGCAGGCAGAGTCCATTGACAATCCAATGCACGAAGCAGCCAAACGAGGTGCGACCACGACCTACCACGTGTTTTTTATTTAATTATTTGTTGTGACATACCAAGATAATTCCTTCTTTCTGGAGAAAATGAACACAACACCTTGGTGAACTCTTTTCTGTTTATGCTGAAGACATGTATACTGTTTGCATTCTTAGTACCCTGCTTCATTCAACCCTGACTGTACTTTGTTTTTGTTTATGCTCATATATGTGTTTAAACAGGCAATCTGAGCTGGCTGAGGGAATGTGTGGAGAACAAGGTTGGAATCAATGGGCTGGACAAAGCTGGAAACACTGCCCTCTACTGGGCATGCCATGGAGGGCATAAAGGTAAAAGACTTTGTGATTAAAATATGTTGAGATTTTCTTTATGATACAGACTTTGCATTGTCAGAAATAGAAAACCTTCCTCTAATGAACACTGCGTATTCATATTGTGTACAGTAATCTGATTAAGCAGTGCCTGAATGTGATTTCATAAATGTTTTATTATGACACACTTCTGTCAAGAAAAACAGGAACTATGTCTATGAAAGTGTTCCAGTTTATTTGTATTGCTCCAGTGTTCCAGTATGATTGTTATGCTTGAATTTCATTAACCAGTTCATCCTCAGTCCAACACTCAGTTATTTTTCTGCTTTTCCTATCAGATGTAGTGGAGGTGTTGCTAAGCCAGCCCAACATTGAGCTCAACCAGCAGGTAACATAGGCATACAAATAAATGTACTAAGGGGTCAAAAACATGATATGCTGTTGACTTGATTTCCCAGCCAATGTATTTTCCGGTGATGCGAGTGCTTTGTATTTCAGAATAAACTCGGGGACACGCCTCTGCACGCTGCGGCCTGGAAGGGTTATTCTGACATTGTGGAAATGTTGCTAAACAAGGGTGAGTATCTGGCCTTTTTTTTTTACCTGGATGGGTCTCTTATTTTGTTTTATTTAAAAGCAACTGGCTTGCTATAATCTTCTTTATTTGATTGGATATTGAAGCAGGGAAAGCAGAGAGAAAGCTCCATAAGGGTTTTTATCAAACCATAATAGGAGATTAAGTTGTTGATCAGGAAATAAAAAGTGTGTGTGTGTGTGTGTGTGTGTGTGTGTGTGTGTGTGTGTGTGTGTGTGTGTGTGTGTGTGTGTGTGTGTGTGTGTGTGTGTGTGTGTGTGTGTGTGTGTGTGTGTGTGTGTGTGTGTGTGTGTGTGTGTGTGTGTGTGTGTGTGTGTGTGTGTGTGTGTGTGTGTGTGTGTGTGTGTGTGTGTGTGTGTGTGTGTGTGTGTGTGTGTGTGTGTGTGTGTGTGTGTGTGTGTGTGTGTGTGTGTGTGTGTGTGTGTGTGTGTGTGTGTGTGTGTGTGTGTGTGTGTGTGTGTGTGTGTGTGTGTGTGTGTGTGTGTGTGTGTGTGTGTGTGTGTGTGTGTGTGTGTGTGTGTGTGTGTGTGTGTGTGTGTGTGTGTGTGTGTGTGTGTGTGTGTGTGTGTGTGTGTGTGTGTGTGTGTGTGTGTGTGTGGCGTTGCAGGCGTTGCAGTTTCAAGTCTTTTATTCAGTGTGAGTATGTTTGTTTCAGATCCGAGAACAGATATCCGGAACAATGAGAATAAACTCGCTCTGGAAATGGCCACCAACGCAATGTGTGCTTCACTTCTCAAAAGGAAGCAGGGAAGCAGTAAGTACCACCAGGAGGCGCCCTCACACATGCAGTATCATCAGGACAGGCCACTCACACTCACAGGAGAAAACCCTAGAAAATGATATGATTATTTACTGAACTGGGGGTAACCGTGGAAGCAAGCTCAGACAATCATAAAGATCAGCAGTCAGTTAATATACTGTTTAAGACATGAGCAGTAACTGGTCTGAAATGGATTTGGCAGGTTTTGGGATTCATTAAGCTTAAATTGTACCATTTCCCTCTTCACTGTAGATCTAGATTGTTTTGCTGAGACTTGACAGGAGCCCCTCCTCCCATGAGTAGTACACACTTTATTTATTTGCAGTTTGTTTGAAAGAAAATAGTTCCTACTTGAAACTGCTATGAACAAAGTCTGTTGATAATATGCATTAAACGGTTCAGGTTTCCTGGAAAGAGACTTTGCTGTTGAGTTTGAGCGAAATTATATTTTTGTCACGTAGAGCAACACTTGATTTTGCCGTGGATGGCTTTATTATTTTTATTCAAATGTTCTATACATATTGCAATAATATCGTTATCGTGAATCATTTTTGCCATGATAACCGTGTAGTGATAATCTATGGTGACAGCCCTATAAGAAACACAATTTGCAAAAGATCCAAGAGACATTTGCTGTGTAATACTTGAAGGTGCAGAAGTTTAACAGCACTAAAATATTTAAATGTTTCTCTTGTTTCAGACCCCGCCCGCACACACAGCAACGCTGAAGAGTATTTGGACGACGACGACTCGGACTGAGCCGGTGCTGCTCAACATCATCACTGTCTTCCACTGGGTTACGGGCATGGAGCACAAATAGTTTTATAACAGACCTAAAATGGATTTGCTGCTCTGTCTCTAACTGTAACTCCATCTTAGTTATATTATTTTGTGCTAACACCTCAGTTCTCGCTCATTTTGTATCCATCAGTGTGAATTTCCAAACATTCATACCTTTACAGTTTTCCGCCTGTGGGGGGTTTGTCCACTGGACTGATGGGAGAATATATGTTGTAGTGCAGGGGTATAGGAACCGCAACTCTAAGACACACATTCCCAACATACAGATTGTGTTTAACCCATTTACACTGGCATTAAAGTGCCTGTGCAGATTCAAGGATTGATCTGGTTTCTAATGCCCCGTTTAAATTACAGCTAACCACAAAATCACCCAACAGAAACATGTTATCTCTTTCAGCTCGAGCTCTATCACAACTACTCACAATTAACATCTCTTTATGTACATCTGGGAGGCAATGCAACATTTTAATTTAACCTTAATATTTTCCTTTTAAATGTGACATGCTGACCTGATGATACATTTCTTGTGTTATCTGCTTTTTCCAATTAAGATGTCAGCAATGTGCAACAGGCTCAATAGGGGAAATGTTTCTATAAACTGTCTAAAATGGCAGCAATATTCCTCCTTCAAAATATCATGAAACTCCCCCGTTACTGTCTCTAATGTATGTATTTTTCTCTGTGTTATTACACTTGCTATACCACTGCTATTTAAGATCAGGTCGGTGTAATTACAATCATTTGCCTTGTGTAAAACAGACTTTAAAACTTTTTCTTTTTCAATCTTTTGATGGGGTGATTTTCATTCTGGGAGCACATTTCTGGTTTTATTGCTGCTTTCCAACAAATGTTATATATTAAAGTGCCTTAAATATGTGTACCATAGTAAGTGTGTCTGGTCTGTATCAATGTGAACACGCCTTTGTCCTATGAGGTTATGAATTTCTTAAGATGATTTTGTTCTAGATTTCTATCTACTGTTCTCAATCTACAATAAAATATTTGTATCTAACATTTTTTTAATTGAGCAAGCATTTGTTTTTTTTAAAGTCTACAAATGAAAAATAAAAAAAGCAGAAGTTGTCCGTCATAAGAATCTTAATAAGTTGAAATGCTGCATCAGGATTTAGATTTACAGAAGCCATACTGGAGATTATAACTTAATACTTTAAGCTTCTCACATCAAGCCAAATTCATGTCATTACTAACTGTAAGTGTGCAAACAAATCCTTTACGTTTAAATTAATACCATACTCTGTGTAGAAATGTAAACAATATAACAAATGTTCAAAGAGTTCCTTTATTACAAAGTCAGCAAGTTGATGTTCCAAAAAAAGACAGAAAAGGCAGAATGTTGACGTGAAGACAGAAATACAGCAAGTCTTCATGAGAGATTCAGGTACGCTACATCACTGGCAGTCCAGGGGGAAACAAAAGCAGAGAAAGCCTCCGACACTTGAAACTATTTCCTTTCCTCAACATTTCTTCCTCACTTATCCCAGGGATGGCTCAAAACTGTATAAAAATGGAAGCAACATGGTATTTATCAAGAAAAGGAAATGCCCCCTACACTATTTCTGCCTTTCAGGTCATTTCTAATGATATATCAAAAAAGTACAGATATTTATCTTCAGTCAGCATCCATCTAGGGAACAAGAAATCTGTCCTTATATAAAATCCTATTTTTGAAATATGTCTAAAGCGCAGTAAGCCTGAATGCATGTCTGAGGGCATCAGCACCGCCCAGTATAAGGGTGAGAGGGGGGTACCATCTTTAAAACCAGCTGCCCTCAGGGACACTGAGCAGCAAACAGCAGGGACATGGTGTCTGAGCTGGACTGTGTTATTCCCCTTGGGGTTTTAATTGTTAGTATCAAATATCAAGATACATGCCTTGACTTTACAGTACAAAATAAATACACTACCCTTCAACAACAATGCTCTTTCAGGTAGCAGAGGATATAAAGTCTGTTATTTGTGGCCGGGAGGAAGCAGCTCTGATTCATTTATAGGCCTCCAGTAATACAGATTAGGCTCAGCACTGAACCAGACACACACACACAAATGAATGACACACAGATAAAACAGATAAAGTAAAACAAAAAAAGGCAGCATTAAGTTCCACTTTCACTGAAACACTGAAAGACTGTATGATCCAACAAACAAAAACTGCTGATGAATTAAAGCAGAAATGGCCATTTTGTGGAATACGCTTAATTTGCTTTGTGGCGATATGAGGTTGATAACACTCAAATATGTTTCCGTTAATTATAGGACACGTACAAAAAAACAAAGTTTAAACATTTCTTAAAGAAGGTTATGTGTTTGTATCCGGACCATTTTTTGTCTGGGAGTAATTGAATCACATTAGGTAGTAAAAAGGTAAAAGGATGAGTTACAGGCCATAGTTTCTCCGTTTCCAGTCTTCATGTAATTTCACAGCAAGAAAGTGCATAAGCGTATTTCCCAAAATGTTGAACTATCTCTTTTAATTTGTTGGAGGTGCAGGAATATCAAACCAAAAAACACATTTGTGTAATGAAAACCGTAATTTCTGAACAAGAAAAAAAGCAAAGCACAGCCAAAAGGACAAACATCAATCACTATTTACACTGATTCTGAGTTTCCACTTCACCCTGTAATTCACTTTATCGATAAGAGCAGTAAAAGGGTGAGTATGTCGCCAGATCAACAAGGCACACTTGAGTGAAATGTTGCAATTAAGTCCTTTTCAGACACTTGCCGTGGATATCATCAGCGATTGTATAAGAAACCATGAGTCAAACTAATCTCTCAGAATCATGCAAGTAATGATTGCTCTTGCTAAACACAAACTGGAATAAGAAAGATCATCTTTAAACTGCATGTTGGTTGCAAATGGTGTGAAAAAGATCAGCTTAAATATCATCACTGTGCTGTCTCCTTATAAATAAATACAAGTCCTTTTCTGTTATGAGACTATATTTGACAGAGAATCCAATGAGTTTTTAAATGGTTTATTTAGTGTCTGAAGTAGGATCATTTTCTCCACTTAAAAACAGCTTATCCTTTAGGTAATCTAAATAAAACTTGTTTTCACAGGACAGCAACAACCTATTGCAGTGATGTTTGGTAATAATGCACGATAGACTTTTCATTTAGATGAAAAAAAGGCTAATGCATTATTCTTGACATGAAAATATCATCCGTATAAAGATAAGACCTTAACAAAAGGGGATTTCATACACTTAAGAATATTTTCAAAACAACAGAAAACGATATAGAAGAAATAAGCAGGCACTGATCAAGAGAACCTCCAGCTATCTGAGGCTTGTTCTGTTGAAAACACCTAAACAGAAATCCCTTCTTACAACCCCTTTTTGAAGAAATAATAGAAGATATGACGAGAGCAGAACAATGCAGGGGAAATTTCCCTAATTCATGACAAATAATTAAAGCTAACGGATCGGGATGAGTGAAGGCAGGGAGCATTTGCTGCCATTCAGATAGAATACTGACAGGTTGATACATCATATTTCAGTACCATATACAAGCACTATGAATTCATGATCATAATTATTGCCCTATTGCACATTCAGTATGCAAGTGTAATGAGACTGAGACGGACCGGCTGCTGAAACCCTTCTAATGATCTTTTCTTGTATAAATTCATGGCCTACATTGAACCACAGACGCTCAGTGTTTCTGTGTTTCTGCTGGCTCAAGTAGCAAACACTCTTGCTTTAAAAAAGGTACTTAAATATTAGTTGACTCCGGTATGAATTGCAGTAGAAACAACTTTACGTCAAAGCCGTTCAGGTCAGTTTTCACAACTTCAACTGCAGACTGAACCTAAGACCTTTAGAGTCACATCAGAAATGGGAAGACCTTTAAGAAAAACCTTTATATAAAACAATTCACTTCATTTGACTTGCCAGATACAAACTTCAGACGCTGACAAGTATGATCACTTCATGCGTGTGAGTTTAACGCAGTTTGTAAAACCTACATGGATTTAGATGAGCCTATAAAAGTTCATTTCTTGACCTTGGAAACAGTTTGACAACAAATTCTTAAATTAACTGGAACTTAAAATTGCATCTTTTAAAGAAGGCGATGAGACAGTTAAAAGCTGAAAACAACAACTAGTAGGAGGACTTTT
This sequence comes from Trematomus bernacchii, assembly GCF_902827165.1. Lineage (NCBI taxonomy): Eukaryota > Metazoa > Chordata > Actinopteri > Perciformes > Nototheniidae > Trematomus > Trematomus bernacchii. The sequence goes on from NW_022988043.1 coordinate 9,528,802, forward strand.
TTTGGTCAAAACTCATTAAACCAAATGAGCCACAGGGTTCCTGCTTTTCCGTCTATCTTTTGGTGCCATATCTTACCGGCTTCAAAAAAGGGGTTGTGACAAAACTCATTTGGGGCTGCATTTGTATATTTCTAGACACTTTCCTTTACCTCTATTTGCAGCTTACCTTGACCTCTACACAACAAAAAGTCAAGGAAAAGTTACACAAAAACAAAGATTCATATCATTTAAATGCACACTGAATCAAGAGTGTTTGGAAGAACAGAGTCACAGCGTCGACAGCTTCTCTTGACTTTAGAGCCCGCTGCCAGGCTACAGTTTAGGTATAAAATAAGGAAATCTGTGCTTGAATAAATACAATTCTTAAGATGATTAAAACGTAAGAAAACAGAATAAAATGAAATATCTGGGATAAAACAGGCGACTCCTTGGAAAGCAGCTAATACAAATTCCCTCCCAGAAAATAATTTCTTCAACTGATTTTTTCTTTTTTTGCAAAAATGAAAATATAGTTGTTTTTTTTCAATGTTCTTCGCAAGTGTTCTTTAAAAAAAAATTATAGTACCAATGAGTCCTCTTTGAAATATATCTACAGCTGTACAATAGGTCTTGCAAGTGAATTCAAGAGAAAACAAAAGTTAGCGCATCATTTTACATAAAAAAAGCCTCTTTACAGATATGGGTTAAAAAGAGATATAATAAACAATATAAAAAGAAGATAGAAAGACAGCGGTTGCTAATGAGATTCTTCAAGATTTGTCTTCTCTTCGATGGCCTGCTTCACTATTTCAGCCAATTTCAAGCGGTCGACTTTATCGGAGAAGGATCGTCCTGCAATGAAAAAAAGCTTGCGGTTAAGGACAAGGGAAGTAATAATACTTTTTAAGAACTTGACACCTTATATTATTTTGTTTAGTCCAAAATCCTAAAATGTTAAATTGATTACTTCAAAAGACGAAGAACAGCAGAACACTCTCAATTTTGAGGGTCTGCATATTAGGTTTAATTGGCATCTTTGTTTGAAAAATGGCCCAAAAAATGAATCAACTGACCACCAGACCTTCAAAATCACCTCCAGTGTGAACCGCAATGGAACTTCTCTGTTATTTATTTGTGATACGGAAAACTGAGCTGTGTTTGCAGATTCTTTGGCAGGCAGATAAAGCAAATAAAGCCAGAAAATATGGACGAGGGAAAATGCAAATATTCAATAGTTATGTTGCTATTACAAGATAATTAACAATGAATGAAAACCAAGGGTAATTTATTATAGTTCTTACATTTGAATTGATTATAACAATAGGAAATAAGGATGCTATTTGCCAGATATAGAGCAGATGATTTGGTACTGACCGTCCCAGCTGAGGCCCGGCAGCCCGTCTCTCAGCTGTTTGCAGTCTCTGTTGAACCTCCAGGCGTCATACATCACCTCGTTCAGCTTCTCATCTTCGTTCTCTCCTGGACACACACACATATTCACTTCAGGAGTTAGTCTCTTTTTTACATTGGCAAGAGACCTCAGAAGTCTGCCATGTTTATTTTGAATATTTGTTACTTTATGACGTATCAGTATTTTTGGTGATGCAATGTTAGGCTTTGCAAGAGTTTTACATTTATCTCCGGCGGCGAAATGCTTATTAGTAGAATTAAATAAGTGAAATGTCATCCGTAGGGTAATGTAATGCAGCAAATTAAAAAAGCGAGTCTACTTTATTATAATTTCAAAGCATGGGTTACTCACCAGCTTGTGGTAGTATACACTGTGCAATGACGTCTCGTAATTTTTCCAGCGCTACGTTGGAGTCGTCCCCTCCGTTCTCTGGATCATGGATGAAGAAACCATCGCTGGGCTTGGGGCTGCAACGTGGACACCAAAACACAATTAAATACCAATCTTTGACCTCATTAGGAAAACAGTTACTAAAGAAGACAAACACAGAGTAATACTTTGCTAGAGGACAGCAGATAGAAACATCAGAAGAACCTTCTCAAAAAGCACAAGATGAAAAGGGTTTTTATCAGGGATGCAAACTCATCAGGTATGAAAAAGGTGACAAGGATCCGAGCCCCCCGACCCCACGGAATATCGGCTTTAAAATGAGGAATAACAGAGGATTTTAGCAGTCAGAACAACTAAAGCAGTTAATAATAACAGAAACGCCAAAGAGTCACATCTAATAGAAATGTATAAAAGCATTTATTTTAATTGTGTAGCAGTCAGTTTATAATTTTGGCAGCACTATTGAGCATTTTGAAAATGTATTTTCATGCCTCTGTGCAAGGCTTAGTCTTTCTATCTTTATAGCCAGTGGTGTAAAGTAAGTTCATAAACTCAAGTACTATACTTGGGTACAATTTTGAGATACTTAATAATAAATAAATTAATAATTAATTTAATTTATATAGCGCTTCTCATCTGCCAAGACAAATCTCGAAGCGCTTCACAGCAAAGGACACTGATACAATTTGAGAGATTAAACAAATAATAATAATACAAATTAAAAATTAAAACAAAATAAAATAAAAATAAAATAAAAATAAATAAAAGTCGGAGATAGCGATAAAAATGGCAATACTCCAGGTGTACCATGCTCAAAGTTTATTGGAAGGCCTGCCGAAAGAAGAGGGTCTTAAGGCCGTCTTACTTGTACTTTATTTAAGTATTTCAATGTTTTGCTACTTTGTTCTTCTTATCCTCTACAGTTCAGAGGTTAATGGTGTACTTTTACTCCACTACATGTATTTAATACCTTTAGTTACTTTACAGATCTGGATGAATGATGTGAAATATAATCAAGTGTTAAATCAGACTTTAGTTCCACCTGGAGTAAATTCACAAGCTACCCTGCAGTATACAAAGTCATTCAAACTAGCTGCACCTTTACCAGCTTTGAGAACACTTTCATGACCAATCATTATAAAACATATCATATATATTATTCTGAAATGGACCAATCTGCACAATGACTACTTTTGCTGTCGCTACTTTAACTATATTTTGATGATAATACTTTTCTACTTTTACTTGAGGAACATTTTGAATGCAGGACTTTTACTGTAACAGAGTATTCCTACACTCTGGTACTTCTACTCAAGTACAAGACCTGAGTACTTCTACTTTTACTCAAGTACAAGATCTGAGTACTTCTACTTTTACTCTAGTACAAGATCAGAGTGCTTCTACTTTTACTCAAGTACAAGATCTATACTTATACCACCTCCGTTTATAGCCTATGAAAAAAACTATTTGAAAACGAAGGCTAAAGCTAACGTTAGCAGATAGTGACAATGTATGCTAGTTAGCTAGCTCAACGATTCATTAAATAATATTGTGACAGAAAAACTTTTCAGTGCACATCACGCTCTGCCGCTCCAACAGGGAGCTCTGCTCTGAACACCTGAACGGCCCGTTCTAACAGCTGTTCACCAGCGGTCCAGTCTGTGCCACAGTGACTCCGGACCGCTCAGTTAATATTAACGAACGCACCGTAGGTAATGTAGCTGCTGAAGCTAGACCCTCATCCCGGAGCAGCAGAGCCTTATTATACATCCATGAGCAGAGCCGACAGGCAGGAAGACTCGAGCACACAGCTAGCGCTTCATTATAATATATAAAAAAAGAACACCATGCGTGTCATGATGGCACATAACAGCTCGCGGCCGCAGATTACTCCGGGTCCCAGACCCCCCCAAAAAATATTCAATCACACAAACGACCTATTTTGGATTCAAAACCGTGAATTTCGCCGAAAGGTGACAAGTTTGCATCCCTGCTTATATACAAAAAAACTGTAAAAGCAGTGGTACCCTAGTAGTTTCCGCTTCCTGAGGATTGGGTTGTTGACAGAGTTAAGAGGCTTCAGGCTGACGTTCAGATCCTGAATTCTCATGTTGGCCAGCTGCTCTGCATGGGCCTGCTGGATACCAGCCACTACCGCCTGTAAGGGGAGATAAGGAAGGAAGAAGAGGACGCTTGTACCATGAAGAACTCTCAGTCACTTGTAACAGGAACAGAAGCATAGCATTTGTGCAATGCAAGATTTTGCACTTCCCACTCACCTTGTCCATCATCATCTGCGCTGAGGGCAGCACGTTGTCCAGAGCCTCCGTGCAGTTAAGCCAAGGGTGATCCAAGACTCCCTCAATAGTGAGCCTCTCCTCTGGCTTCACCTTCAGCAGCCTGCAGGGGGCAGGAGGGAGTACACATTAATGACCAGACGGAAGTTGAATGAGGGATGGTAAAGTGGGAAAGGTGGAAATGCCATGTTCTGGGACAACAAGATTAATTCCCAGATAATAGCAGGGAGAAAAAAAAACGACTTACTTGCGGACAATGTCCTTGGCCATCTCAGAGATCTGGCTCCACTCATCTTCAGGGAAGTCGAAGCTTCCCGTCATGATCTTCTTCCTCATGTCCTTTGGGATGGTGCGACTGTGGTGCTTGGAGTAGAAGGGAGGATAGCCGCAGAGCATCACGTAGATGATCACTCCGAGAGACCACAAGTCACAGCTCTGAAGAACCATAGGAAAAGAAAGTTTGTCAAAAAATATTTTGGGTTTTGTTGTTGTTTTTTTACTAGTGACGTTTTAAAAAAAATACTCGCCACAGTTGGACAAAATGTTTATTACAACACGTTTTCGTCTCACCTTGTTATAGGTATAAGGAGTGGGTGAGGTAGGTATAATTCCAGACTTTTCTTTCTGGTGTCTTCTTTGAGCCTCAAGTACCTGAACAGTAATGACAGCAGAAGCGGACATTGTTGACATGTGCATCAGCTTTCATTATTACTACATTTAAGATGTTTTAAATATATGTATGTTTACATTTAACAACTTTCTTTGTATGAATTCTACGTTCACTTTTTACCTGAGGTGCTACATAGTAGGGAGTGAACTGAGGGGTCATCAAGTCCCCTTGATCAATTTTGGCAAAGCCAAAGTCACACAACTTCACAGGTGCATCCTGAGGAACGGACAGAAACAATTATTACTTAAATGTTTTTTTTATGCACACAGTACATTTTCCTTGTTACAGTTTCTCAAAAAGTAAAGCTGCAGCCTTACAGTCCCACAAAGTGTATTTTCATTTGTAGCAGCAGACTCAGTAGTGGCATCTGTCGGGGTACATTTTAAAATTGCCGTATATATGTTTGCAACTTCATCTACTTACCAGAGAGTTATCCTTAAAAAGCAGGTTCTCTGGCTTCAGGTCGCGATGTGCAATATTTAGGGAGTGACAATGTTCCAAGGCTTGACTGATCTATAGGGGGAAGAGACATCAGACTGAGACACCACTATGTGTGTGTGTGAGTGTGTCAAAGCAACCTTCAGACACACTGGATGTGAGTCGGAGTGTGTTGCTTCTTTTGACCACGAGTCTCAGTGTTCAACTGCCTCATGTGCAGCAGAGGGGGGGCTGCTAATGACACGGGGAGGCGGTTACACACAGAGGAAAGGTGTTTCACACAAAGACAGTCACTAGTGGACCAAGACTGACTGACAGGAAAAAACTAGACATTTAGAAATCACATCGAGGGAAAAAAAAAACAAAGTGAGTGAGTGAGTGAGTGAGTGAGTGAGTGAGTGAGTGAGTGAGTGAGTGAGTGAGTGAGAGAGTGAGTGAGAGAGTGAGTGAGAGAGTGAGTGAGAGAGTGAGTGAGAGAGTGAGTGAGAGAGTGAGTGAGAGGGTGAGCTCACTTACCTGTTTAGTGACCTGGCTGGCCATCTTTTCGGTAAAGTGCCTGTGCTGACTGATTCTGTGGAAAAGCTCGCCTCCCTCCATCATCTCCATAACAATTAGGAGCCTCGCTCTGTAAAGATGAAGAGGACGTGTGGATGTGTCAGAGGAAAAGGATTTCCGTACACTTAAAAAAAATAATGATTGCATTCTACACATTCACACAAACACACCTTGGGCTGGACTCGTGTGGGAACTGGACACTGTTGGCGTAAACCTCCAGGATTTGAACTATGTTTGGGTGCTGTGCACACATCATATGGAGACGCACCTGCATGGAAGAGAATCAGACACCCTGTCAAATATATTTAACTTAAATATATAGGAGTTTTATCAAGAAACCCATGAGAAATAACTACAACACTAAAGCATCCTTTCCTTGATGAAATCACTCCGTTTGTCCTAATGATTTTGGAAGGTGTTGAGTGTGGGAACACAGGATGTGATAATTGTGTTAAAACTACAGCAATCATGACACCTCACATGGTCCGCCTCAGTAGAGATAACTGCATTATAAGTACCAACCTTATCACGCTTGCTGATCAACTGATACACATTTTGATTAGAAAGGAATTGGGGCTGAGCAATAACATGTGCAGCTTTTTTCTACTGTGTCTATTCTTACATTATAGACACATGACATTTTATATCCTCAGTTCAATATATATGGTGGGTGGCAAAGTAAATTCAGATTTAATTGAAAGTACAGCTCATTGATTTGTTACATATTAAAAGTATCTCAGTCATTATTTAGAGAAAAAACAGCTTAAATATTTGTCTGGTGTCACCGTTTGAATGTGTTACATCAACAAACCCTGACACAATATCTACACAGCCTGTGTAACGTTGTACCAAAACAGCATGTAGCAGAGCAGCAGCTTCAGTCCTGGGAATACACAGGAATGTGTATATGTACAACGCAAGTGCACCTTTTGTAAACAACTGTAATGATTCAAATATAACTGTATCTTTGCCACGAGAGATGCATTCGAGGAATGACATAAAATGTGACTTAAACGCCTCCCGTGTGCACTATTCTGCAGCCATTACATTCCCAACCTAGACAGTGTAACCTTTAAAAAAAGAGCATGCACTCATTGTTATTGTAGCAGTTTCCCCAGATACACCCCCATTTAGAAAAATGATTATAGGGCCTGAATAATACACAGTTTGGCTGTTATAATCTGTGAGTATTTGCTTGACAGTGACAGCTTTCACAGTTTGGCAGCGACAGCTTGTGTGAGGCTCGTCTGTGTTGCTTGTTTTGACTGCATGTCTCGCTGCCTGACTGCTGTATAAAGCTGCTTGATCAAAACAGAAGGCTGCTGCTGACATGGAGAGGCTGCTAGATACACCACACACAGACAATGTTACTGACAACTATTCCCATGAAAACAGACAAAGGAGGCACAGGAGGAAGCAGATTGATTAGGAAATAAAAACAGGAATTGAAAAAGGTTGATAACAGGTAGGCAGACAGTACAAAGAATATTGATACTGCCAGAGACAACATACAACAGGCATTAATCAAAATTCGCAACAGTGTTTTTCCTCTAACCTCATTCCTGGCTTTAGGGCGATCAATGAGGATCTTCAGGGCCAGGCGTTCCTGAGATGACTTCTTCACACAAACTCTGAACAGGAAGCAAACAAGAGTCGACAAATATCTTGGTCAATATCACCCCCTCTGTGTCACAGATGTGATCATGTAAACAGAGAATCAATAAGGCAGTTTCTGAGGTCCTGCAGGGCTTTTCCTGTTTTCTGTTGTTTCTGTTAATGGTCATTGATGTCCGGCTTAATCTTTGTGTGTCAAATGTAATCACTATGTGTCTTTATAGAAAATCAGTTTTTAACAAATACCAACAAATTCAGTAGCATATGTTTGGTATGAACTACAGCTATACTGTCCGATATTAGCTTATTTCAGTTATATTGTTTATATGTCGGTTGAGGTAATTAATTCAGATACAGTTGCCACTACCAGCACCTAATTTGTCTACCTGAGAGCACTGATAATTGTTCCACGGTGAAATGTCCTGCTTAATATCTTGTCCTAACGGTCAAAATCAAACTATGGCTTGAACTATGTTTGGCTGCACAACATGAGTTTGTTGTGCTTATGTAGGGGTTGATTTCCATCTGATTATTGTTTTACAGGTGTTAAAGTAATAAAGTACTATGTGCTGTAAAGTCAAATTTGACCTGACAAACAGAGATAAAAAAAGAAGCAGCTGGCTACACAGAGTTAGCAACAGTATTTTGTCAACATCTCAGTTTGTTATGGCACATAGAATAATGTCTGCATCTTTGAGATGAGTCAAACCAAATAAAGCCATCTCTCATATTTGTATACATTTTATATAAATATTGTATATTATGTATTTTCAAGGTTGAAATTTCTTAGAATGAATGTCTCATTCCAAATCAATATACATGGACCAAATTAATAAACATTTATTATCTGAGAAATCCTTTCCCTTTTCCACTGAGCAGCAAAGACTAAAATAGTCTTTAAACAGCAACCTCTGGCCCTTAAACTCAGATTACACTATTAAAGCATTACTGTGAGAAACATTCTGCTTCGGCCAAAGTTCACTTCACTGGAAAGTGGAAAGCAATACCTACCTAATGAGTCACAGAGACTGAGTGAGGGCGGCCAGTACAGTAAAATAATTGAATGTATTGTGAAACACAAAGAGATGTACGATTTATATGAGATAAGATCTGAGAGTTAGGAAAACTGCAGACAGATTTAGTAAGGTTTGTTCCGAGTACAGCATGAACCTTAAGAGAGTGTTTACATGTAGGGCTACTGAGTCACCTTCTCACTATGCTCGTCACTTGAGTACAAACTACACATGTTGGGAAAATACAGGCTGATACAGAGAGACCCGTGATAGCTTCAAAGTGCAGAATGTTCAAAAGGGATCAGTGACACACATTGATATAAAGTATTACAGCCTGCAACTAGCTGGATTTCATCATGGCAGGGAGAGAAAAAAACTCACAGAGAATAAAGAGAAGGCGTTTAAAGCTGCAACTGCCTCTCTGTAACTGAATTCATCTAAAGACAAACATTTCTATGAAGAGATTACAGCCTTTAGAGAAACACATATACTGCAAACTAGCATTTTCGCGCCATTTGTGCTTTAGATTCACCACTACATGAAAGGTACATTCTTGGTGGGTTTAGTGTAAAAATAGTTAAAAGTCATTGCTGCTTATTGTAAATATTTCAGCAACGTGTGTTAGGGTGGAGAAGATTGGAGGGAAAAATGCAGAGAGGAGATAAAGAAAACTGCTGAGTTTCATCATTAAACCCTCATGCACCAACAATAACGATATCTTTAATCCGAGTGCAGCTTAATAATGATGAAAAGTCCATTATTATGAGAGTTAAACCAAACATAACCAAGTAAAGTGACATAAAAACACTTATGTATTCATTTACACAAGAGCACTGTCAAAAACAGGTAAACATAGTTGTCAGGGATAATGTTGCAGTTGTATGGATTCTGCCTGAACCATATCAGCCCCCACAAACTAGTACCAACGTGTACTCGTGACAAACATCTCAATATTAGGCCTCAGGTTTGCGACAGTGTGACAAAACACATCCGTGGTTGGTCCAGTCTGTTGAAGACCCGTCAAGTGACAAGCATCTGGCCTTTTCATATCCCAATATGTGTTAATGTGTCAAGGATAAAGTTAAACTGTGCTGGTTAACACGCTGGAATATAAAACCACAGGAGTAAGATGTAGCAAGGTGGTTTGGCAGCAGTCCCAACGTGCGTCCATTTGACAGATCAGTTAGCAAATAATCTACATTTGCTCTGACATTAAACCTAAACGCCGCAGTTGGGATGACCAAAAGTGTAATCTACAGCAAAATATGTATCAATAGTTATCGTTCTCATAAATTCCATCGTGGGATTTAATAATATTCTGAGTCATGGTGGTATACTACTTTTAGATCAAACCACACTACAAAGTAATTTCAATTTGATTTTGGCTCTCCTCTCACAGCTGGGCTTTGCCCTGAATATCAGATTTCCTAGTAGTTAATCTGGAATTCCAAGCAGTGGAAGTTGAACTCATTCCCATTGACAACAACCAAGAAAATGTAACGGGTGATTTTCAGATGACAAACAGATACCAGATACTGGTACTTGTCCAAGTCTTGGTTTAATAAAAACATAGTTCTGAGTTTGGCAAGACAGTATTGCTGCAACTAATAATTATTTTCCCATTATCTTTACGAATAACTGTTTTCTCTTAAGATTGGGTCCAAGAATAGCAAGCCGAATGTGTGGGAGCAAATTATTTCTTAATGCTCTTGTGTTTTTCATATATTGGCTTGTTTTATTTGTATTTGATTCTCTTTCCTTTTCAATGACTGTTTTGAAATGCCATTTTATAATGTGTTTCTGCTGCATTATTTCTTAATACTCTTAATGTTTTTTTGGAGCACTCTGAATTGCCTTGAAAGATGCTTTAGAAATAAACTTGCCTTGCCTAAAGAATTCAAAACAAAAAAAGTGAAAAAGGTTCACCCCAGTTGCTCAAAATCCTAAATTTAGAAAACTTAAAATCCAGATTGTAAATGTAAGATGATATAAAATAGCTATATATATTGTGAGGCTGAAAACAGCATTGTTTAATTGTTTTGGAATGAGCAATTACTTCAACAAAAAATTATCATAATGATAATTTTTGATTGGTCGACACATATTTGCAGCTCTAAAACGCTTCCACAGCAGTAGCATTTTGACCTTATGCATCAAAAACACTGAAGAAAATATCAGACTAGAGAAAGACCTTCCAGAAGGTACTTCTTGACACACTCCGTCTCACTCTCACCTGACCGGTCCACTGATGCCCGCTCCCAACTTCTGTGTCCAGTTGATGCTGTACTCGTCTAGAATGGATGTCTCCTGTCGGGAGAAGAAACCACAACCAAACAGTATATCAGATATTTGAAAGTAAAAAGAAACAAAGTCTGCAGCAGAGCTTGTACAGTATGATTTGCTTTTCAAATATACTTTCAGTGAGAAGAAAAAGAAAAAAGATTATACTAGAAGGACCATTCCTAACCATTGTCAGTACCTAGACTTTCAACTTAAACTTTAGCGTAAAAAAAAGTATCAAAAGATTTCTAAACAACATGTTTAAGACACATATTCTACATTCTATCTAGTTTCACTGTTTGCTTGTAAATATTTCGAACTTTGTGCTGTATTTCAGTAAATTCAGTTAAATGAACCATCTTTCGTTCTTCCTCCTATCCTGAGAATATATTGGCCTTGGCCAGACGGTGCAGTTAATCCTGTGCCCCTGCCAACAGGCACCATCATCCCCCCCCCCATCACTGCCCATCACTGCCCTGCCCAGTCCAACCAGGTATGTGTAAACCCTGATGATGATGATAATTCAGGATGAGGGACACATCAGCTGTAACAGCTACCCAGGGGTCTTGACTCTTTACCATAAACTTCATATCTTTGAAGCATCTGACTTCACTATGCCTAACATTAGTGGCCCTGGATATTGGATCTAACAAATCTTGATACTATTTAAAAATAATAACTTGGAGTATGCCAGGGTCTTGATAAAGGGGAGCTGGGTAAGTCCAAAGCTAACTAGCTAACCCATGAATCGTTCAGCATTATAAGGACCTCAGTGTGTGTTCAAGTTCTCAGTAGCGGGCGGCCCTCCAGTCAACTCTGACTGAACTGTGAAAGCAGGGGGCCAGGGGCACTTGAGATAACATTTTACTGCAGGCATAAATGCCTGGGCAGTGACACATTGAGTGGAGCAAGCCAGGAACAAATCCTAGAGCCAAGGTGATAGAAATGTAAGATTCAGTGTAGCACGTTAGCTGCATTTCAATTAGTCTAAGATTCAGATTTCTGCACACAGCAATGCAGTTTGTATGATAAAGGTGGTTTGTCTTATACAACCGAAGATTAAAACAATGGTAGATTTGTCTCCATAATGCCATATGACACAAACTGCCTCCTTATTTATGTTCTCTGCTGACTCCAAAGCGATCAGTAGCTGCAACCTTTAGTCACACGGACCAATTAGGCATGTCAGTTCCCAAAACGGTCTTGGATGACTGTGCTTTAAAAGTATTGCATCCTCATCCCGATGTGAGCTACAGAGTCACCTTAACCTAGATTAACAAGAAAAAGAGGATTAACTACAATTTGACCAGTACAGAAAAGTAATGATGCATTGGTTCATATGACTCGATGTTTGCTCTTTGTCCGTCGCTTGTTCAGTCATGTGAATTGTTTTAATATGGCTTGTTTAAACTTTTTTTGCTGGTGTTTTAAGTATGTTGTTTGTTCATTTATGTGAAACATGAATGCTGCTGTGCTGTCTTAGCTAGAACTCCTGGAAATATTCCTGATAAATCAAAGAGTAAGACAGAAATATCATAGTTATGACAGTCAAAACTGAACTCCACAGTAATGTTTATTATCCATAAAGCTTTCCATCAACAGATTGTTTATGATTTGCATTTCTATTATGTGTAAATAATAGAAAAACCATTGTGCTGTCAAGAAGGGATATCAATATATGAGATCCTGATACAGCAATATTTAAGTGCACTTCTTAGTGCAGTCTTCATTTGAATAATTTTAGAGCGATAAGCACTTAAGATCATGTTTACTGAAGAAACACTGACAAACATGTTGTAGACCCAGACCTGAGTATAAAATAAATGAAGCAAGTGATATCAGCGTCCAACTGTCACTCTGCAATAGTTTAGACATTATCTTTAAAAGATAATAACATTTCCACCATCAATATCCAGCAATCTTGTCAACTCAACTTTTAAGACTTCTCCTTGTAGGTGTTTCCATTTATCTTTCCTCTATTGATCGTTGATTGTCTGTTTTTATTTGGTTTACTGTCTTATGTAATGTAGAAAATGATCTAATTGTTAACCAGTTTTAAGTTTGAGATCAGTTAAAATGTTACACGACTACACGTTCCAATGTACCTGAATAGTAATAAGTGTTTTAAACATGTCATTTGTTTACACTCCAAACTTCATTAAAGCAAGACCAAACATGATTATTCTTACATTACAGAGGGAATGATGCATTGTCTACTTGAATAAAGATCCACATTTCAATTAGTGAAAAAATGTACCTTGATTAACTTGTCTGCATTGTTATCCTCCGACATGGTGCTGCTGTGCTGCGGACAGATGGATCTCAGACAGACACAAAAGCGTTTTTCTCTGACCTTCACAAAGTTCCAAGGTTTGTTATATTACCACTAAATTACACGACAGGGCCATTGGGGCAAAATGATGTTCGGCCACCGATCTGCAAAATCCCAGTTTCGTCACCCGTGGACCTGAAGCCCACCAGCCGGTACGAGGCGGCGTTAGATCGGGCCGGCGGGGCTCACTACCTCGGGGTCCGGCTAGCTCTTCCAGTCGTCTTAAACTCACTGCGGTGACCATGTAGAGGGCCAAACTCTGAACAAGGTGACCAGAAAATAGGAATACAAGTCCAGTGTGACTAGCCCACCACTTTTGGAGGCGCACAAGAGGTGTATTTTTAGCCAGCGCTATGAGAGCAGTGCTCCGCTAACGCTGAGAAGACACCGGGTCTGGCGAAGTAAGCTAGAGACAATCCATCTTGCGTCCGGGGCCGATGATTACACAACAATGGCAATCGTGAAATATTAAGTAAACCGAGGATATTGTCAGAAAATCTCCTCGATTAGCTGGGTTTATCTGACACGACGAGCACACGGTGTTCCCAGAGACACAGCAGCCTATTATGTCGTCGAGTCGAGCCTGCTAACGAGCTAGCTCAGAGTTAGCTGAGGTGGCAAGTTCGTTTTCCAGATTTACCCAAAGTTAACATACTTCCGTTGGGCGGTGTAATAAAAATCAGCACTGGTACGTCACAATAACAAAGGTTTAAATGTGCAATGTGTTTCAGAGGTGACCAAGAAGACAACACACATCTCTGGACTATTTTGCTAATCCCATAGCTGCTTGTCAGAGGGAATACACAACCAGGGTCCCGAGCTGAACGCCTGATCAAAATCATCGACACGCTTTTGTAATATTGGACAGTACATCAATTACCTTAGTATTTCTCTCGATAAATATGTATTTTTGACAGCGTATTATATATATTGGTCGTTACATTTTCAAATTAAAATCTTCTAAACGTTGTTAAAAACATTTCTTTGGAAATTGCCAAACTGATGGGTCCGTTTAAGGTCCCCGGTTTCTTAAAAAAAAGAAAACTTTATTTATAATTTGCTTTTCGCACAAACAGTGAGACAATCAATTTGGTTTGTACCTATTTAATTATTAATGGTGGACTCAGTGAATTCCAAATAAATTGTATTTTTATTAAAGGACAGGAAATAAATCTGATAGGAAGCGTCCTAAAATAACTGTATTTAGAATTTCACTTTTGAAGAAGTTAAACCATTGATTACAAGTGGTGGGGAATACAGGATGGGGGGTGCCTGCAACAAATATATCTCTATCAGGAGTGCAGTTGTTATCGTTTTCAAAACAGTTATCAAATCATATTAAATATGATATCTTATTTAAATGTTCATAACAAAGTGGATATTCTTGTCTTCATATTCCTCATAATACGAAGAGTTGTTCCTGCTTACTTACTTATACATTTTTATTAAAGTAGGGTGATACATTTGTGCCCAATAATTCATTATATTGGAATGCCATCTGAACTAATCAATACCTATAAAGACTCACTTTAGATCTATGGTTTTATAGCTACAAATATACAAATATGCTGGAGTTAAAGTTCTGAGCAGAAAACAAACTGTTACTGGTATTATGCAAGTGATGTTGATAATAAAAATAAATAAAACACATCTGACTTGTGAACATCTCATAAAGTGTATAGCTTAAATGGGTTTAATTATGCTAAAAGAAAGAAACTGTATGGAGAGATCATGAAATTCACTGAAAATGTCATTAAGTCTTGAACCTAAACATTTGAAAAAGGAAAATGAAAAATAATATAATTTAAAAACAATAATGACATCAGTATTGGACATAAATAGTGTGTTTAAATGATATGCAATGTATAGGAATTGCTTACTGTTTTTCAAGCAACATAACTTGTTATCCTATTATGTGCTAATGTGCAAGTGAATTAAAAAATAAATAAAACGTAACATTACATCATACATGAGGAGTTCAATTTGGGAAAAAGAAAAAACAAGAAGAGATAAAAGGAGACATATCTACATTAAAAGTAGTCATAGATGATAGTCATGGTGGCTTTCTGATTTTTCAGTAGGCTACTTTTAGTGTTTCAAAGTACAGTTTCATTTCATGTTTGAGTTGAGTTATGTTATTTTGACCATTTGTATTATACATTTCAATATAGCCTACAATAAGAAGATTCATAATATAGAACACACCTATTTATTGTAAATAAATCTTATTCCCACATTACATGTCAAACGTGTGAAACGGACTGCCCTTTAATTTCCATATACAAGCAGCGTGTAGATAGTGTGTTTCTATGTGAGAGCGGCTGTGTGCAGTGTGTTTGCCGGCTCACGTGGATGCCTCAAAACAGCCGTCGAGAATTCCGGGACTTCCTGAAAATAGTGCCATGTTTTATGTGGATTTTTGGCAAAACAAACGAGGATCTATTTATTTTGTGTGGTGGTTTAGATTGAATGTGACTACCTTTGTCTTTTCTTTTTAGCGGATCGATTGTCGTCAAAGAAACAGTGTAGGAATATGTGATTATATGTTTCAGCCGTTACACCTATCATATATCCCTCCGCTGTTTTTTGTCCCCTTTCAGACTGTTTTGGTCTTTTCGCTGTTAGCAACGGCAAGAACCTGAGATAGCTGTAAACCCGATTTGAGATTAACGTATTTTTCTGTTAGGATTACACAACGAATTGACAAGAGGTCTAACACTCGTTTTTATTTTTGCGAGAGTGATTGTCACTTGTTGTCTTTTTAAAATATATTTTTTTCCCGTTTTTAACAGTAATTGTACAGATTGCTAATATAGATAGCAACTGTTAGCCAGCTAGTGTCTTAGCATAGCATCTTCCTCAAGAGGCACGTTGACATTACCCTGGTACTAGCTAGACACATTTTAGGATTGCTAACGTTAGCGAGCTGTCACACATCACACCGCCCTATCGTCAAGGAATTGCGGTGTTAATTGGTCGTTTTCAGACGCTGTCTTTTATGGGATCACCATGTCAATGAAGGCCGGTGGAAATCGCAGCAAGCCCGGCGGTGGCAACACGGCTGGAGCCGCCGCCGCCGGTACCGGAGGAAGCGGAGGGGGAAGACAGAATCTGGGCAGGTCTGTACAATAAAAACGTGAACTAAGCTAAATAAAAACACAGCAGCAGGGGCTAATGAGGCTATGTATTAATACTTGGATACAGTCACTTGCAACAGGGCCAGTTTTGAAAGATGACATCCCCGTTAAGTGGTCCAAAACTTGTACGCGTTTCTGAACGTTATGTGGGCCTTGCGACGTGTTGGTCACCTAGCATAACGTTATGCAGTTTAGCTAGCGAGGCCTGTCAGCTTGCCCTAATAATGTTGCAACTTCGACGTAACGTTACCTCCTCTTGCACGGTGGATAACACATCTCTGATTAAATGTTTAAGCATGTTTCAGTGGAGACACATATTTTCCTCCATGTGTGTAGCAGTGATGTTGCTTGCCAAGTGGCTGATATCAGTTTGCGATGAGCTTGGAGTCTATTTAGCTTGCGTTAATTAGCCGTTTGACAGCCCATGCTTGTAATTCAATGCACTTGCCTCATTCAGTATTACAGCGGCTAGCTAACGGGACAGCCCAGGGAATTTTGCAACGAAAAAGACTGCGATAAAACAGCTGTGTTTGTTGTCAGTTTACTGTAATCTATGTTGGTACGTAACCGCAACATTGCTGCAATGGGTTTGCCAAGAAATTGATAAAAACGTGTGGGCGCACGAGAGAAAGGGGGCGGGTGAGGAGGAGAAGGGGGAATTATAGACCGACGGGCTTTCAACCTTGACGTTGCTGTAGCTGCTCCTCTGAAATAATGTCCTTGAAGCATGACATTTCTGTACATGACATGCCGTCCTAAGATTAAGCTAACACAAACGGTCATTGCAGAAGCTGCTTGCGTACCTTTTATTTCTGGGGTTTATTTGGTCCGGCTTCTATCCACCGGTCACTAGGACAGTTCGTCCCATTCATTGTGTCGATCTTCATCCATTAAGGCCGTGCAAAGATGTTGTGGAATACGATAAGAACAGCTGGACTCATGCATACAAAATCAGCATATTTCAATTAGACTGGTTTAATTTTATTATTTAGGAGCTGACTGTGTTCAAGTGAGCATATTGGCCAGTGGATATCATGTAAAGAGAGGTGCCATTACCTATCGAATCGAGTGTAAAAGCCTGGCCATGTGCCAGCTGCTGAACAAGGTGCATTTTAGGACATGCTTGGGAAAAATGTAGGCTACAGAGTGTTTGGCTGAAGGCCCGTTGAACATTATTCCAACCAGGAACATATCCTGGAATCTGTGGGTAATTTCAGATTCTGCATAGCATTATCTATGTAATGCATTTGTCTATGTAACAATAAATGTACATTTTCAAGACATTTCCATGTAGATTAAACAAGATAATGCATTGATTATGATTCTTGGGCTTTGTATCATCTTAAGATGCACACCTCCACCTCTTAATATTTCTACAATTCAGTCTACAGTTGTCCCCATTAAAGAGTGCTTTGTTTTAGTATGAAAGCAGGAACTTCAGTGATAATAGTTTGACAACAATGGCATTTTTCTTTCAGGGGGAGACACAGTGGTAAAGGCCCTGCAGCGGTAAGTAACTGGTTAACTCTCATAAATCAGTGGAACAAAGCTGCCACATGAATACAGTGTCAGTTTTCTATTTAAGGCAATTTAGTTTAAACATGGCACAGAAAAGTCCTGAGAGAATGCATGAATTCAGTGGTAGGATATATGTTTATTGTTACGCATATTGAATTGAAAAAAAGGGACATATGCCTATCTTGCACAATTTTCTTTAGAAATAGGGAACAACAAAAATTAACTGTGTTTTTCCTTTAGGTCATTTTCAATGGTGTATATGCAAACATGAGGATGGTCCATGTCTTGACTTCAGTGGTGGTATGTTTGCTTTGTATCTGTCATGTTAAGTTTTCTTAGTTATGTCTAGCATGTCCTTTTGCACTCTTGCTCCTGTGCTTCAAACACAAGGAACAGAGACATGAGCAGTTTTCAAAAGACACGATGTTTGAACCGTATTGTGCCTACTGTAAATACATTTGTAACAGCCTTATGTACTGCAGTCTGTATTTCCCCACATGCTCTTTCCTTAAAATGTCTACGCTGCTATAAACAAAGCCTGTGCAAACTGTAGAGACAGCTGGTTGCATAAACACAGCAGAGATTGATCAATCATTTGTCTTCTTACAGCAGATAGGTTTCTCAACTTGTTTTTGAATGTGTAAATTGACATTGGCACGAACATAAATGTGTTTCGCATACAGTGAATAATGCCAGGCCTATTTATTCACAGGGCACCAAGTGTGAGCTGAAAGTAAAAAATGGAGCAGTTTACGAAGGAGTATTTAAAACATACGGTCCAGAGGTAAGGATCAAACACTGTGTCCTTTCTAGGTGGTTATATGGAGCTAGATCTGTCATTTCCTTAGTAGCACTGCTAATGATTAAGGTTGCTATACTGGGAAGATAGTGCCCAGCCAGCACTCAATAGCAGCTTGACCCCTGAGGTGGCTCGGGTAAAGATCGCCCTATCCATCTTCCCTTTTATGGAGGGGAAGTGTGTGGCCACCATCTTCCCTTTTTAAGTTGAAGTATTCTCCAATTCTTTCCCAGAGAGGAACATTTCATTCTGCACAAATGAGAAGCTTAACCTGAGCAATGGTAGACATGTTCTGTCCTGTTCACCAGTGGTGTAGTGGGGATTTTTTTACTGGGTGGACGGGGCGGGGGGGGGAGAGACACTATGGACGCGCTTGTGAACTGTCAACGGGGGGGGGGTACACTGTGGACCTCTGTGGACCTCTGTGGACCTCTGTGGACCTCTGTGGACCTCTGTCGCCTGTCAGCGCAACTTACATGATGCCGTTTAAAAAATATAATAATAAAGGGCGGTGCCGGCTGTCAGCGAACCGAGCCGGCCTTTCTGCGCGACTGTCACTCAAATGCGGGACATAGTCTCAATTTGTGGGACGCGGGACAAATGATAAAAATGCTGTGTGCAGTCCCGCACAAAGCGGGACACCTGGTCACCCTACACACACACACACACACAGTGCTGCCCCTCACACACACACACGCTTCAAATCAAGTTGCATAAATACTTGAGCTATGTTTTTATTATAGTTACTGTGAAATGTTTTATGTTTTTGTCATTATTACAATAAATACACACTTGCAACTGATAACACTGGCAATGATTTTATATTTATTAGATTATAAAAAAAAATCATTCTTCAAAAAAGTGGGGGCTCCAAATAAGTGGGGGGACGGCGATCCTCCGTGTCCAACGACCACTACACCACTGCTGTTCACTCTGCAGAGGCTTGGCTCTAACTTCAGTTCTTGATGGGATTTCAATTACCTCCATTATGCCCTATTTTCACACCAAACAGCAGCGTTGGTACTAAGGCCCCGTCCACACGGAGACGAAACGGGTTGTATCCGCTACAGTTCTCTATCGTATAGACGGTTCGTCCACACGAGGCCGACACGGAAACGCGGATAACGATAACGATAACGGGTCCCAAGGTGGGTAGATCTGCAGACGAAACGCTCTGGGGGGCCAAACGGCTCTGTGTGTACGCCCTATACGATCATTTCCTGATAACGATGACGCCATAGCCCCGCCTCTCCCCACCTCTCCTGCTCACCCCCGCGTCACCCGCGTCATTGCTGATGTGTTTCGCCAACAACAATGGCGGATCACAGGGTTGCTTTCGTGCTCCAGACGCTACTGACCATGATACAGATGTTAGTGCAAAATCTACAGCTCCTCTACCACAACCATCATCAACAAGTGGACATGGAGAACTACATGAACTACATGTTGCTAAATCCACCACGGAGAATAAACAGAAGGGCAACCATGGCAACCATGCTCGGGGGGTCTTATTCGCTGCTTTTGGTGTATTTTGTGGCGGAAGTACAGCGCCACTTACAGGCCCGGCATGTGTACTACAGCGTCTCCAGCGGGTCGAGCCGTCTCGTGTGGACGGACACGTTTCTGGTGCCGAGTCTGTGTGGACGGAATACTTTTTTGATATCGACCTCGGTTCGTTTTAGTTTTTGTCTCCGTGTGGACTAAGTATGTTAAACCTCCCAGCTTTATTATAAGGTCATGTGGCTAAATGTGAAAAGTGCTGGCAAGATATTCAAAAATGAATCAAATGTTGTGTGCTCCCACTGGCAAAAACAACCCATTGTTTTCAGACCCAAAACAAAGCATCACATTTGGCTTTTATTACCATAGTGTATACAAGCTGAATATTCCAACATACTAACATTTTCACCACCCATGAGTCAAACAAATTTGGTTGCAGGATTGTATTATATTTACTAGTTGTTTACTCCTTTTGGTTGAAAAAAATGAAGGTCAGAATCTCCCCAAACTTATGTGGATGCCATTGAATGACCAGAACTCAATTCCTTGTCAATCTAACTTTCTTTATATATGCGGTCACATTTTTCAAATTGCTTTAGCAACAAAAGGAAAATATCTTTAATTTACAATTATAGAAGATGGAGAGAGACAGCAGCACATCTTTTCTAAGAAACTAGAACCAGAAAATGTTTGGCATTTTTACTTACTTAAAATATTAATTGTTTATTAAAATACTGCTAATTTAATTTATTTTCATACTAGTCAGCTAATGTGGTGCCTGATTGGAATGACATAATGCTTTTGCTGTAATTCAGATTCCCCTTTAATCTAATGAACCTGACTTCCTCCCTCAGTGTGACCTGGTGCTAGATGCAGCCCACAGAAAGAGCCCAGAGCCGAGCATAGCTCCCAGGAAAGAGGATATTGTGGAGAGCATTATATTCAAGGCCTCAGATGTCGTAGTGGTGACCTTCAAAGATGTGGACCTGAATTTTGCCAGGAAAGGTACTGAGGGCATATGGGGTGATAAATATTATCTGGGCACATGAATAGAAGTCTTAGAAAACATATTCTTGTACATACTTTAAACCCATAGTGCATAGACAACGTGAGTAGGTGAGTTTGACATCTAGTATTCATTGCACATACACAAACATAAACAGAGCTTAAGCCCATCATTGAATACAGACCACATTTTGATTAGCTTCAGACTGTATTCACTACGATGAAGTGCCAGTGGCTTTACCATGAGTTAAATCTTGTGTGTCCTCTCTGAGTGGCCAGTTATTGATGACTAACGTGATATATTGATTGTTCCAAAGGCCTGCCCTAGTGCAGCAAGGACACTCAATAAAAGCTTAATGAGTCTTCTTCATCTAATTAGTCTTGACCCATACAATTCTTCTACAATAATGGGCTGTGTGGGATGGTTTTATTTTCTCAAAATGAACAGGTAAAAAAATAGTGAGGATCTCGCCACATGATTCATGGAGATGGCACTACACTGGTGCCACTTGTT
Source organism: Trematomus bernacchii (assembly GCF_902827165.1). Taxonomy (NCBI): domain Eukaryota; kingdom Metazoa; phylum Chordata; class Actinopteri; order Perciformes; family Nototheniidae; genus Trematomus; species Trematomus bernacchii. The sequence goes on from NW_022988043.1 coordinate 9,550,254, forward strand.
AAATACAATAGTAATCCTGTTCAATTCAATAATTGTGTACTGACTGGAAATTGAACTAAAGCACTATGCCAATGTTGGTAGTATTATTTTGTTAAAATGTTATTTTGATTTTGAAGGTTTCAACTGAATAAATGAATTAAGGTGATGTGGGGGGGTCTGCAAGACACAGCCTGACTAAAACCACTCTATAGTTTTTTTTAAACGATAAACTGTGATCCCCGGTCAGTCATTCTGTCTGTCAGTCCAGCTTCTGACTCTATCATCTCTCTGTCTGTCTCTCCTCTCCAATGCTCTAGTCCCCTCTGACACAGGTAATATATGGCTGTTTTCTACTCTATGCACTCAAACTAATTTGAATCTCTTGGGGTCTGATTTGTGGCTGCTTCTTAAATTCAATGTTATGATATCATTTGGGGATCACCGCTTTCATGATACCTGAGAAAAACATCAAAAAGTCTCATCCATGTCAGTCCTGCTCCATCTGTTCAGTATTTTTGTTATCTTTTGACTGGATGTTGCTTTCAGTGGAAGAGTTGCCACTTGAACTACCGTAACACGAATACTTATTTTACCAGTATTTTTCAGCTGTCAATCAAAGTTATGTTTCAAAATTAGATGTTTAGTTTTATTTGAATTAATCATTATTTAATGTTTTTGGCAATAGCTCTAATGGAGCCTATATGCAGCCATGGTCACTCATGAACATGAGGTTCTGCTGCAGCGTTTTAATTTAACCTTACTGAACCAGAGCTCAGATTAAATCAAATCTAAATGGAAAAGAGAAAATATATGCATGATTCCATTGAAAGCAACAGATTGAAAATGTGTTGAACATTAGAACCCTAATTTACCTTCTAAGCATTGTATTGAAACTCAAATTAAGTTCTATTTTATGAACCATATAAGGATGTTTAATTAATTTTGACCCTGAAGTCTGAGGTCATATGACTGACTAACATCCACATGCATGTTTGCTTACCCCTCACTATGTTTAATTTGTAAATATTCCTTATTGAATGTGCAATTCCCTTAATGGACAGTATGGATATAGCATATCAACCACCTTTACTAATATAACTCAGGCCTGTTCAGTGCACTTTAAATGCTTTGATGCACAGTATTGTTGGATAAATTGGGATGGCTGAGTTATGTAACTCCAGGTGGCTGATGTGCTTAATGCATGCAGTCCATTAGTGCCAGTTCTGAGAATGTGAGTGCAGGCTAGTGCTGACCATAGACTGTATATATGGTGCTGACATGGGATTAGAGTTCCTTTCAGATATTTGCTTTTCTTTGAGCATGCCTGTAAGTGGTTATGGTTGAGCCATGTATGATTCGGTACCGTTCACGTTTGAAACTGGAATTCAGTATCCAACAGTAGTTTTTTTTTTTTTTAGTACTTCATATTTTCTGTAATAACAAAAAGTAATGTCAGTTGTGACAATCAGTCCATAGTTCAACATTTCAATATCGTTATTCAATTAGAACATTTTTTTATATATTCATAGCATTTTACACTGCACACACTCCCAAACTTGGCCTTGTAGACATTTTGACAAACCTACATTTTATTCACAAAATTCTTTACCATTATGTTAGCACCTTAGTGGTTTGATTAGTACATATTTTTACAAGCCGATGTATTAATTGGGAACTCGCTCTTTGCCTTTTTCACAAGGCTGTTTTCAAATTCTTGCTCACAGTCGGAACATTTGATCCTTGTTGGTTTTACCAGGACTTGCTCAAGCAAAAGCTTTGAATTTTTTGAAAGGATTCTATTTCCCAATTCAGTTAGATCCATGCCTTATTGAGAGTGGGTGTGCCTGGTGAACCCACACTCCTTCCCCACAAATAGACCCTTGCTTTGAAAGCATGCAGAAGAAGCTCTTAAGGCATGAGTGCTTTCCTGCATAAACAGTGAGATTGCAGCCATGTGACTGTATACCATCATGAGCTTATGCGGATGTGTTTTTGAGTGTGTGTGCTGTACAGAAATATGCGTTCTTTGTCTGTGCCGCAGACAACTTCACAGATGCTGCAGTGAGCGGTAAGATCAATGGCGAGCATAAAGAGAAGGATCTAGAGCCCTGGGATGGAGGAGAGACCCACAACTCTGACAGCCTGGAGTCTCTGGACACCGATGTCGTAAGAAAACAGACACCAACACAACAAATGCATTGATGCTGTATAAGTTACCCCATAGAGTCCATACAGGCCCTCATATGATGAGTTGTGTCTCTAACGGTGCGTCTACACAGCAGCGTTAAAAAAATCTTGAAACGCTTCTGCCCATTCACTTTGAATGGAGTGACGTCACTTTCCCTCACTTTTCGCCGAAATGCATTGTGGGCAGGCGAGCGGAGATTTTCAGGATTTTCAGGATTCAAAGTTGAACAATGTTCAACTTTTGAGGCTGAGGTGGAAGCGTCAGCCAATCAAATCCCGTGTACGCAAATCTGACAGTTCAAGCTCTAGCCAATCAAACGGCGTGTATGCTGGGAGAGACATACCGCAGGTCATTTCCTCATATTCCAAAAAATGGAGGAGAAATTAGCGGTAGGGAATCACCCGGTGCTTTATGACCAGACCTACCGGGATATAAACCGGAGGAGCCAGGCATGGAGGGAGGTGGCAGAGACAGTGGTATGTTTTCACCTGTTTTGGGGAGTTTATATCCAGTTTACTTCGGGCTTTTTGGCTTCGTATGTCGCGGACGGGAGATTCATGTGATTGGTTGTTCGCAAAAAATCCCCAAGCTTCAGATACGCCCACCTCCAAGATTTTTTTAACGCTGCTGTGTAGACGTACCGTAACAGGGACACAACTCATCTGATCCACAGCATTGATAATGTGTTAATAGACCTCTAGTGAAAATCTCTTTCTTTTCTGCTTCTCTCTCGATATCAGTCAAATGGGTGGGACCCCAATGACATGTTTAAATACAACGAGGAGAAGTATGGAGTGTTGTCTACATATGACAGCAGCCTGTCCACATACACGTAAGCCTTTCTATGTTTGTGTTCTGCTCTGTATGCATCACTTTGTGTTTATTCTGTTCAATATCATGCCTTCTCCTGTATAGACGACATCTACATGTCATACTCCTTATACTGTATTTTGTAATAAAATAATGACTTCTGAATTTATTGTCAATATGTCTGAACATAATCTTGCTATGACATCTTCTGATAGAAGTAAAACATGATATCAGTCCTCCCCAAGTCCCTCCATCAGCCTGCTGACCTTGTCTGACCTGTCCTTGTTTCCCAGGGTCCCCCTGGAGAGGGACAACTCAGAAGAGTTCCTCAAGAGGGAGGCGCGTGCTGCCCAGCTGGCCGAGGAGATTGAGGGCAGCGCCACATACAAGGCCCGCGTGGCCTTAGAGAACGATGAGCGCTCTGAGGAGGAGAAGTATACTGCTGTGATGAGAGGGGATCGGGAGACCCACACACTGAGCAGGTGAGACCAGGACACACATAGACACTTAAGGGCCAATACAACATTAAAATGGTTTAATTGCGGATTGTTCATTTTTATTAGTTCTTCTTGTTTGTAATTGGCTCATGATGCAATGCCAGCTGCTTTTTAAAATGCTTCAGTACAACACTGCAACATTAAAGGTGGGGTAGGTAAGTTTGAGAAACCGGCTCGAGATACACTTTTTGTTATATTCCATGGAATGCTCTTAACATCCCGATAGCAATGAATATCTTAAGTGCTTTGACAAAAAATCCATAAAAAAATGTCATCTGTGGAAGCCGTAATACTGTAAAAAGCACGACCAATCATTTTAGCCGGCCCGGCTAAAATAACTGGATGGCCTACCTGCCTGTCAGCCTTCCATCTGTGCACAAACTTATCTCGTGCCCTCATTGGTCATGTGCACGTTCGTGTGTGTTGGAGGAGGGGCTCTGTAGTGGCAGATTTTATCCGGTTGTGTATTTTCAAAATCTAGCGCACTCGAGCTGGTTTCTCCAAAATTACCTACCCCACCTTTAACATAGTTTATACTTTATATAATAAAAGTGAATTTATACTATATATTTTTATTGTCATTATTATTATCATTAAATATGCATTCTTTAAAGTTATAGCACTGGCCTTGTCTGTTTCAATCTTAATGGCATGTAGATGTGTTGGAGCAGACATCATTCATGTTTTATTGTTATAAATGATTCAATATCATATTACTTGCACCCCTTTTTAACAAACCGCTACATAGTTATGCATTAAAATTGACTATAAAATCAGAGATACATTTTCATCATAGAGCAGTTATACAGTATCTTAATAAACACAGTACCTGTGGAATAAAAAGGGAATCCTACACACTTGTGTACAGAGTTTATTTCCACTGCCTGATATCTTAATGAAGACTTTACAAGTGAAGGACATTTGTACTTTATGTACGTAGATTTTATTTATAGTTGCATGCCATACAACACGAAGAATAATACCTACATGTGTAAACCTAATGCCTGCAGTCTAAGTTATTCCAGCAAATACACTAAGTACACATAGGCAATCCCAGAAAAAAGACTTCTTAGTAATTTAAATAACATGCTCATCTTGGCTGATGAGAACTGATGTAGTTGAATGTAATAATGTAGAATGAATTCTTCCCTCCTTAATTATCTATTATCGTCAGATGTATTTGACTAAACCATTTGCCTGTGTGTGTCTGTATGCAGAGAGAACAAGTACATTCCTCCGGGTCAGAGGAGCAGGGAGACGATGTCCTGGGGCCCGGGACGTCAGAACCCATCTCGCCTGGCTCAGAGCTCAGCGGGCCCCTCGGCTCCTCGAGCAGGACCTCACGACTACAGTCCCAGCGCCGGGGCTGACCAGAGAGTGGTTAACGGAGGTATGTTTAATAAGTCACACACAAACCTATGGGGCTACATGCTAAATGCTAAACAACCACATACTACAGAGGGCCAGATACTGTTCTCTCCCATCCTGTCCTTTTACTGATTTAAAGCCAGTTCTTAATCAGAGTCTGGGGGATGTTCATATTCGTTGTTGCTGTTAATTTTTTAATAATAATATTTCCGCCTTATCATTCTTTCTCATATTTATTAATCTCCCCTTCCTTATATTCCTGCTATATCTTGGTTTCCCCCACTATTACTTGTTGTTATCTGCCATTTGTCATCCTTGATCATTTGTCCTTCCCTCTTTTAGGTTCATCCCATTGGCACTCACCCTGTCCGTCTCCTTCCTCCCGCCCCCCCCCCCTCGTTACCAGTCTGGCCCCTCCTCCCTGCCTCCTAGGGCGACCACGCCCACCAGGCCACCCTCCAGACCCCCCTCTCGACCTTCCAGGCCTCCCTCTCATTCATCCCACCCCTCCTATCCCTCCTCCTCATCCTCCTTTTCCCACCATGGGCCTACGTCACCAGCCTCCACTCTGCCCAAACGCATGTCTTCAGAAGGTAGCCACATCAGTGTGGAGCAGACCTGGGCAAAGGCATGAGTTGAAGGTGGAGGGATTGAGCTCAATGTGGAAATTATATTCCATGACAATTACACTGAAAGATGTTAGAAGCGTCTTAAAAGTTAAATAGGCAAACTACTTTCAAAAATACATTTGCCCAGGTCTAGTGTGGAACATTAAAACGGGTGAAGTTGCTTCTTCAGACTGATTTGGGGTCATATTTGCAATTTCCATACAGATGGAAATGTTGAGGATTTGGTAAGCCACTAAGAGGATCCTCTATCAAAGTGTGAGAGCGTTTCAGCTTGGCATGTGGGTGCCCCTCGATGTTTGCTTTGTAATGTTAGATCACCATGGCACCAGTGTCTCATAATGCTTCTTATGGAGCCTTCAAGAGGAAGAACAGACATCGCAACATTTTGGCTAATAAGGAATGTTGTTGCTGATTAAATCATTAAAAACAGATGTTACCCTAAAAGGAACGAAGGAAACATTTCAAAGGCTCGATTTCTATATTTGTATCAGTTGGTCTCTATTCAGACTGTGCTTAATCATGTCATTTTGTGTTGTGTTGGCTTTGTACTCAAGCACTGGATTTGAAATAATATCAACCAATATGAGGTTAAATGAAAAGCTTTGAGCTTCAACTTGTTAGCCACCTCTTTTGCTTAAAACATTTTACAAGTCAGTTGCACCTCTGATGAGACCCAGCAAGTTTGATCTGTTGATCACATTTTTAATGGGAGTAAAATGGGAAATGATTGAACCTATGTTCAGCCAAAGATCAGTTTTGCAGTGTGCCGTCGCTTGTGAAACACCATACAAACTGCTAAAAGGTGATTTCTGAAATACAGCTTCCCTCCTCACCTTTTTCCTCCTCTCCCCGTTTCCCCTCCCTCACTTCACTTGGCTTTGGTTTGAAGTGTGATGTGTTTTGATCACTTTACAGGATTATCTGCAGATCCTCCACTAACATGCATGTCAACAAATAACATGACTGTGTGATGTGATATTTAAACCTTGAATAAGATGTACTCTGTGCAGAGGTTTGGGTTTTTTAAAGAATGTGTAGGACAAAGACGAGTTTAAGAGAATCCTCCACAGCAGGAGTGTACACAGGCTGTCAGTGTTTACCTTGCCTCCACGGTCTGCATTCACCGTTCTGTCTGTCCTCATCTGTCTTTCTTCATCCACAGGCCCACCCAGGATGTCTCCTAAATCCCAGCGGACGCCTCGTTCTCACAGAGCGCCACCCTGTAGGACCACCGGAGGGGATTTCATTTCCCACAATGCTCCTGGAGAGGTCCCAGTGACTCCACCAACCAGGAGCAGCTCCTCTGGAGGGACATGGTCCTCTGTGGTTAGCGGAGGTAGAATAGATTTTTGCTTCCATGTCCAACTGTAGGAACATTTCTGCGCACGTTTTAAGAGCTGTGCATTGAACATAAAATCTTTCAACGGTTTCAATATAACAATGTGCAATCATGGGTGAAAGCCTAAAGTATTTCATTACTTCTAAACTTGTAATGGCCAAGTTGATTGGGGTAACTTAGAAATGTTTTATATTATTTGTAATAATTTCTTCTTCCCCTCCTCAGCTCACAGACCTCGCTCCCCCCGACAGAATAATATGGGTGGAGCCTCTTCTGGCTCCTCCTCCCTCCCAGCAGCCCAGACAGGAGCTGCTCCTGTGGAAACCGTTTCTACAGCAACATCAGCTTCCTCTCCTAATGCTGCTAGCCCCGCCCCCAACATGGTCACCTCTTCTTCGGCAGATGGTAATGTGAAAGTAACACTTTCATTGAGATTGATTGAATGAATGATTGTTGTGCAGAATGTAACACCTGATTTGTGGATTTGACGTTTTAGTGTACGTTCTGTCACTGCCAGAAGCATGTGTTTTTTGCTGGGAGTCTAATGACTGTTTTTCTGTTAAAGCAAAAGAGTGTCGCGTCCAAGAGACAAGACAGACATCCCCCACGGCTAACAAGGAGAACATCAAGCCCTTGGACAGCTCACCTAGTGTCACCAGACCAGTCTGTAAAGGTACAGCTCACACCGGTCAGCATGTTGACTGTATCTATTTGGTTATCACTGAAAACCTCAATTGTGTATCTCTCTACTTGCCTTACAGGACCCCCTTCTATGGCACCAGACCACAGAAAACAAATAGATAATTTAAAGAAATTCAGTGTAGATTTTAGGGTAAGTGTTGGAAATCTGGCCTAACTCACCTCATGTTTTTGAGGCAGCACTAGAGCTTGAATGCGCCTCCTCTAACTCTTTTAATTTAATTTCTCCTTTTCCAGTTGCAGTCTAGTTCAAACTCAGACCCTGCCTTTGACCCAATGATGACCAAGCCCCCCAGAGATCCAGCAGACAAGCCGAAAGATCTTCCCATGGACAAAGCCTCCTCAGTGGGGCGGGAGGGCCCTGAAGACGGTGTGGCTGGTGGAGCACCTGCTCCATCCACCACAAACGCCAGTAAGCCTGGCAGCCCTGCTGCTCTGTCCCCGTCCCCCTCAGCCCCTGACCAGAAGAGGGCGGGGCTTGATGTGGCATCACAGGGAGTCCAGACCAACGCCACGTCCTCATTCAGCGGAGCCAAGCATGAAGAGAAGGAGGAGAAAAAGGAGGCCGTACACGAGTGAGTGGATGAGACTGAACGTATGTTTAAAGGATAAGTGGGGCTGCTCTGTGTTTATCCTGGCATCAACAACTCACATGGAAAGACCAAAACCAACATAGTCTTGATCCTAACAAGTATTTTATGTGTAGTCAAAGCCTGGTATATTAAAATCCATTGTGGCCCGAACACTATTCAAAACACATCAATGTGCTACACTGTGCTGCCTGATATACTCACTAGATAACCAAATGTGTTTTAATCAGCTGCTGAAAATAGTCCACAATGCAATGCTTATTCCTGTTTGAGGATTGTTTGCCCAGCTGTTTTAGGAAATATGTTAGTCTTTTTAAAGGAATATATACATTTGATGACTGTCAAATGTATACTTCTTCACTGTTTGCTTTCCTCCTGCAGTCAAGTGAGAAAATCAACTCTGAACCCGAATGCCCATGAGTTCAAACCCAGGTTTAACACGCAGGTCAGTATGCTGTGCCAGACAAGACTATTTAAATATGACACACTGAGCATGTTATTTGACTAACTTTCCATGTCTGTTTTTCCATGCTCCTTCATCAGCCCAAACCAGCCAACACCCCGACGCCCCCCCGGCCTCAGGGCCAGCCCAGCCCCTCCATCGTGGTGCAGCAGCCCCCCGCTGTCTACGGACAGACAGTGTGCTTCCCCCAGATGTATCCTCTCACACCAGTCAGCCCCGGAGTGCAGGTGAGACCCCGGCATGCTGAAATGTGCAGTATGAAAACTGAAAGGTTGCTTGTTTCTTTTCAATCACCCTTAATGTGTCACATTCCATCGTAGTTGTAAACACATCCCTCACGATCACCAGTATGTCTCCCAACATGTCTGCTAATGTTTGTCCTCATTTGGTATTTTCTTCTAATATCCTCTCTTTGATTAATTTATAATGCACGTCAACATATATTTTTTTCTTATTAATTTATTTTTCAATAGGCTACTTTTCTTAACTTTTTTTTTTTTCTACACCTTGTTATCATTTTACAACTTTTCTTTCTTCTGTCATCTTTCAGACACAGTTTTTTTGTTGAAATATTTAAGAAATGTTTTCTTATATTTGGGATAACAGGAGGAATCGTACATCATTTTTGTATATATTATTATGTCAAAGGTATTGACCATATTTCTGATGAAAGCTTTTACATTTGTAGATGTAAATCTATACGTTTCCCGTTGTTGCTTTAAGAAAAACTTGGTGATCCAACATCAGACACGTGTAAACGATAAAATAACTTGGTGAATCTAAGAGTGGTTCTTTTTTCCTTTTCTCCCCCTCCTCCTCTCTCTCTCTCGCTCCCTTAGAAAAGCATAATATGGAAGGTTTGTGAATTTTTTTTAATCCTTTTGTTTTTTAAAAGCCCAATCTGTCTTAAGATGTTTTTCTTGCTTGTTCAAATAATGCCATCAGATGTTGGTTTGCCAACTTCTTATTGCAATCCATTCTAAACTGTCATCACGGATAGACTTTGGTTCACCCGTTTATCACATGGCTGTCAGCTCATAAGAGTTTGAGCCTCTTTGTTTATGCTGCAGCACTGTTTGTAAAATAAAGGTAATGTTACAGGAATAGGAGATGACAAATAGAGTTTGGGTCACCTTTTTCTGACCAATAAGAGACGGGCATAGAAAATGCATGTGGCCCCAGGTAAGATGCACATACCTATTCCATTTGTTTTGTATGTATTGGGTGAGGGGTTAGCTACCCAAGCTACCAGCTGAATAGTTCAGCCTCACAGACGGGTTGTAAGAGTAATGCCACAAAAGAAAGCATACAGTCACATGTTGTAAGTCAAAGGCTGGTTTCATTGTTGTAGAAATGATGATAAAGTGTCCCGAGAAGATTAAGTATGAACTTGTTTTCTTCACTCCCCCCTTCATGACTCCAGGCTCCAGCTATGTACCAGGTCCAGATGCCTCACATGACAGTCGGCCAGTCTAAACCCTACAGACCAGGTAAAGGTGAGAACAACCACCGCTTTGCTCTTTTGCCTCCCACCTCTCCTGCTGGCTCTCTCTCTCTCTCTCTCTCTCTTTCCATCTGGCCCTGAATGCATCATGTATTATAATAAGTAGCAGGTCAACATAATGATTACTAATGGACAAAATTATTCTCACCACTTCCTTGAGCTTGACAGAAAGTGTATCTGCTTGATTTAATAAAACACTTCATTACACCAGCGGGAAATTGATTTTCAGTGTTGGTGAAAAATAGAACATGCACAGTAGCAGTCAAAGACACAGACCATATATACAAGTCATGCATAACAGGCAGAAGAAAGCAGTGCTTATAGAAGTACGAACATGTGTTTTTAATCTCAATGAGACCTATCCTGGTTAAATAAAAAATAAATAAATAAATAAAAAGATAAGATAACAGAGTTGTTAAAAACTGTTAAACGGAAAGAATAAACGGTTACACCTCCTGCTGCCTTGATATTATTCCAACAGGATTTTTCAAAAATGTTTTTCATTGCATGGCCTCAGATCTACTTCATATAGTAAACAAGTCTCCTCACTCAGGTGTTTTTCCACAGGCCCTGAAAACTGCAGTCATTAAACCACTCTTAAAAAAGAATAATCTTGATGCTTCAGTAATGAACAATTACAGGCCCATATCAAACCTGCCATTTCTAGGTAAAATCATTGAAAAAGTTGTTTTTCAACAGTTGAGTAATTTCTTGCATTTAAATAACTGTTTGGATGTGTTCCAGTCAGACTTTCGACCAAACCACAGCACTGAGACTGCTCTTGTAAAGGTCTTCAATGACATCCACTTAAACACAGACAGTGGCAGAACTTCAGTGTTAGTATTATTAGATCTCAGTGCTGCGTTTGATACTGTTGACCACAACATATTACTAGACCGACTAGGAAACTGGGTGGGACTTTCGGAAACAGTTCTAAATTGGTTTGAATCCTACTTAAAGGACAGAAACAATTTTGTTTCTATAGGTAAATACACATCTGAGTTGACACATATGACATGTGGGGTACCTCAAGGCTCCATCTTGGGGCCTCTTCTCTTTAACATCTACATCAGGAGTGCCCAACCTTTTTTGAACCGAGAGCTACTTTTAAAGTTGCCAGTCTGCCGAGATCTACCAGTCCAAATAGAGAGGCGTAGCCATTACTGACAGCCTACTACCAGGTAAATACACACTTCTACTTGTATAAAACTGACCTTTGTACGATTAATACTTCATAAAATACTGCAGATCCTTTATCTTACCTCTTTCTAATCTACACACATACAAGTATTTAACTGAAGTTACACAACAGTGTTGTTGATACAGAGTTGGAGTTTATTCACACGTCACAAACTACAGTGGGTAATGTTTTCAAGAAACATTGAACAGTGCTGCCACATATGACACAGGAAAAAAAGAAAAGACTCAACTCAGATCTGAAGCTACACAGGAATCTGCTGCCAAAGTGCAATAAAAAAGACAAAATTAATAGAATCAAACCCTTTTTTTTTTTTGCATTTTAGTATAAAAAGAAATGCCTTTAAAATAGGATGCAAGCAACACTAGTTTCTTAACCTGAATTGATAATAGACTATAATCAATTTAAACAGAACAGATCTTAATGTTTGCATTCTTATACCATTTTGTACAATAATTATAATGAATAAGTTCAAACAAACTAAAACTTACAGCTGATTAATAACGGTATCAAACTTGAGTTTTTATTATATCAAAAACCTGTTGAAATGCTACTGTTATTTTTACTGTCCCCAAAAAGCGCGTCGGCAGCCTCCAGGAATGCTTCTTTCACAACTTCGCCATCTTTGAAAGACTTCATGTGTTTCGCAAGAACGTGACTGACACGATAAGATGCTATGGTAGCAGCCTTGCTCTTGGGCTTTTTTGCTTCTGCCATAATTGTGGTCTTGTGTGTGTGCGGACTGTCACTCCTGTTGCCACGGACAACGTCAGCGAACTAGTGCCCACTTCCCACCAGCCACGCCCCGACACATGGGGTCACGCCAATCACAAAGCTTTGATGCGTTCAAGTGCATTATTCTGGCACAGGAAGATTATGTTATAGGACATTAACGATAAAACAGAATAATATTGTTCTATTTTTAGACACATCTCGCGATCGACTGGTTGGGCACCCCTGATCTACATGCTACCACTGGCTCAGATAATGAAAAACAACAAAATAAGTTACCATAGCTATGCGGATGACACACATATTTACGTAACAATTTCACCAGGAGACTATGCTCCAATTCAAACACTGAGTAAGTGCATTGAACAAATCAATGACTGGATGTGTCAGAACCTTCTCCAATTAAACAAAGATAAAACTGAGGTAATGGTTTTTGGAGCCAAGGCAGAACGTATAAAAGTTAGCGCTGAGCTTCAGTCTGCAATGTTCAAAACAACAGATAAAGCCAGAAATCTAGGTGTAGTCATGGACTCTGACCTGAGTTTCAACAGTCACATTAAAACAGTTACTAAATCAGCCTACTATCACCTAAAGAACATATCTAGGATTAAAAGACTAATGTCACAGCAGGATTTAGAAAAACGTGTCCATGCTTTTATCTTCAGTAGACTCGACTACTGCAATGGTGTCTTTACAGGTCTCACTAAAATATCTATTAGAAAGCTGCAGCTAATTCAGAACGCTGCTGCTCGAGTCCTCACTAACACTAAGAAAGTGGATCACATCACCCCTGTTCTGAAGTCCTTACACTGGCTTCCTGTGTGTCAAAGAATAGATTTCAAAATATTGCTGCTGGTTTATAAAGCTTTGAATGGTTTAGGTCCAAAATACATTTCTGACCTACTGCTAAATTATGAACCATCCAGAACTCTCAGGTCTTCAGGGACTGGTCAGCTTTCTGTCCCCAGAGTCAGAATTAAACATGGTAAAGCAGCATTCAGTTATTATGCTCCAAATATCTGGAACAAACTCCTAGAAACCTGCAGGTCCGCTGCAACTCTTACTACTTTTAAATCCAGGCTGAAGACTTTTCTTTTTGCCGCTGCTTTTAATTGAACTATTCATATCTTAAACTGCACTGTAACTTTTATCCATGTATTTTTTTCTTTTAATGTTTATTTTATTATCTTTGCTTTTTAATGACTGTTTTTAAATGCCATTTTCTTAATGTCTTTCATTTTTGTAAAGCACTTTGAATTGCCTTGTGTTGAAAGGTGCTATATAAATAAACTTGCCTTGCCTTGCCTTACACTTATCTGGGATGAGCTACATTAATTGCAGGTTTTAATACATGCATTAATTCACCTTTACAAGAGAAAAGGCTCCAGAAATTACTAATATAATTTGTACTACTCGTATCATGAAAAACTTTCCCCTCAGGACTCATCTAATCAATTGATGCTTGTCTTCAGAAATGGAATGGGGGGTTATCTTATTACCAGCTGTCTTGTATTCTAGCTTTTTTGGTAAATCATTTGCGTAAAAACCAGGAGTTAGTTTTCTCCTTCCTCCATGATCATGTTTCAGGTTTATAGAATGTTAAACAAAACTTCTGCCCCATGAAATCTCTTTAGTACCCAACATGCCCCAGCAGAGGTCAGAGCAGCACCACCCCCAAGGCACGGCCACCATGATGCACCCAGCCACCGCAGCGGGACCCCCTATTGTAGCACAGAGCCCCGCCTACTCTGCCCAGTACTTCACCTGCAGCCCGCAGCAGTTCACCAATCAGCCTCTGGTGCAGCAGATGACACATTACCAATCACAGGTGAGGAGTGTCAGAGCGATGTGGACTGAAATATGTCACCATTACAGCTGTCCGTATTTACTTTAGCGGATTTTACTCAGTGTGAACAGTCAAGTGAGGAACACAGGCAGATGACTTTAGGGTGATTAAGAAAAACATAATGATAGGGGATTCCTTCATTTGTATTGGTTTAAACATCATTGAGACATTCAATTAATAAATAAAAATGGGATGAGATAATGAGAGCTAGTTAGAAAAAGATTAAAACCTCTGGAAAAACAACTTCATTAGACTCTAATTACATTGCTGAACGCACAAGAAAAATCCTCAAAGCCTACTCAAGGCACCAATTTAAATTAAGTAAGGGATAATGTGCAGCGAGCCGGTCATTATGCGTAAAAGAACACCCGACAGGCAGATCAGGATCCCGCTTATTACAAGGCCACATTCTCAACAAAGTAACGACATGACTCCCAATATGAATTGAAATGCTTTTATGGATTTAGAAAATGTTTTTATTGATTTAAAAAATAGTTGTATGTATTGATTTAAATTGACATGCATCCGCTAAGAAAGATAGTCCGTTGTTACCGTTTGAAAAACGTAGCAACGGCAGGAAGGCGGAGCTTTTTGATTACAGATTTGAAAACATCTTTGCTTGCTTTAAAAGTAGCACAATTCATTATGTCAAACCTTGGGAAGTATCTAGATATCCCTGCCCTAATGCCAAAGTAACTGGCAACTGAATATGTTTTGCCGTTTCATGTCTATGTCTGGACCGCTGCGTAAAAAGGAGGGTTTCTGCCCGTTACTTCTCCGCTGTTTTCTTGTCTATCTTGTCTTGTCAGTTTGAAAAGCAAACTTTTATACAGTTTGCTTTTCAGCCAAACTGTATACAGTTCAATCGACCGGACTTCTTTGTGCAGATGTGAGCGTCCTTAACAACGGTCAATAAGTCCTTGACAGCGGTCTGTCTGTTCTGGATTAACAACGTGTCACGTGTTCTGAATTGACCAATCAGAATCGAGTATTCAACTAAGCCATGTAATAAGTATAATTTAAATTGTTTCTTTTTGTGTCGAAAATGTATCGGATTCACATAAACCAGAGAAATATCTGCTCAAACCAGATGTTAAATTATGTTTGGTTTTCTTTATTTGATGCTACAATATAGTTTGTACATCTGAGGTTGGATACCCTGCCATAGGCAAAGACAAACCTTATTTATAATGACACACACACACACACACACACACACACACACACACACACACACACACACACAGACACACACACACACACTCTAATACTGATGCTGTCGGTCCCCTGTGTGTCCTCCAGGCTCAGCATGTGTTCAGTCCTGTCATGCAGGGCAGTGCCAGGATGATGGCCCCCCCCCACACACGGCCAGCCCACCCTGGTGTCCTCCTCCACCACACAGTACCCAGAGCAGACACACACCATGTATGGTACGTCAGCACCCCACTTGTGTATGTTCATATGCAACCGGCAACAAAGTGCAGGTAATAATGTGTGTAGGGGGGAGGGAGGGGGGGAGGGAGTACAATCTTATCTTCTCTGATTCTGAATCGATTCACAACTTCAAAATCAATTCTTTCTACATGGGTGGCAGTTATCCTGAAACATCTGGCAAAATACCAGTTTAACTGTGTTGTTTATTTCAATTTTTATTTAGCACATTTCTTTGAATATATAAAGGCAGCTAGCCTATGTCTACCAATGTCTTTTTATGTAATGTATGAAGCATTTTATTTTCTATAATTATTTGAACTTGCTATTCTGAAGTCTCTGAGAAATTGGGAAATGCTAAAGTAGTTTTTTGTATAAAGTGTTTATTTGTGGAAGTTTAAGAATAGTTTAGCCCTCAATTAGCAAACTATTTCTTGAATTTGAGATTGGGTGTCATGCAACCAGTTTTTTTAAACATACCAATACAAACTATAAAATCCATAATGAATTGACAGCAGTATGGACAAAGCGAGCAGTCAGTCCCCAGTTCACCTGTCCAGCTCCGTGTTCTCCTCTCAGTGACTAGCTGCTTCTGCAAGGATCGTCTTTTACTCAACTTCCATGCCATCCTCAGCCACACCGCCTTTATTAACCCACAGCCGACTGGAGTAGAAAGTAAACTAGCACCACATATTTCTGAATCCAAAATGGATTTTGAATTGTTTTGAATCGAAGTCAAATCGAGATACCGAAAGATTCACACCTCTATTTCTGTTTTAATTATTTAATTACCTTACATTACATTCTTCTGTTCCTCCTTACACTGCTTCCTGTCTCACAGTGTCTCCAGGGCCAATGCCTCAGCAGTACCCCCACCCCAACGCCACTTTGCACCCTCACCAACAGCACCCCCAGCCCTCTGCCACGCCTACAGGCCAGGGCCAGCAGGGCGGGCCCCAACAACACGGA
Organism: Trematomus bernacchii; assembly: GCF_902827165.1. Classification (NCBI taxonomy): domain Eukaryota; kingdom Metazoa; phylum Chordata; class Actinopteri; order Perciformes; family Nototheniidae; genus Trematomus; species Trematomus bernacchii. Next base: position 9,566,496 of record NW_022988043.1, read on the forward strand.
GTCCCTCAGAACCACCCCGCTGCCAGCCCAGTGCAGCACTCCCAGCACCAGCAGGCGGCCGCAGGTGAGCTTCCCTGCCTGTCCTCACGGAAAGAGATTCTAGAAGCATTTCTCACATCGACGTGCCAACCACGACTTTTTACCTTTTTGTTGCATTAAGTTTATTTATGTATTCATTTATTTAACGGGGACTGTCCCTGTTAAATAAATGAATACATTAATTAAGCACATTAATCAACATTTCTGAGTTAGCCAAGAGGCTATTTTTCATCTGTAGTCCCTGGACAGATTTTATAAGTCACCCTAAACTAGTGTTTCTCAAAGTGGGGGGGGCGAGAGACCAGGAGGAAAAATGGTTATTACATTTTTTTTTGAAAAATTATTGATTCGAAAATAATATGATACAGTACAATTACATCTGGGTCTCTGTGTTTCATTCAAGCTCGGCTCTGTGTGTGTGTGGAAGGGAGAGAGAGAGAGCGCACCGGTACCGGAGATCGTTGTTGTTAGCTTCTGGTGCTAGCGAGCTACGCTAACGGATATAAGGAGCTTTTTCAACAACAAGCTGGAGGAGAGTCCTCTCCTGTCAGACTGAGAGGCTCAGTGAACTAAAGGACTCTCTCAGTGTTTAGATAGTTAACTTTAGTCCAAGTTATCTCAGTGGGTCTCAAACGTTTTGGTCACCATTAATGTAAACAATTATTTCCGAGGCACACGTTTATATGATCATTATAGTTATACAAAAATAAGAGAATAAATGAAAAACAGGTTTGAAATACTATATGACAGTAAAAAAAGAATAAAGTTTAAAAGGGTGATTTGTAAAATATCCATAAAGAAAAAGTAAATCTGTTTAAATATCATAAATATATTAGTGTATATGTGTTTAAAATATAAACAGTTCTTGCATTGATCGATCAAGGCTCCCATCCTGTCTCTCTACAGGCAGATTCCACTCACTCATTACGGTGGGCAGGGAAATAAAACCAGTGAATCATTACAAACACACACTGTTTATTTCGTCCCATGGAGCCGATGTGAGAGCTATTTTGGACCCTCGCAGGTCCCTTGTTGCTCTCTTCTTGATTCAAATGGGGATTCCCAGTGATTCTTGTCTCTAATGGAGCGTTACAGTACTATATGTAGCAGTATTGTTTTTCTAAGACAGTGTCTATGTGTGTCCCAGCGGCAGCAGCAGCCCAGGCCCTCCACCTGGCCAACCAGCCCCAGCAGCAGCAGATGTACTCTGCCTTGGCCCCCACTCCCCCCTCCATGACCCCGGGGCCCAACCCACAGTCCCCCCAGGCCTCGTTCCCCTCTGCCCAGCAGACGGTCTACATCCACCCCCAGCAGGTGCAGCACGGATACAACCACAACCACATGGCCCACGTACAGCAGGTAGGTCACATGATCACTCCCTCCTATCAGCTTTCAGGACAAACGGTAGCTTCATGAATGGGTCATTGTTGGGTGGTGATAATGTGGAAAGTGCAGTGGATATTTTTTGGGCATTCTGACTCCTGGGATGTGTATATCTCTTCCTGTGGTTGTGGATAAGAAAAGGTTTAAAGGTCACCTATTATGCAAAATCCACTTTTTCATGTCTTTTATACATAAGTGTCCCCTCTGTGTAAAGAGATTCTGAAAGTTTCAGGAAAAAAAGATTCATTCACTTTTTGTCCTGATCCATTTATATAAAAACCTGTCTGAAAATGAGCTGATCAGATTGTGGCCACTTTATGAAGTCATAACGATTTTTTGGCTTGTGTAACCATTAGCCAATCACCAACCAAGGTAACCCCCCCCCCCACACCTTATCACCTGAATCTCCTCCTAGAGCACCATTAGGCGCGTTCACACCGCAGTACTTTTCCCACTTTAGTTCCGATATAGTTCAGAAATGTCGCGTTCACACCAAAAAGAGCCGGAACTAAAATTAGTTCATGAGAACCTTTTTACCCCCTTTTCCGTCAGTTTTCCGTCCCTGCTAGAGAGCAGGTACTTTCGTGGGAGAAAAAGGTTCCTATGTCTGATTGGCTGGGCAGAATGCAAACCACGCCCCGTAAAACTCCCAAAAAGTTTTGTGAAGCCGTCATTTTATTATCCTCGCATTAGCATTATTAGCATTAGCATTAGCCCAGCGCAGAAACGCAGAGAGACTAACTTATGGCAACACAAAAGAAAACATGGGAGCAGTGGAGATGAGGAGGTGTCGGCGTTCTGGCGATTTACTCGGAAGGCTTCAGTAGAAGCTGCTGGGACTTCCGGCCGGGGACTTCGGGGCGGCAGTATACGCCGTGAAGTTGTTTGCGGCCTGCCAGTAAACCCTAAGCAGAAGAAGAAGAAGTGACGTCAGCGGCTTCATTTGCCTAATCCTCCCCCAGGGACTTATTCCGGTGTGAACGCGATCTGTACTTAGTTCATGAGAACTAAAGAGTTCTGATGAACCTTTGTGGGAAAAGTACTGCGGTGTGAACGCGCCTAATGTGTTCTTTTTAACCAAATATCTCTCAGAGGGGCGTGGGGAGTGGCTCCTTATTTTCAATCAGCACTTTTGAAACAGGGCTGAAACAGAGGGGATTATGGGATGCTACAATGCACGATCTGTTTGGGATTTTGAGCCAAACACTTCAGAGACATGTTTTGTATATATCTGAGACCTATAATATATTGATGAAAAACGGTATAATAGGGGACCTTTAAGCCATAAGGAAAACAAATCTTGTTAATTTCTACAAAAACCCATCCAGAGCTCCTGTCAGAAACACAGCAGGAGTTGTGAATGCCATGGCATTGATTCTTGTTTTTTAAGCTTTTTAATAAACCTGTTTTGTCATTGTTTTCACTTTGTCACACTTCTCCCCTCGCTCTCTCACAGGCCCATATGCAGTCTGGTTTGGTGCAGTCCCACCACCCGGGGCAGACCCACCCCACCATGATGCTGATGGCTACCCAGGGTCCTCCGGGGGGGCCGCAGCAAGCCATGCCCCAGAATGCCCTCAACCCCATCCCTGTCTCCTCCACCACACACTTCTCCTACCTGGCGCATCCACAAGGTACGCTTATTTCACCCACCAGAGCACTCCTGCGGGGTGGAGTCAGGAATACTGCTAATTTCTTTCTCTCCACAGTGAAGCTGTATGTGTGATGAACGTGTCATTGTACTCCACTAGCTGTTGGTGCACATGGGTCTGGGTCTACATCGAGTTAAATGAATGAGATCAATTTATTTGTTTTTTTACACATTGTGAAAACTGCACAGATTCACCCAAAATAGAATATAGATTAGATACTTCCCGGTTATAAGAAAGGTTGCAGTCTATGCTGATCTGCCACAATGTGTGGGTCAGCTGCTGGTTCTCATAGAGCAGGGGTGTCACTCAATTTCATTGCGGGCCACATTAGCATTATGGTTGCACTCAAAGGGCCGGTTGTAACTTTAAGACTATATAAAAAATATACATATATAATATATATATAAAATAATGTATTATATTATATTATTGCCTCTGCATTAGATTATTATCGGATAGGGTAATAATTCCATAATTAACTACGTCTGACAGCAGAAGTCTAGGGAAAATAATTGCAAGTCTCTTCAGTGTGCATCTCACAAAACGAGATGCATTGTGGGACATGTAGTTTATAATTGTGAACTCTCTATGAATCCATGACTCTAGCATTTCCCCCATTTTGTCTCGTCCCTGCAGTGCAAGCTCACCATCAGCAGCAGCTGTAGACAGGGGGGGGGCGCCAGCGAGCCACGCGCTTCTCAACCAGAGCCTCCATAACCCCGCGATGAAGAGAACCAGAGCCCTCCCCTCCCCTCTCCTCTCTTCTCTCATCCTCACCAGACTTGCTTCACATCAGCTTTTCTCTCCCCCCACTCCCCTTCCCTCCCTCCCTCCCCCCCTGACTAGGCAATAAGAGAACGTTAACAGGTTGATGCGGTGACATGTTTTAACAAACTAGAGTTTAACTGGCTAGTCTGCTCTTATTTAGCCCCTGTTAACAGACATCTGCACACACACACACACACACACACACACACACAGAAAACACAGACACACACACACACACACAGAAAACACACACACACACACACAAAGAAAACACACACTTCCAGGGGGCCCACATTTCAACTTGAGTCAGCTTGCCAAGTAAGAAGGTGAACGAGAGAATGAGAGAAACTAATCAGTGAGAGTGAAGAAGAAATTCAACTGGAACTTGTATTTTGTCTGCACCTTGTTCTGAAAAAAAAAATATCTTCCAACTTTTTAGACAGTATTAATCTTCTAATACTGTTTATTGCTGCTGCTATGTGCTGCGTTTTGTTTCCAGACGACATGACCGGTTTCTAACCAAACTAAAAACGAGACATGACGAGAAGCTTCCTGTGAAATAAACTCGTTTCAGCAGCCCAGAGGACAGGAGGAGAGTTATTTATGAAATTATAATGGCTGAGGTGATCAGATCCCACTTCTCACCTGACCCTTATGTAACTTTTAAGTTAAAACTTTTACTTTGTAGATAATATAAATAATTAAAAAAATGAGCAAAAAAATTTAAAAAAATAAAAAAGTTTTAAAAACTGAATGGCTTACTGTGGTTGCTTTGCATTGTGGGTATTTCATGTGTTTCTATATACAATGAGAGAATTTAGAGCAGAAAACACGCTTAGCCTCGTCCATTAAAAGCTGTTTTGTGGCAGGAGTACTTTTACTACCTTTTCCTGGAGCTTTTACTGCATGTCGCTGCATCATCATCATCCACTTCTCACACTGAAGTCACATGATGAAGAGTGCCACTGTTAGATGTGGTTGAAAAGGCTAGTGAGTGGACCTGAGTTAAGATCCTTTTGCAACACACAAGCAATTACATATAAACAGTGGTGATAGTAACTTAGTAGATTTACTGGGGTACTTGTACTTTGAGTATTTCCATTTTATGCTACTTTATACTTCTACTCCACTACAATTCAGAGGTACATTTTGTACTTTTACTCCACTACATTTATTGAATACCAGTAGCTACTAAACAGATATGGATTAAGGTTGTGAAATATAATCAACACTTAAATAAGACTTCAGTTCCACCTGAGGCCTGTACTACGAAGCTGGTTCAACCTAACCTGGATATGTTGGAGTTAGCCGGTTGGCCTAAGCCAAAACATACGCGCTGGCGCTAAACTGTACTACGACGCTGGATATCAAGTGGATCGCTCAAGCCGCCGTGTCCTATCTAGTTAGGTGCGCGTTCACATGAAAGGGGTGGTATTTGGAGCATTCGACCAATCTCAAACACGGAGAAGCGTACTGACAGCGCAGCGTCATACTTCCTGAATGAAAAGTGAACTTTAATATTAGTCAAATATGAAGAAGTTAAACTTTAAACATCCATGACTTAAACACTTTACCCAGGATAAAAGCCACATAGCTGCACCTGCAAGGTGAATACAGCTGGTAAAAGAAAAAGTGTTTGAATGCGTACATTAACAGGTTTATGAAATCACTGCCCCGTCCAAGACACGAGTGGATCTGACTTTAATTACATTTGACTCGAGTGTTTCGTCAACTTAATGTGTTGCTTAAAATAATACTTCTGCATACAGTATGTGACACTGAGTGTTGCACGGCCAGATACGGCTCAAGAAGCTGACTCAAATAAGGAAATATATGATACATTATGATGTGATATGATATGAATGATAATGGGACACATCGACGTCTGCACTCAGTGCCATGGACTGTACTTAATGTTACTCTGATCCGGTTACTTATGTCGTGGCAGATATTTAAGTAAGCTTTCTTAACGCTAATGTTATAATAGTCAGATTGCTCTGAAGATGGGAGGGGATATTCTATTAATTTTCACGGCCGTCTTTCCTGCAACGGCAGTTTTTCTGTATTTCCTCTATCCTGTAATATGAATTGATCGCTTTAAACTCCGCACACGGAGCTCTGATTGGTCAGCAGGCGGTGCTTTCACTGAGTTGATCTCTTAGCCTGCCACCTAACCTCCTCCGGAGCAGGTTTGCCGCTCAGCATAAGTTACCATGGAAATCTAGCCTGCTAAAAAGAGAACCAGCGTCGTAGGACCGGAAAGCCCGAGATTTCCCTGAATTTAGCCGGCTAAGCGAAAATCCAGCTTCGTAGTACAGGCCTCAGGAGTAAATTCAAAACCTAACATTCACAGTATACAAAGTCATTCAAACTAGCTGCACCTTTACCAGCTTTGATAACACTTTACTGCATCAATAACTATAATCAAAATATTTAATATATATTATTCTGAAATGGGCTAATCTGCAGAATGAGTACTTTTGATGCTAATACTTCTGTACTTTGAATGCAGGACTTTTACTTGTAACAGAGTATTCCTACACTCTGGTACTTATACTTTTACTAAAGTACATGATCTACGTACTTACCCACCTCTGCACATAAACGATGTAATGTCACGGAAAGTGAGGCTTACGTTATATCTTCTAATCTTATTTGGACTCAATGGAGAGGACATAATATTTTGGTTCCATCTAGATTCTGATTTAGTAAATCCACTTATCGAGGCTAACAGCTGACCTGGAACACAGCGTAATGAAACAGTTTATCTGTCACCTCCTTCTGAATAACAAGGACACACACAGACGTGAAAGAGCACACACACAAATCCCAAACTGATCATGAGTCTTTTTATGGTTAGGTTTATTTTACAAAAAGTCAAATATACAGTTGATATATATATATTTAATATAATTTAGATGCTTATAACTGAAAGGGATGCAAACACATTGAAAGAAAAGCTGCTGTGGGGGGGGGGGGGCTTTAGGGCTGGAATGTTTACAGTGCTGAGTTAACAAACAGGATGAACAGTATTGAGGACACAACTGGACATTTGAAAACAAACACCGGAGAGAGTAGAGGTGTTGCTGGAGCGCATGTTGAGGATTAAATACACCTGAGGTACACCATGATTGTTGTAAGTGCTAACTCGATTCTTGCAGACAAATTGAATTAAACCATGACACAGAAGGAAAAGCCAAAAAACGGTAGAAACATGCGGTAGTCCTGGTTTTAAATATAGCATTTCTTTCTGGGACTTTGGCATTTATCTATAAGCAGGTGCAAACATTGAATTCTTAATCCAGTCATCTCTGATCTCGTCTTTCATACATACTAAGGTGTGAAACATTGGGCGTCTCAGATATTGCACTACACAAGTTCTGCCCCACATCACACCCTGAGCTTTCACAAAAGGGGAAAAGCAACAGCAGCTTTCTGGCAAAGGCACAGTCATTCTCCCTTAGAATAAAAACAATATCAGCAAATAGAGGGGACTGATAGTCAAAATAGTTATTGTTACCGTTGCTTTCCTTTATCAGAGATAAAACAGAGAGGTGATTTGTTTAGACTCGGGCACATAGAGGCAGGAAGATCAACCGTACTTTTGCCAAAAACATCCTTGTTTTTGTTCCCCTTATAAAACACTTAAAAGATGTCAGTCTTGATCAAGATGATACATATAAGAGAACTACAAAACCATTGCCAAAATGTTCCTTTGGTAGACGAAGCTGACCTATTGCGGTCGTGTTCATGAGGACATTTGGTTGCATTTAGACATTTCTCTTCTTTAAGGAAAGGAAACTACACTGAGAAGAAGGGCAGATAAGACGGGTCTTATCCACACGTTAGGCATACGTTCACTGAAGGTACATCTTAAACAACTGCTAAAGTTAGTGTTAAAGCAAGGTTAGAAAACAGACAAGTCCTGGCAACATATTTCCCTAAAGCATCCCGTCGCTAAAGGAAGTGAAGCTTCAGGTGTTGAAACTAAATTACAGAACATTTTTGGTGTGTGTCAAAACGACTGCTCACTGTTTATGGGATATTTTGTGTTTTTTGAGAGGAGAGACAACAGGTAACTGAAACTGATCTACAAAGGCTGATCTCAAGATGGACACACCAACGGGTCACTAAGAAAATCAGCTGTTTGCTTTGGTAACCACTTCATCTTTTGGATTCCTTTAAATACAAATGTAGTAATGTCAGCTCTTGACAATAAAATTCACACATGAGCTGAAACCAAACCTCCCTCACAAAGTCTCTCACTGAAACCACTTTTATTAAAACGTGTATAAAAATATCGTATTTATCCGCCTGCTGCCGTTTTGAACTTGTACATAAAAATACTAGGAAAAATATTTAATGCTATGAGTGTAAAAAATAGAGAATCAAGATTTGCCTTAGAAAGTTGTAAGAAAATAAATGTTAAAATCGACAGGAGCTGCATCGCATTAGCCTGCTTTAAGGCTTTAAGGTGAGATTAATGTTAGCATGTTAGCTGAGATAATATCTGACCTGAAGTCTGTTTCATTTGTTCTGAATGTGGGACTAATCTGATAGAAATGGGCTCTGATGGTGGAGGATTAACTCTCTGTTTTGATCTTGCGGAGTGTTTCCCCCTTTCCCGCTCTGTGGAGTGAAGCTTTTCAAGTTGATGTTTTATTGGGGCGCATTTTTCAGCTTTTTCCAAATAAAAAAAAGATACCTTGGGAATGCCAAGGCTCATTTTGGAGGGGCAGAATACTTATTGAGCCTCATTACTAATTCGTAACACTTTTACTTAAATATATTTTGAGTAAGAGTGGAGGGTATGTTGTGCCAAATAATATACTACAATATTATTATGATATTACACAAATATTTTGGCCACATCGTGTTGCCGTCAGGAGAAAAGAGATGGATTACTCTTCTCCTGATGGCTCCTCTCCCACCACTGTAAAAATGAAATATCATAAAAGATAACTTTGTATCAAGTGTTTAAATTCATCAAATTAATACAGGGTTATAGAAAAAAATATATAAATTATATTATTGTATTTATATCATTAAATGTACTTTTTGTGGCAGGACTTATCTCTGTGAGACCATGTGACACTTTGTGCTTACTCAGAAGATAATGCTGCGTACACAAGGCCTCGGTGCTGGACATGTAACATGTGACACTACAGATGGTATTTTGGCAAACCTAGCAGTGAGTATTGGGACAGACTCCAGATCAGTGCTGATGGACACCTCGACTCCTCCCACATGAACAGAGCACACACAATAAAAGCAGTGCTGATGAAAGTTGATAATAATTCCTGGTTCTGTCTCTGCCTCAGCGACGGGCTGAAGTGATGGAAGCACTTCAAAGTAACAGCTTCCCACCTGACTTTTCCCCTTTTTAATGTCTTTTTTATTTTTTTCTATAAAAGAATCTGTGTATACAAAATACACATTGTTGTCAAAGTGCACTGAAAGCGTTGTGCACTTAAATATGAAATAATGCGCAAAAGGAGGAATATCTAATATAACATGTAGGCACTCTGAAATGAGAGTGCTTTCTCATTTCTGTGTTTGTACACAAAGCTCTGCGTGTGGAATGGGCTGGGGGACAGCTACACATGTGCCCCCCCCCCCCGCTCTCACACTGAACCTCAACATCAAGAAAACGAGAATAGTCATCATACTCAGCACTTTTATAAAACTCCCAAAAATACATTCACTGTGGACACTGGGTGGAGGCTGTGAGGGTCGGACACTGGTAAACACACTGCCAGCACAGACTGTGTGTCTGTGTGTGTCTGTGTGTGTGTGTGTGTGTGTGTGTGTGTGTGTGTGTGTGTGTGTGTGTGTGTGTGTGTTGACATCAGACAAAGTCTTGAAGCTCAGCAAAGAGTCTGCTGTGATCATGTTAGCATCCTGCGCTCTCTCTCTGAGAGTCTCACACAGACATGTGCAGCCGGGTGGGGGGGGGATCAGATGTGTGTATCAGGGTTTCCGTTAGCCGGTAGTTACCGGTTTTTAGCTGGTAAAATGTATTTAAAAACGGTAAATTCAAAACCTGCCAGTCAAAATGTCCGGTAATAATAATCTGTCGTGGCAGCGGAGCTGTTGGCGGTTGTCAGAGCAACATGTACTGGTTGTCAGAGCAACATGTACTGGTTGTCTATCGCCCTCTTGCGCCCCCGCTCTGGCTCCAGCTCGTAGTCTGAGTCCCGCTGAGGGAGGTGGGGGTGGCGGAGCAGGGGTCTCCTCCCCACAGATTCACTCTGGAGAAGCGGAGCTGGGGCTGACGGAGGAGGGTCCGGGGCGGGGTTGATGCGGGTGGAGGGGCGGCCCGGGGGCTGGGCGGCGGCCCGGGGGCTGGGGGAGCAGGAGGAGCGCGGCTGGCTGCAGTGAGCCAGGCTGGGCTCTGAGCTCCAGCGGTGCAGAGAGAACGGGACCAGGAGGGCGCCCGAGAGCTGGCCTGAGGGAGAACATAAAGAGGGAAAGAGATTTTAGTATCAACACGCAAAAACATACCTGGAAGAGAAAGACAAGGTGACCTACAGCTGGTCATTTGTTATTTTTCTATTAACTTGTTGTCATTTTGAAGAGTTTTGTGATGAGTTAACTTTCTTGTGTTTTCACATTGGGACGCCTTGTGACGCCTTTAATACATAGCAATGTATACTTGTTTCACCAATGTGAACAGTTCCAACAAAGACTTCAAATGATGTCATTTTGCTTTTGGTTCAGAGAACGTGGCAGCATTTCACAACCAAAAACAAAACTTACAGAGAAGAAATGTGTTATGTAACGAGGTAAACCATGTTTTTATCCCCTCTGCATTTAGCACCCTCTCTAAATGTATCCTGTGAGCCAGAAGAGGAGTCCCTCCCCTCAGGTTGGGTACAAGTGGTTTGGATAATCTGGCAACATTTTATTTTTAAACCTGGATTGTTTCCTACCCTACTGAACTTTGTTGTCGCCAAGTGACCATGTTACAACATCCTGGCAGTAACTTCTGTACATGCAATGTTATCCCATAAACAATAGAACCCAAGTTGTATTAAACATGTTGATGTAAACATAAAAACTCAGTCATATCTCTCTGAAACAGTTGTGATATCTGAGAGCTGGATGGGGGGTCTCACCCTGTGACGGGGGGCTGGAGCCCGCCACCACGAAGCTGGACAGAGTGACGGCGCCGGCGGCTCCGCACTCCAGCGGGATGGGGAAGAGGCGGAAGTGACTGAGCATGTCCATCACAGAGGGGAAGCGCAGGTGCTGGACCCTGCACTGACCCCACTCTGTCAGGGAGAGGCGCAGGTGCTGCAGGGACACAGACGTGAGGAAGGGAAGACATCAAGAAAAGATACATTTCACACTGTTTTTATACTGAGAATGAGCTTAAAGGTCACCTATTATGCAAAATCCACCTTTTCATGTCTTTTATACATCAACATGTGTCCCCTCTGTGTAAAGAGATTCTGAACGTTTCAGGAGAAAAGATTCGCTCTCTTTTTTGTTCTTTTTAACCAAATATCTCTCAGAGGGGCGTGGGGAGGGGCTCCTTATTTTCATCTAAGTAACAGACAGAGAATCAGCACTTTTGAAACAGAGGGGTTGTGGGATGCTACAATGCACGATCTGTTTGGTATTTGGAGCCAAACACTTCAGAGACATGTTTTGTATATATCTAAGACCTATAATATATTGATGAAAAACAGTATAATAGGGGACCTTTAAGGTTTTCACTATTAGAGGTACGTCTGCATAATGCTTCCTCATGTAAGCATTTACCAGTGTTAGGAAATGAGGTGGTTACTAGTTTGACGCATTCAGGGCAAATAAAAAGGAACAATGTGGGTTTGGGTTTATATTGCTACATTTTATCGGTGAACCACCTCGGCTGCGAGTCTCAGTGAGACGTACCTTGGCCTTCCCCTGGTAGTTGAAGGTGAGGACGTAGTCTCCTCTCCGTGTCTCGCTCTGACGGACCAGAAACACCCCGTGACCCTCCGGGCCGGAGCTCTGCACCAGGTGGGCCGCCTTGACCCTGGAGATGGGCCCGTGGAACCATGGGTAGGAGAACAGGAAGTGGTCGGCCTTCTGCACGACCTGCTCAGGCAAGGAGAAGGTGACAGGGCCTGGAGGACGGAACAGAGAAACAAATGGTTAAATTATTGATTTATCATAAAGCTGGACCAATCTATTAATATAAGAAAATAATCAAATGATTACTATCTGTAATGTGAACGATTTCTTTCGTGTTGACAAACCTACAATGAATCCTTACCCACTCTAACTCAGCAGGGTTATTTTTATTGAATGTGATGGCCCACGTCTCAACAGTTTCATTTCAGTCCCTCAGCTCTAATCAGGGTTGTTTTCAGCCGCAGCTGCTCCAAGTAAATAAGCTATAAAAACCTTCTGTGCACTTCCTGCTCGCACCAAGCGGCAAATGGAGAAAGTTAGTGACATGTGGAGCGGCTAAAGAGCTACATTTCCCTCAGGAGATGTTAAAGAATCAAATGGAGCTAAAGGGAGAGTGCTGGACTAAAAACTCTAAAAATAAAAATGCTGCATTGATTTGGAATCACTGGGTCAAATGAAGCTGTTGAATAACTGAAACTGGAATCAGCTGCTGATAAAATCAATTAAAGTAAGAATGGAGGTATTCAAAATGACATCTTTCGGTTGTTTATGAAGTCCATAAAAAAAGCCTTTTTTTAGAAGACTGCATTCAGAATTACAAAGGGAACGCGAGGCTTATAGCAGGGTTATAACTCTTTTTAAAATGAGCACACAAACACTGATTGTTGGAGGAAGTGTCTCCTCACCCCCCCACCCCACTCACTTTGACTCCCTAACTCTGAGCTCCCTCTGTGACTGGCTGGAGCCGAGCTGTCTGCTGGGGGGGGGAGAGGCTCCAGATCCACACTGCCTGACCTGAGGACAGAAACAGATTCAGATTACACACACTGCATCAACACATGTTGTTCTCATTGTGGACCACCTGGGGGGGGAAATAGGTCACTTTCATGATTATTTCATTTCATTGTAAGACATCGTTTCCCATCTGGGTTTCACCATCTGTCTTATAAGAGCGCTGCAGCTCTGTTTGTGCTGGGAGATCAGTGTCTTCTTTCAGAAGTGTGGTGAAAACACATTGAAGTTGCTGTAAAAAAAATAGGCTGCATTTAGCGTCTGTAATTACACCAGTGTCTCCGAAAAAATGTGTTGACGTTTTATTGATGTCAACATGCCACATATCACTTTTCAGTAGGATGAGGGAAAGCAATAGATATGGGTAGGACATTAAAGAGAGGTGTGTGAGTGTGTGTGTGTGGAGGGTTTAGTGAACATGGAAGAAACAGCAGGCTGAAGTAACACAAAGTCACCAGGCACAGACAGGAAGTGAGGCCAGTTCACATCTGAACTAAGACTTACTGTTCTTCTGACACACACACACACACACACACACACACACACACACACACACACACACACACACACACACACACACACACACACACACACACACACACACACACACACACACACACACACACACACACACACACACACACACACACACACACACACACACACACACACACACACACACACACACACACACACACACACACACACACACACACACAACACACACACACACACACACACACACACACACACACACACACACACACACACACACACACACACACACACACACACGGTTAAAGAGGGAAGCCTGAGCAGATCCTGCTAAAACGCTGACTTGAGTTTGCTCTGAATAACAGGAAGACATGCCTCCTTTCTCCTCACTCTTGTGGGGTCTTGTTCTTCTATCTTTGTGAGAATCAGCTCACGTTTTATTATTATTGCAAAGTGAGGAGATTTTGCAGAGAGTGGACATCTCAGCCAGTCAGCAATGCTACACCTCCCACATCCGGTACACACTCACTGACTCTCTTGGTTTATAGTCTCGATTTGGGATGAGGGCGTACGCAGGCCTTTTTTCCACAGCCAAAGTGTATGACAGGAAAAGCACAGGTGTTACTTATAATGATGGCTCTGTTCTATTCAAGGGTCCCAGTGAGCCATAGCAGCACAAACAATATGAGTCCCCTGAAACAGAAACACCTGTCTGTGCTTTTCCTGCTGGGACATGCGCTGAGAAAGGCCTATCGTTTCTCCAAGGGCATTCATGGTGTTGTACCCAGTTGTACGCGCGCAGTGTGATGTAAGTAAGCGTGTGAAGAATGAAAAAGAGGATTGACTGCACACCTGGTGAATCCCTGTGTGAAGTGGCCATTGTGTGAGAGCTGTTTGAAAAGGTGTCTACAGACAGGCTCTAAACCAACAAAAGAGAGGGCTGTGTTTTTTGACTCAAAATTGTCCTGACTGTGGACTTAAATGATTTTGACAAGCATTCAGTTTAATGAAGTTAAAAGACTAGTTGGAATGTGACAGTTCATATGCGGACAAAGGATGCATGATAAAAGGCCCGCTCTCTGAAATCAGTCATAAAAGTGGGTTGAAAGAGAATTTGGGGGATAGAGTTTTAAAGGTCAGATTTCTTCTCCGAATTCACATTCACATCAGATTAGAAGATTAAAAACGACACATATTTGGCCCTATATTAGGTTATTACAGATGTATTGGTATTGGGGTACATGCCGGCTGAGAAGTGTCCCCATACAAAAATGCCAAACTAGGATTGAGGTAATTTTGTAAAATGTCTCAAAAGGAAAGTTTGTTCATCAAAGAATCTTCCGTTCAGGATGAAAGAAACACATGTATCAATAAGTATCATGTTATGTAATCATGTGAAATGCATTATTGGCTGGACTAACGCACACACACCCACACTTGAATACATTCCTGCACATGTTTACTTTGTGAAGTATCTGAACAAACAGTGAATTCGAGAGTGAACTCTGACTTCACCTCCACACTTGATGAGTGTTCACTTACTGTACCGCTGACTACTGACTGTGTGTGCGTGTGCGTGTGCGTGTGTGTGTGTAAGAGCATTACAGACATCTGCAGAAATGAGAAAGGTCCTGAGATTCTCCCAAGTCTCAGACCTCCCCCACACTTCCTTTCACACACACACACACACAATCACGCACGCAAAACACACAGACGAGTATCCTCTGAAACAGGTCACATTTTTTGGGTTGAATCCTAATTTCTTCTGATAAAAGATAGATTTTGTCACACTGAAAAGAATAGTATTCGTGCAGTATGCCTCTGTACAACAGCATTAATATGATAATCCCTAAACAAAGATATTTGCCCCAAATTCTCAATTTATGGGCTATAGCTCCTTTGAAAAAACATCTCAACCTTGAATTTCTACATTTCTAAATGTTAACTTCTTTCCTGACTTTAATAACTTAAAAAGTCGTGTTCAACAACTTGAATTGATTGCACAACGTTGATCATAATACTCCCCCAGAAGATGTGTTAGCTCTCACAGGCTGAGTGTAAATATTAAGTTGACTGCTGAGTTTGATGAATTATTATTTCCAGGAATATTTACAAGACTCAAAGTTGCTCCAGTCTGTCAATCCCAAAAGCTCACACACACAACGCAGAATCTTTTTACTTGCTAACACAAGTGACCTCAATTATTATTTCATGACTAACATTTCGGTCGGAAAAAGTGATGTAATATAACCTCTAATTTGTGGTTACAAAATGAGTTGGAACTTGAGTCATGAGTTTGACTCACACTGCTCAAAAAAGTTGAAATATTCAAAATGGAGAAAATCAGCTTCAGGTAATAACAAGTATTGAAGTCCTTGTTTTTTTTAAGTGTGTCTCACCTGTTGCTGATACATTCTTTTAGCTCTGTGGTCCAGGAGCTGACCTGCTGGTCGTTGTCCGTCTCGAAAATCAGACTACCTCGATTAACCTGCAGAGACAAAGAAGCTTTCAAACATACCATCCATATTACACAGACACCGAAGTTCAAGAAATGGCCGAGACGCATAAAAAGGCCAATTTTCTAGTGCTTCACATGCACTGGCAGCAGGCTTCATATTGCTTTTTTGATGACGCAAAAGTAGCCAGGTATTTTTATTTACCCATTTCCTTTAATAGAAGGCTCATTTATTTTCAGCAAAAGTCCGGCTACTAACATGGGGGGAAAGTAAGCACACTTTCCATTATTGATGTGTAAAACTACGATCAAAACCAAGGTGGAAAGATGCCGTCCCGCCCACCCATTCTCAGTGGTTAAATTACCCAATGTGTCTTACACTAAAAAAAAGATCCGTTACTCAGTCTGTGGCTCAAGTAGTACGTTCCATAAGGTATGGGGACCATTCCTAAACACTTTCAGAAGTCATGCTGATGGTGTACTCTTGCAAAATTATGATTGTACTAGTATTATTATCACTGTCATTATTAACATTACTACCACTATTTGTATTCATATATTTATTTTATTTTTGTTTCTTTTTCCATTATTCTGTCTTTTGTCCCAGACTCCCAGCTACTCTCTTTTCTTTTCTTTTCTACTCCAGAAATGTCATGTACATGTTTTCAGGTCTGATCTTGGGGAAGGGATGAATGTGTAATGTGTGATTGTCTTAAAAAATCTAATAAAAGTATTTCTGAGAAAAAAACTGCTATCAAATACTTACTGTTGTCTCTGTAGATTACAATTTTCTTACAGGCATTCTTTGTGGCTATACTGTATTTTGGTGATACAATGGAGGATGTGGATGGATGTCTGAGTAGTGAACACTGATGTAAGAAGTTTTCTGTGGATGTTTTGAGTTTTTCCCCTCATGTAAACACTTGCTGTGACTTTGAACCCACAAGGTGGTGAGTGTTTAAACTCAAGAGACAAGGTTTGGGAGGAGAATAAACCAACAAAGTCAAAATGAAGACCGTTTGGTGAGTTTTGTTATGAAATGATATGACACAAAGATTGTCCTGTTTCCTCTTCATGTTGAATTGAGGGTTGGAGTTCAAAGCAAATGTGTATGTCAACAACACGGTGGGCGGAAGGACGGAGGGACCTGCACAGTACATAACGGTATCGTCCGCATAAAAATGTAAGGTTGCTCCATCGACATTTTCACCTAAACTATTGATGTAGATGGAGAATAAAAGTGGACCTAAAACAGAACCTTGAGGAACACCATTAGTAATGTTTAACCACTCAGAAGACAGCCCATCAAAATGAACACATTGGGACCTTTCAGAGAGGTAGTTCACAAACCACCCTACTGCATGGCTGGATATGCCAATACTGAGTAGCCTCTGCTTTAAGATGCGATGATCGACGGTATCAAACGCTTTGGACAGGTCACTAAATAGAGCTGCACAACTCTGCTTATTATCTAAAATACTCGCCACATCATTCACCACTTTCATTGTGGCAGTGATGGTGCTATGTTGCTTTCTAAAGCCTGACTGATGTTTAGACAGGATGTCATTTGTACATATAAACACCTTTACCTGTTCACTCACTAGGCATTCAAGAACCTTAGCCAGAACTGACAAAAAAAAGCCTGTACATACCTTTAAAACAAATGTGTTTAAGTTGTCAGGCATCTCCAGCCGGTTGCAACGACGGACTTCTTGGATATCTGAGCAGTGAGTCGTCAGCTTGGGACAGGAGGCCTGAAAACATCATGAAGAAAAGAGACGGTCAGAAATACCCAACGCTATCTCATGGGAAGAAAGAGATAGAAGAAACTGAAACAAAGAAAAGTGAGTAACTGAGTGTGAACCTTCTACACTCCAAAATTATACTCCAACAGATAAATGTATTTTCAGAATATATATATATATATATATATATATATATACACACACACACACACACACACACATATATATATATATATATATATATATATATATATATATGTATATGTGTGTGTGTGTGTGTGTGTGTGTGTGTGTGTGTGTGTGTGTGTGGAGGAACTGAGTCTTCAACCAGCCTCAGCTACTGAACAACACATTTGACAGTTGTTTTAAAAGTGTGTCTATGCTACTGTAAGCATATATTCCTGCTGCTACTACTACTACAGATCTTCAAGTCAGTGGTAGACATGTTAACAACCTACAAAAGGGAACAAATGTGTTTTTCTTTTTATTAATCAAAGTTGGTTTTGTATTGAAAATTCAGTAATGACAGCCAAATATGGTATGGCCATTTAGGCAACCTACGTAGAATTAACTTAATATACCTACTCCAGAATTGTTATACTGTTTATATCTGATGTAATATTTTTCATTTTATTTTTACTTTACATCACGCTACAGGCCAGTCTGCGAAGAAGAACAGCGAGGTGGGGGGTCAACAGTTTAAAGAAATGATCTAGAAAATGGGTCTCTGGATAAATATAATGGCAAATGGGATGTTTGATTCTAGAAAGTCAAATGAACCTTCCATTATCTGGACGACAGATATTCCATAACCTTGGCAAATATAAAACAAACTTTATAAACATGAGCATAATAAGCTGCCTTAATTGAAATGTAATGCAGGAGTCAAACGCTCACATTTGTTGCTCGATTGTACATTAGTCATTTTCTTACTTAAATATCTAGCAAATCAACAATCAAGTGGCTTGTACTTGCAAGAAAACTAACTTCCTTCACGTAAGATAGATATAATGGAGTTGACTTCTGAGAAGGGTGTCACTGCAACACGTCTGATTTGATCAGTTAAGCTAAAGATACCACTAACAGCACAGGATGTCCATGTGTACATCGTGTGTATATGTGTCTGGACGTGTGAAGCCTGCAACTGAAGCCTCCCTCAGTGACAGAAAGGCAGTGAATCACATGAAAGAAGAGCATGATGGGAGCTCTCATGGTTGAGCTATAAGGTCGACCCCGACAGGACAAAGTGAGTGAGATACGAGGGGCTTCATGGCGGCACACCGTTACGAGGAAATTATGCTGGGACAAAACCATCAGTGATCCTTGCTTTAAGCACTAATAAACAGACATGTGGGTACTTCAAACATGATGACCTGCAGCAAAGCTCGACAGGACGAGAGAGAGCGTGTGTGTGTGTACAAATCACTGATAAAGCGAATCGGAGCCTTCGAACACACACACACACACACACACACACACACACACACACACACACACACACACACACACACACACACACACACACACACACACACACACACACACACACACACACACACACACACACACACACACACACACACACACACACACACACACACACACACACACACACACACACACACACACACACACACACACACACACACACACACACACACACACACACACACACACACACACACACACACACACACACACACACACACACACACACACACACACACACACACACACACACACACACACACACACACACACACACACACACCTCTGAAGTGAAGCCTGGGTGACAGCTGATAGAAACACGTGGAGACACAAGAGTCTGCAACTATTATTATTAGTTTAAAACCGTGTGTGTGTCATGTGTTGGCTTCCTGTGTAGATATAACGATCAGTTCATTGACTTGGGGACTGAACAATATGAAATGTCTTCATAATTATCCTGTCCAAAAGAGTTCACAAACTTATCTCTAGTTGCAGCTCTTCTTATGCATACAAATATGAAACTGTGTTTTTTTTTTTTTCAAGTAACCACCTAAAAGGAAATCAACCAAATTCATAAGAATAAAAGAAAAGTATGACTAAAAAACGTAAAATCCTTAAGACAATTTTATTATTTGGAGAGGTTTTAAATATTATCACCAAGCCCAGGATGGAGTCTCCTAAAATTATATTTGATCCAACAATTGGGAACAAAGTAACCCTTCTCCAGCACACAGCGTGACACTAACAAGCTACATTGGATTAACATGAAACCCTATGGGGACAAACGAATATGCAAAAACATAACAAAAAAGGAGAGGTGGAGGGGGGAGGGTGGCGTGAGAGAGCGTGAGCAGCAAAAGGAAACAGACGAGACGGTGAAAGACTCGCCGTTGGTGGGAGAGGAGGGGGGGATGAAGAGGGAGGGATGAAGAGCAGAAGAAGGAGCGGGAGGACAGATTCCAGGGCTTTGTGCACCGAATGAGTTAGAGTCTATGTGACAGTGTGTGAGCCTGAGGAATGTCTATGATAATCCTACACACACGCACATAAACACAGGCACACACACTTCAAAAGAATAGATTAACCCCCACTGGACACATTTCTTCAGCTAGCCAGTGATGTGATCGATGCAGCAACTCCAAAAGCTTCAGCCGCAGCGTGTAATAATATCAATGAGAAGCAGCGTGACACAGATGAGCTGGATGTGACTCATTTACAAAGATCTGACTCAGGGACTCTGGAACTGACTCAAAGTTGTACTGCCACAGGATGTTAAATTCTGCTTCTTCAGATTCAGGTTAAATCGGTCAGGTTTTCTTATAACTAGAGAGTCAGAAAGATGTAATCAATATGTTCTCAGAGGAAACGTGCGCATGCTTCTAGGAAAGTGTGCACTCCAAGCACGTACGGAGTAAAACACGACTGTTGATATTGTACGAGATACTTTGCAAAAACACATGATTGTCGATTTGTAAGAGACTCGTAGTATACATGAATGCTACAGAGGCTGCTAAGAGATTTAAAAACAAATCAATAAAGTAAATACAATATTTTAGGAGGTGCATCGTTTAATGGTTGC
Organism: Trematomus bernacchii; assembly: GCF_902827165.1. Classification (NCBI taxonomy): domain Eukaryota; kingdom Metazoa; phylum Chordata; class Actinopteri; order Perciformes; family Nototheniidae; genus Trematomus; species Trematomus bernacchii. The sequence goes on from NW_022988043.1 coordinate 9,587,013, forward strand.
CTTGGAAACTGCTGACAAAACAATCTTACTTCAAGGTTGATCAGGACATTATTTAGATTTTTTATTTAAATTGCTGTTTGGATATGATAAAAATATAAATGTAATTATTTAAATAATTAATAATCATTTATCATATTTCCAGCAAAAATATAAAACCTTTTTCTGTTTCGATATCCTGCTTTTCTGTTTTTTTTCAATCTTAAACTGAGGATAAAAACTACTTTTTGTGGGGTTCTGCAAAATTGTTACAATCATTTTTGAATGTTTTCTGACATTTAAAAGTGATTAACTGAGAAAATAATAATTGTTAATCACATCCCTACATGGAACACATTTAAAATGAAAAAGATACGACAACATTTGACTGGAACCAGTTTACTTATATTTGGACATCTATCTATTTCATCAACGTCCTAGGTACACAGGATGTGTACCTAGGACATGTGGTAATGTGTGTATGTGTATGTGTATGTGTATGTGTGTGTATGTGTGTGTGTGTGTGTCTCTGAGATGGGGTGTCTCATTGAGAGATATTTATTGAGATTGTGAATGAGTTTCTGACTAAGAGCATCTTTAAGGAACCATATGTGTCTGTGGGGGGGGGGGGGGGGGGGGGGGGGGTGGGGGGGGGGGGGAGCAGGCAGCAGATGTCTGACTGGTTGAGCAACACGCCTGCTCTCTGTGAATCCACTTCATCAAGGGAGCAAGTTCAAGCTCACAGCACACTACAGTCTGTAATACTCCCGAGAGAGGGCACACACACAAACACACACACTAAACAGCTTTTACCCTTTGTTTAATCTAAACACAACTCCTTCAATATTATTTCCTTAAAAAACACCGCAAACAATGTGGGAACACTTTGTGAGCATTCATCTTTGAAAGCATGATGAATATCAACCACAAAGAGATACAGAACAACCAAAGAGACACAGAAGGACCACATGAAGGCTTAAGATGACAACCTAAAGAGACTCATAGCGTTGTCTTTACTTGTATCCATTGTCAAATCTGTCTAGGCTGTAGACTATTGGAGTTACAAATAGCAGCATTTCACTGATATGTTTTCATTTTGGATTCCTTTTTTTGGCATCAATTTATGACTTTGAATAAACAATCTAACGAACAAAATGTGACCTTTATTAAAGCCAAGAACCAGGGCTTTAAAGGTGGGGTAGGTAATTTGAGAAACCAGCTCGAGTGCGCTAGATTTTGAAAATACACAGCCGGAGAAAATCTGCCACTTCCTTATAGAGCCCCTCCTCCAACACACACAAACGCGCGCATGACCAATGAGGGCACGAGATAAGTTTGTGCACAGATGGAAGGCTGACAGGCAGGTAGGCCATCCAGTTATTTTAGCCGGGCCAGCTAAAATGATTGGTCGTGCTTTTTACAGCGCTACGGCTTCCACTTAAGATATTCATTGCTATCGGGATGTTAAGAGCATTCCATGGAATATAACAAAAAGTGTATCTCGAGCCGGTTTCTCAAACTTACCTACCCCACCTTTAAATGTTCATTACTGGTGTGCAGGGGTTTGAGAGACTGGTTTCACGAATAGAGTTTGAGTAGTCTCTGAAAACACAGCAAAACATTTAGGGAGGGTTTTTCAAAATGTCTTTAATGAAACCTTTTGTCATTTGCCTGCAGACTTTGAGTCTAAAGGCTTAATGTTCCTCATCCGAGAAGTGGAACCAATCAAAGGTCACTGCATACTCACAGCTCCACTATTTCAATAATAATAATGTATTCCGGACAATTTCTTCCATCAAGTGTCTCCTTCAGGGGGACTAAAAGCAAAGGCCACATGTGGAAATGTCTCACTGCATTATTGATGCTTCAGAGCTTTGACTGAGTGTAGATCCGTTTCAAGATGAATTTGACAGGAAGAACAAAGAGAGACTGGAGTTTTATCAGAAACATATTATTGAGATGTAAAAAGCAGGCATTGAAATCCTGACACTGTGTTTTACAGCTTGTTTCTTTCTTTTCAGGACTTTTTACATGCAACTATTTCAGGTGTTTTCAACCACAGCGTGTTGAAAACCTATTTCCAGTAGAAACGCATGACATTAAACAAAGGTAAGTTCAAGAATTGTAGTTTTATTTGTTGATCCACCGTTTGAGTTTCGATTTTCTTCGTTGCCAAATGAGGAAATATATGAAATATTCAAACCCAAAGTTCAAAATTCAACAATTTGTGTTGTCATTTCATCAAAAGGAAAGAAATAGATCTCGATCATTTTATACACATTCGTCCAAAAGGATATATTTATAAACACAATCACATGTGTAAACATTCCCTACAGTAGTAATGTTGGAGGATAAATGGAATCAATATGAGATGGCCTATTTATTAAAAGATCAGCTTATAGTGGAAGTGTTGGTTGTAGCCCTATTAGATATTCGAAACCTTTAGCAGAGCTGCATCATCGACACACCTTATCCACAGTTTACTGATATACTTGTACGTTTTTTTGGCAGCTCAAATAAGAGTGTGTAACATGTTAAGCTGATGGTGATCTGTGTATTAACTATTCAGATTTCACTCCTGGGGATTTTCAGGTTGAGTCAACTTTCACTACTATGTCTCAACCACACACACGCACGCACACACACAGAATATCAGACGCAGATACGCAACACTGACAACACATCGTAGATTTTCACATTATATTTATGCACGTCTTTTCTGTTTCTATCAGTCCTCAGTCGTTCCTGTCCTCTAATGTTTTTGGTTTAATGGTTGATTTAGCAGTTAACTTAATGTTTAATACAGAGGCATTATTTATTATTGGATATACATATTTGTGCATAACTTCCCCAGCCAGGGATAACAGGTGAACATTATTGGCATCTGTTTTTGTAACACTATATCCACATTTATACCAATTTTAAAAGGTTACATTTAGAAATCAGATCTTTTTAATAATATTTTAAGGGTTTTAACGTTATTTGGCCCCGCCTGTTGTGTGAGGATCAGCTGCATTCCCGTTGTATATCAGTATAAATTAAAGGCATGTGGATTTTGTTATGAACTATGATAGTTTTCACAAGGTTTTGAGATTTTATAGACTAAACAACCAACAGATTATTCAGTTATGTTGATGATAAAATTGTTATTTAGTACATAACACACACACACACACACACACAGTTTATGGAAGTAGCTCACAAAAACCGAGGTGCAGCCGAGCAACCTCTCACCCACAGTCACAAACACATCTACATTTTGAGCGCACACACCCACGCACACGGGTGACACACAGGATGTTTGGAGTCCAAAGCGATCTTCCCAGGGTCCCCTTTCTCAAGGCCGTCGCCGTGGCAACTGACTGACACTGCACATTCCACTATCCCTCCGAGGGTCAGCACAGCCAGCGCTGTCCGGGGTGCATGTGTGTGTGTGGGCCGCACTGACCTTAAACTCTGCAGGGCTACCAAACTGATCCCAGGGGAGGCTTTTTAAAAGTGTGTATGCACAAATATCCGACACACAAACACACACACACACACACACATCACAGACACTGTGAAGCCCAGCCCATCGGGGGCCTCATCAGGCAGACCTTGACCGACACATCTGTCTGTACTTCCCCTGGTTTGTTTTTTGGGTTGGGATCATTGATGAGTTTCTCTTCCTTGCTGCATACTTACAGTAAAGGATTAGCCTGGTCTACCCGAAAACCCATAGAGAGCTGCGAATCAAGGGTGAGCCCACAAGCTAGAACGTAGCAATATCTTGTTATACATATTATAAAATCTAGCACATATTTTAAACATATTTCCAGAAAATCAGGAAAAGACAATGTATATGAAAACATGTTTCCAACCACTGTTATGCAGATATTAGAAGTTGGTACGCTTAAATGAAAAGGATGTGCTGGGGATTTTCTGTTGAAGTGCCATCAAACCACTGCAGAAGAAAAGTGTGAAAAATGACGTAAACACAAAACACGATGCGGGAATATGCCATTTTTATCCGATACTGTATTAAAAGGTAATGGGTTTCTCTTTGGTCCACTCATCTGCTCGTCGTGATGTGCAACACATTTTTAACAGGCTTATTTTTCAGGATGACTTCTATAATCTGGTGGAGGTAAACATCCGTCAGCTCTGATCATAGCTACCGTAAACAACATCTTGGTATGTTTAAAAAGAAACTGTTGAATTTTTTTTAAACAATAGCAAATTCTGCAGCCAACACTATGGTGATGCGTAACAGCTGGTATTGTTTTCACTCTCACTCCCCTGCCAGACTGCACCACCTGTTGGTGTCACACAGAAAACACTCCTGACCTCTTCCTTCAGAGTTGCTGGAGCAGAAATAGATTCTGGTTAAATCCTGGTTTCTGACCGGCTGGATGAAACTTTTTCTGCAGTGATAATGGTTTTTAATGTTTGTCTGAATCTTGTAGTTTCTCTCCTAAAAGGTTAGTGGTTTGTGTTGGGTGTATTCTGATTTGGGATGTAGGATTTGACTCAAAAGGCAGATTAAAAACATGATAACAGAAGAAAAAGACACTGTTGAGGGATATTTTACAGATTCCCTCGGGCCTTCAAATGATTGTTTGGCTCAGGATTACGTTCTCGGAGAACAGCTGTGATCACATAGATCCATAAACCCAACGCATAAAAGTGAAAGCCTCTTAAAGTAAGTTACCATGACTGTATCTTACTATGAGTGCTTCTATGTTTATTTTAATGCATTTCTCTGTTCATTTACTGTCTCACAGTGCAAGAACATATTTAAAAAATGTGCCTTGACTGATAAAGAAAATGTGACAGCCACATTTGTACACACTGGTTTCTAGTACGTGTATATATACAGTAGGTGGGGTAGAGGCAGCTCGGAGATCAGATGACATTCACTATCAGCTTTATCTGTGGCATCATGGAGGATGTGGGAAACACACACACACTGAGCGCACACACACACACACTGAGCACATTGTGGGGTTACCAACGCTGATAGAGATGAGTGTGTTCTAGGAAACCTGTCAGAAGCTATCAGCCTTCACTGATGAATAAATGTGTCAGCTCATTGTGCTGCCCTCCTTGCATACTTCTCAGAAACTCTGATATTTAAGCCAAATATCACTCGAGAGATTCACAGAACTGAGTGCAGTTCCTTGTAAATGAATTAGCTGTGGTTTTTGCACACGAGAAAAAAGACCAATTAGTAAGGCTGATGGAGCAGAAAAAAAGGCAGGGAACGTAGAAACAGTTCTGCCTAATTCTAACAAACTTTTAATCAAGACGGCAATGCCAAAAGATTTAGGCCATAACATATATTCTAATATTTACCAACATCTATAAAGTTCTCGTAATAAGTCAAGAGGACAGAAGACTTTGGACAAAGGACTGCAAACTTCATTTATATCAATGTGTGTATAGGCTATATAACATTAGCAGTTGTCTGTATTATTGCAACATTGGTTAGGACATTGGGAGGTCATGCAGACATTGCCTACTATGCATAGTTACATAATAATCTGTATATTCTATGTGTGTCAGTGTACTAATACTGCTTGAAGAACAAAGAAAACATTTTCCCACCTATCTCTCCTGGCGTATCAGATTGTTTGGATGTTTTCGCCTTGGATTTGAGATATTCACTACTTCTGACGCTGCTCTAATATTTTCTTTGCGGCGCTCGCAGCACTGAAAAATGACATTTGAAAAAATCCAGGATAGTATCTGTTTCCAGAAGAAAAGCATCAGTTTCCCAAGATATCCGCAGACCTGACTGAACAGTTTTCATTGGCGCTACTTTATGTAGTAAACTGTTTTTATTGGGACCGTTTTTGGAGCAAAGACCTAGTTCCAATGGAAAGTGCTGTCAGCGTGTCTGTGAATTATCATGAGCAACCGGCACGTCCTTTCTGCAAAGACACGTTTCTTTGGCAATTAAATGTCAGTCTTAATGCTTAAAGCAGCACAAACTACACGGCACAAGGTCAACGTGATGAAGAATTAGATCTTTGGCTCTGACAAACGTATAAGAGTGATTATTTTTCAATTTGAATATTGACCTTTTCTTATGATATACAACTCATCCGCGTCCAGCTCAACTAATCAAAGTGCAGCTGAAGAAACATGGAAAACTGCGTACTGAAAAACATAGAAAAATAAAGTTTGAAAGCATGGAGGGGTGAGCAAAGTGTGCACTGTGTTTTATATAACATGCACATCACTTTATGACGAACAAAATGTCACAAGTTTGCACAAAATGTATTCAGCAGTGAACTGAAAATAGCTTGTACATGTCTGTCTGCGTTAGTGTCTTCAAGAGATGTGCAGCTCATCCACATCCGTAGAAGATTTGGCATGTGTCCATTTTGGGAGTGTGTGAATGTTTGATGGTCTGTTCTGTGTCTGGAAAAGTCCACTTATTCTACATTTTTTGCAAACAAGTGTTTACTGCATCTTTGCTTTTGTGTGCAATTCTGTAACTAACACATCAAACTCAACTCAATTTCAAGACAAATACATTTTGAGTTGAAATCAGTAGTCCAATAATTAATAATTAATTAATAACTACTTTGATCATTCATTAATCGTCTCGGTAATCTCTCATGCCAAAGATCCAGCTTCTTCATTGAGACGAATTCCAGCCTTGTTTGTCATATAATGTTACTAATTAATTAGCTTTGGGTTTTGGACTTTTAACATTTTGTGATAATCTATTGAGAAAATGTATCAAAAAGCAGCAAATGAAACTGTAATGAAATTGCTCATATCCATATTTATATTGTTGCTATAATGTTTGACCATCTGATATATTGATCTGGTCCCTCTTAATAAATCCATTAGCAGATTTAGATTTAGTCCATGCCTTTTTTCTTTTGTTAACGGCAAAACGTTATTGTCCTTCCCTCCATTCTGCCCCCGTGCCACACCATTGTCTCCGATTCAACCTCACTGGGTCGATTTGCCCCTTACGACTGCACTTCCTGGTACCACTGAGCCAGAACCAGGTTTATACAGAGAAGGAGATCTGATAACATTTTCCACACAGGAGTCAGAGCCAAGGGGGGGGGGGGGGGGGGGGGGGGGGTCGGCCAGAGCCAACTGTAAATGTTTATAACGCAGTACCAAAAGCCACAGTTTGCTTAGTGAGAAGCTACAGCCTCAATTGACAAATCATCCCCACTGGCAGCAGAATCTAAAAAATGAGTCATTTCATCAAACCGAGACGCACAGATCATAAGTAAATGCTGGTTGCGTTGGCTCTGTAATGGAAACCAAACTCTGGGAGAATCAGGGGAGGGGGCTTAGCAGGATTGGAGATGTGGCTCTGGCTAAGGCGGAGTAGAATATACTGGAAAAAATGTGGAGAGGAGAGAAGGGCATAGAAGGCGTCTCTTCTCACACAGGGCTTCTGCAAGGTCCACAAATGTAAGCATTTTAAATTCTACATAGAAACATGTAATACCTTTCCCACAGCAATACTGCTCAAAGCCTAATGACACAAGCAGTCAGGACAATAAGGCCTACATTTCATTATTAAATACATTAGGCCTTCAGTCGGTGTAGAACGGTTTATTATACGAATCCAATAGAACCTGACCATACAGGACTAAGAATATTAATGTTGTATATATGCAAGCTTTGCAGCTTTTGAAGACGTCATATTTGCAACAAAAGTCCTGGCCATATCTTGATCATTGCCTCTTTCCTCATGTCCCTTTTAAGATCCTCTTTGAATGTTATAAGTTCGTTACGGAGATCGCTTTTGAGGTCTTTTATATCGCTACTAATGCTAGCAAGCCCTGCTCTCAATGCTTCAGCTTGATCTTGCTTCTCCACTGCGTCACGTTCAATTTCTTCGTGGTCGATTAATTCTTCCATTGTCGACTGTCCTTGAGTTTTAAGCTTTTCTCCGGCTTCGATGTCCACTCATCTCCTAGTTTATAACATTTGTATATCGAGTTTGTAAAATTGAGTGGGGTGATATTTACCGACTTGGGCTGCGTCTAACACAGTGGTTCTCAAACTTTTTCTGTCAGGCCCCCCCTTTGGAGAAAAAAGAAAGTCGGGCCCCCGCCAACACAAATTGTCAGGCTCAGTGGCGGCGCCAGATATTTATTTTGGGGGTGCTGTGGGGTAGCTTGACGTTTCATAGAGGGTGCTCAAACATTTAGGGTTTCCCATTAATGTACCGGGCGCTACAGTGGAACTTTCTACTTCAACAATCCCCACGCACATACACAGTGTGACAGTTACAATGAAGGCTCGAGGCATATAGGTGTAAGCAGGGGTAAAGTGCTATTTTTATAGGTGGTGTGTGTACCTCGCATAGGGGGGTCCGGGGGCATGCTCCCCCGGGAAGATTTATTTTAAAATATTGAAGTTAAATGCATCAATCTGGTGCACTTTCAGAGCAAAATGAAGAGATCTATGGATACCTCTCTCAACACCCATTTGAAACAGAACTGTAAACAGATTTACTTTTTCTTTATGGATATTTTACAAATCACCCTTTTAAATGTTATTCTTTTTTTACTGTCATATAGTATTTCAAACCTGTTTTTCATTTATTCTCTTATTTTTTTATAACTATAATGATCATATAAACGTGTGCCTCGGAAATAATTGTTTACATTAATGGTGACCAAAACGTTTGAGACCCACTGAGATAACACTGAGAGTCCTTTAGCTCACTGAGTCTCTCAGTCTGACAGGAGAGGACTCTCCTCCACCTTGTTGTTGAAAAAGCTCCTTATATCAGTTAGCGTAGCTCGCTAGCACCAGAAGCTAACAACAACGATCTCCGGTACGCTCTCTTTCTCTCGCTCGCGCACGCACACAAAATGGCTCGTTCCACACACACACACAGAGCCGAGCTTTAATGAAACACAGAGACCCAGACGTAATAGTACTGTATTTTATCATATTATTTTCGAATCAATAATTTTTCAAATTATGATTTTTCTTCTTTTTTTTTTAATAACCATTTTTCCTCCTGGTCTCTCGCGCCCCCCCTGTCATGCCTCTGTGCCCCCCACTTTGAGAACCACTGGTCTAACCCGTCCGCCATCTTGCTGGAAGTCAATCCTTGCCTCTTTAAGCAAATGATGTCGAGCAGAGTGCCGTCCACAGAGTATGATCATTAATAAAGAGTCACCAGTTGAGCTATGTGTGCCACAGGACAAGACTTCAAACACTCTGATACCGCAAAGCATGTCACCTTCCTTGTTGCATGCAATGACACTTACTTCCAACATGACTTAATGCTGTTTGGTAACATCATATTGTTTGCAGTGTGTGTGTCTGTAGGGGTAATGATGAATAAGGAGAACATAGGCCAGGAGAAAACTGATGAGGGTGTTGCACAGCTTTGCTCTGGGGGCTTTCCACATGCAACTCAGCAAGGTCATGTGCACTGGCACTGTGGTTGTAGGTCACACATGCACGCACGCAAGTCCAACAAAGAGGTTATGAGCGGCGGGGAAGCACACATTTCCGATGTATGAACGGTTAAATGTTATTATATCACCAAAGGGAAGCTATGTGTTGAATAGAGTATTCATTAATGCAGGCAGAGACAGCATCTTCATCAGAAAGACACACAGAGCTAGAAAGAGACGCAGCGAGAGATCTGACAAACATCTTGACCACATGACTCTAACCACTCCACTTCCTTTAGATGTTTCTATAGATTTTGTGTCCCGCACACAGACACACACACACAAACACACAACACTCCTCCCACACTGAGACATTTTCCACACAGAGATGTTTTTCACTCTGTTTGAGAAGACAGTTTTTCTGCGTCCTTTAAACTAAATTAAAAAAAGAAATTGAACAAGGTGTGATAGGGAAAAGCTGCTGTAGTAAACCGTGTGAGCGGTGTGCAGATTATATATAAAACATGTGCTTTGCAATCACAAACCTTATATCAAAGAACACAATAATCCAGATCAAAAGTTAAAGCAGTAGTTGTGAAATGCACATACTGTGTGTAGTCTAATACTTCTGAGAGGTTGCAGTTCTTTGAAGATGATGGCTATATTTAAAGTGCTTTGCTTGGAAATGTGTGGGTTTTAACTTGGATCTTTCTGTGACTCACTCTGTTCCTAACAAGAGTCATTACTGCAGACTTTGGCAGCACTGGTTTTATACTCTTAATGAGTCTTAATCCCTCAAGTATGTCATGCACGTGTGGTGTGTGAGGACTCTAAATTTATAAGCATCGTGCTATAAGACATATTAAATGTGTATGTATGAGAGTCTATGCACCCACCTACGACAAGAAGATTAATCATCTATGAAGATGTTCCACTCCCTAAGGTTTACCACAAAGTGAAATGACACATTTGAGTGATAAATCATCTATTTGTTGTGGTCACAGAAACTAGCATAAACACATATCCTGGTTTTTAGAAATCTAACCACACTGAGCAGTATTCTTGAGATTGGAAATGTGTCAATGATCCACATTTCTGATCGCCAGGACTGCATATCTTTTCAGTTTATTTTGGTAAATCAAGATCCTCCTACAACCCTGCAAATGACAAAGCACCCAGGACATTGGATCATTTCATTGGAACCAACACGATGCCAAACAACCACAGATATTATTTCTATTGGGATTTTCAAACTCAGAGCCAACTGGAAGGCTGCCTGAATATCTTCTCAGGCTTTGTTCTCACAACATTTTGGACAACATTTCCCGCGGATCTCGTGGGCTGTGCACGATAAAGATCTGTTGTGACGCAAAATGAAAAGGAAGCGCTGGACAAGTTCAGACAGGCCTGCAGAGAGAAACTTAAAAGCAGAACCTTTAAATTATCTAGTTTAATGAACCAAACAGGAGAACAGCAACTCCCACGCGTCACTATTCATCAAGATCTGTCTGGTTAGTAGAAATGTGTTGCATGACATTCACATATGTACATGTGGTGAACACACAGTACCTAAGTGAGCATGAGCACCCACGCACATGTCTAGAACCATTATGACTCAGTCACTTCTTGTGTAGCCTTCATGAAACTCAATCCCTGGAAAGAGAAATATGGTTTTGACTGATGAAATAATCTCTGCTCTAAATGTGTGTATATGAGCAGAGGCTATCTGGAAGTACGGCACGATGCCCAGACTGGTGGCTACTTCCATCAGGCCTCTGCCAAATACAAATTGTTAGACCAAAATATGATGTTTAAATGTGACTAAAACAAAAAGCAGCAAGCAGGAAGCAGGAGGTTTTACTTCAATTAATCAGGGTGGCAACAAACGATGATTTTCATTATCAATGAATTGGAATAAGCAATGTCTCCGGAAGAAGAAGGGCTGAAGAAAAAAAAACTAAGATATAATCTAAGGTGATATTTCCGTATCCGACAAATGTATCAGTTCTGTGACATTACTCGTTTGGCAAAATTAACAAATACAAAACTGTTTGCAACAGTCTTCTTTAATGTTGAGACTTCTCACATGTGTTGTGATAACTTAGCAACCTTAATTTACCTAAATAGTATAACACCTAGCCACCTTAATCTCGCTGTATCTGTCCTCCTCTCTGCTGGTTGTCTACCTAACTTTCAGTCAGTCAGTCAGTCAGTCAGTCAGTCAGTCAGTCAGTCAGTCAGTCAGTCAGTCAGTCAGTCAGTCAGTCTCATGTCGCCGGCTGCTGCTGGGTTTCCTGTGTGTCTCTTGGTTAGTTTCATTCTGTTTCTGCTTCAGCACACTGGGGCCCATATGTTCTGAGCTTTAGTTGTGGTATGCAAGAGAGCCAAATTAACGCTGCATGTTGCCATATGAGAGACTGAAGTACAACAAGTAACACAGAACAGATGGACATCAGAGTCTGCTCGCTGGAAAAGTATTTTCCACTGATGTTGCAAACTCCTCTCTTACCGTCCCTGAGAGAAAAAGGAAAACACAGCAGAGATGCAAAGAAATGCGTGTACAAAATAAAAATAGAGGGTATAGAAGAACATCACGCATTGTGACTTCTAATAACCTCAATTATGTTGGTTTTCTAAGAAGGCCCGTTACTGGAACGTTTTCTGTTTTCTTTTTACTGAAGGCTGAGATAAACGTTTCACATGATGCTGACAAAATAGAACAAACGAAGACAAAGCTTTCACCATATATGTCAACAACATATAGGAAAAAGTGTGAGAGAGCACGAACACATACAGATTGAGAAGGACAAACTGCAACAGCAACATGATACACAGGCACATGAACACACAAGCATGAAATAAAAAACATGTGGGAAGGATTAAGAGCTGGAAAAAAACTCATGCAAAAGCACAAACACACATATACACACACACACACACACACACACACACACACACACACAGATGAGATGAGAGGGTGGTGATTAAGATAAGTCTACAGGAGGTCTGAGGAAACGTATCCGCCATCAGACTGCTGCAGTCTGTGGGAACTGACTCTGGAAGACAGAATAACACTTTTTCCTGGCAAGACGCTAACCCTTGTCTGTAACCATGACTACTGTACGTTAGATTAAAGGAAAAGTAGGAATCGCTGTAGAAACAACGACCTTATTTAAGAGAGACAGTCAAAGTTGAGGAAGCTTATGAGGTAACTGGCGTGTGGCGTAGTGGTCTAGTGCATTGGTGTTTGGATCAGGGGAGCACAGGTTCAAACCCCACTGAAGTCAGCATGTCGTTGTGTCCCTGGGCAAGACACTTCACCCCAAAATTGCTCCTGTGGGGATTGCCCACAGTATTGAGTATTTAAGTCGCTTTGGATAAAAGCGTCTAACAAGTAACATGTAATGTAATGTAACTCCAAAGTGTAAGAAAAACTGCTCAGATACAGAAAAGTAGGTTGATGATTAAATAATCTAAAATAACAGAGCAGGATGGGGATGTTGTTTTATTATGTGTCACAGTGTAAGGTTGATCTCATGGAGACACATGTAGCACAACTTTAAAGGCCGAGACAAGATAGACACTTTAAGGTTAAGGTCTGAGGCCGCAATAAAGACTTCTGCTTGTTTCAGCTGACATAACAAGATTCACTTCTGCAATAACACAACAGTTATATAGCCTTGGCTATTAGCTCATTCCATCTACAAAACAAACTCAATCTAAACCCTGCTTATATAACTGGCAGTTTATTAAGCAATTAAGAACAACACATTGTTATTATAGGCAGAGCGGAACAGCAGAAGTGTTGGATTTAATCCGTCGCCTGCTTGTTGAAAAGCTTGAATCTTCAATTTGCCCTGAATTCCCCCTCCAGGGATCGATGAATGCTTCTAATCTTATCTTAGTAATGTTCCCAGCAAAACAAATGGATCACATGCGTGAGTGCAACAAGTAGATTGTCATGGGAAGAAATGTTACATCTTTTTTCATCCAATTAACTAATTCGATTAGGATGACTTTAATGTACTCAAATTCACTTTATTGGTGCTAAATATACGAATGTTGGAATGATACAATCCTGCTGGAACATTTTTCATCTTCAAATGGCAAATTGAAGAGTTTAACTAGTATTGCTGTCTACAGACTATTAGTATTTTCACAGCAAATAAAGAAGCATGAAAGAGATCATGTCCTCATTAATTAAAGCTGTAACCTCAAGAAGTTTGATTTTGTTTAATAGTTGTTTTGTTTGAACCACAACTGTAATGCTATCTTTGCAGTCATTTGTCAGTAGTTTACTCAATTTCTCTTTAAATAGTTTGATTTTTTTTATTCCAATGATGGATGACAGACTAGAATCCTGGAAAGACAAATCCAGTCATTCACACGAGGCCAAAAGATGAAAAGATGTAATAAATGGAAGCAGAAAATCTGAATCTAAGTGTGTTTACATTTCTTTCAGTTGCTTGTTGTTTGGTGGGGTCTTAAAAGGTACCAGGCGTGGTTTCACCTGATAGCTTAAAGCTGCGTTTAGACTGACATTAGCTCTGCATAAAAAGCCTCGCTCAACTTTTACCCTGACAGGGCGCTGCGCCTTGACTGGAGCTTTCTCACGCGAACACATTATCAGTTTCCATGCAGCTTCCTTTTTAGTGCAAAACGAGCTCACTGATATTACGGCTGTTTTTCACACAGAAAGATGTACAGAAAAATACATATGAACACTTCCCATTGATTAGAATCTACTGTGCAGCCACGAAATGTGTGCGGGCCGCATGCTCAAGCGTGGTTCCAACGAAGACGTGTGAAAACCTCATTTGCATTCACAAAAAAGCAACTGTACAAACACACTATCAGTGTATTACCCAGCAACCCCAACATAGTGCAATGTGCATTTGAATAACTTCTTTTTAGGGTGAAAGGCATGTGCTTTTCTTCTTGTGTATGTTAAGATGTGTGCATGAAAGGCCACCACTCTCCTTCCTTTTAAGGCCATTTCCAAGGCTTAAACTCTCTGCCCTGCCAAGCTCACACACAGCAGCAGTGCAGTTGGTTAACTAGCAGCATTGCAATCAGCCATGAAAATCATGGCAATGCCTTTCCAAGCTTATCAAATATGCATGCACGTACACACACTGGCTCTATCATCAAACTCAATTACCATCATGCACCATGGTCAGGGCGGCAGCTGGCGGAAGAGGGGCGAAAGAGAAAACGACACACACACACACACACACACACACCACACACACACCACACACACACACACACACACACACACCCACACACACACAACACACACACAACACACACACACACACACACACACACACACACAACACCACAACACACACACACACACACACACACACACACACACACACACACACACACACACACACACACACACACACACACACACACACACACACACACACACACACACACACACACACACACACACACACACACACACACACACACACACACACACACACACACACACACACCACACACACACACACACACACACACACACACACACACACACACACACACACACACACACACACACACACACACACTTTAGGATCTTAGGGAAGCCGTGCAGCCCCATCTGCAGAGTTTTATGCTACGAGGTCTCGTGTGGAGCCAGGCATGCAACTTAGAAAAAACATCCTGCTGTGTTGTGATGAGTTTTCAAGAAAGCTTGCTTGAAAAAGCTAGTTGTAAAATATGAAATCTCATTTACATTTATGTTTGTAGTTGTTTTATCAAATGAGGCTAAGCATTAAGTAAAAACTAGAACCGTTGTGTATGACTTTAGCAAACCCCAACAAACAGGAAATAGTGTAGGAAGCTTATCTACTAACCAAAGAGCCAAAGAAGACATGGACTTTCAGATTGTTTGAGGTAATTTAGCCCAAAAATGCCACACTGGGCAAATGCTTTGTTGCATGCACGTGCAAAAATGACTATCGTTTAGAAACATGTGGCTGTACTCAACATGGCACATATCATTTAAATCCATCTCCACTCGTAAAAAAAAAAAGTGACTCCATTTCCTCAAGCTTCTTTAATCAGGTTGAAGGGCAACTATCTCTTATCGTATCTTAAGAGGTTCGATCAGTGTGAAACGAATGATGGCGTTTTAACAGCAACACTGCTACTACTGAGTTTCCATTAGTCTTAGCTGTGACTGGCCTTGTATTATCACTCTTTGGCTTTTTCAGCTAGTTTAACACATGCTTAACATCAGAGCACGGTTACAAAAACAAACCAATCACTGAAGTCAAATATGTGATGAAAACCCTAAATGAAACACAGCATTTTCTTAGATAATGTCATCACGGCTTTGGTCTTGTTTTGTCATGTGGTGAACTGTACCAAAAAGGGGCTTCTTAGATGCAGCAAAAATACCGTTCATGTAAACAAAACAAACACAGAGAAAAGAGATGATTTGAAAAAGGAGGGGGGAACCCCTGCGACTAAAACAGCTGCAAACAGGAAATGACTTTGAGCTTGTGTGTGTGTTATTTAGAGCATGCATTTGTTACACAGCTTGGCAAACTGGCAATAATCAACTCTTAGTATGCTTGTGTGGGTTTCCATCTTATTGAAGTACACAAAGGCCTATCCATCTTGCACAGATATGAAACACAAGTTGAGCAACCTGCCAGATGGTATATGTTTCAGTTGTGTGCAGATTTCTGAGAAGAAGCTCAACATTTGCAAGAACTGCAGACGCATATTCTTGTTCAACACAGTCCTATGAAAGCAGGCATCTGCTGTACCAAGAACAGTAACCGAGGAATTGTCAGCCATCGAGTATAGGCCGTTCAAAACAATGTCAACAATGCGATAATCTATGAATGTGGGATATATTTGTATTTTCTTTTTCTATTTTCTAAGTAAACCAGTACCAATTCACAAATGTTGTGATGTTGATAGTTTTTACCCTCTACTTTTATCAATGCTGAAAAACTCGAAAGAACTGCAGCCACTTCTGGGACCAAAATTGTTGCTGCACTGCAAGAAACAGGCAGGAATTACAGAACATACACTTAGCTGGACTTTGATGTGATTAGCTTAGTTTAGCCAAACACACATTTTGGTTTCGATTTGTAGTTTTGGATGTGGATGAACTATTTTTTGGCAAAAAAGGTCCAGCACGGATGTGAAACTACTATACTGATCAGTACAATCTGAAAGTGGTTACTGCCACTGCTTTCACAAACATCCACTCAATAATATCAACTCAATATCTTTGGTCTTTGGACGGACAAAACAAGGCATTTCAAGACATCAACCTTGACTTTTAGATACTGGGAAAAAAAATGTTCAATGGTTTCTAATATTTGAATCAACCAAACGATTTCTTGATGACTTGAATATTTGGCAGATCGGTTGATAACAAAGCTAATCATTAGTTGCAGTTCTAATTTAAATGGCATATGTGTGTACTTATGTAGGCATGAGCAAATGTTTTTACCTTTGGAGGATCATAGAGCTCCAACTGGTACCTCTCCCCTCCTCCTCTTCCTCTTCCTCCTCCATCTTGAGCGTCCCTGATCCTCCTGACCAGCAGGCGGCAGCGTTGCCAGCGGTGCTGAGTGTCTGAGATAGTGTCGTCCACCAGCAGGTACCTCAGCTGCTCCGCCTTACAGCAGCCGCTCGCCTCCGACCTCCTCTGCTTCAGGCTGCCAACGCGTAACCACGGGAAACGATCCAGGAAGTTAGAGCCCACTCCGGCCTTAGTCATGTGTGAAGAGACCAGCGGCGTGGCTTCAGAGTTCAGACAAGAGGAAGAGTGGGATGAGGAGGAGGAGGAGGACCCTTCCTCATTGGTAGAGGGAATCCCACTTACTCTGTCACCATTAATTGGGAGGGTGTTGGTGCTGGGGTTGCTAGGAGACAGGTCCTGGGATGGGGGGGTGTTGTACTGTTTTTTGAAAAGCCGTCTCACTGAATGCTGGATTTGGCTGACAGAGAAATGTGTGACTTCAGCGTGTGTAGGGTTGGAGGTTGAGATGTCAGAGGAGTACCGTTCTGATACCAGACTTCGATCAGTGGCAGAGATCTCCTCGCTGCTATGGCTACGAATCACCAATGACCCGCTGCCGATGCTACGAGTCGACCCTGTGAGCGTCACCGGGTTACCTGATAACGAGTTTCCCGCGGCACATCGCAGCGGCTGCTCCTGTTCCCGACTCACCACCAGTGGCTCCACCTTTGGTGACACCACAGTGAAGAGAGCCGCTCCAACACTCGGCCGGCCCGCCTCTCGATAGTCCTGCACCCCGGACAACGATGTGATCCGCAATCGACCAATCACACCTTGTGATGGAAGGGGAGTGGGCACTGGAGTGGTGGGGGGGACACTACCAGTACCAGTGAAGCATGTGTTCTGGCTGAGCGGAGTGCCATCTTTGTCGACCTCGCAGCTGAAGTGTTGCTGGAAGAGGTCGGTGAACTGCTTGGAGAAGTTTTCTGGTGGGAGAACGTCATGTTGTGCTCGCTCTCTGGCGAAGCTCCGGTAGTGTCCAGCCAGCTGCCGGGCTGTGGCGATGGCGTGAAGCTCGCAGAATTCCCTCCAGCCTCTGGGGGGCGCTGCCACGCCTGGGCCCTCTCCTGCTGTTGTGCTGGTGTTGGCTGGATGGATAGTGTTACCATTCATTGCAGTAACCAGACCGGCTGAGAATCACTGCTGCGAGACAAAGAAAGTCGAAAAGAGACAGAAAAAGATGGAAGGTGGGAAAAGAGGTGGGGGCCGAGGGGTTGATTTGGAGATATGTGGAAGGATGGAAAGTTTAGGAAAGAGGATTGAGGGACAAACAAAAGAGAGATATGGAAATGCAATTAGAGGCAAATCAAGATCATTTAAAGTAAAGAACTGGAGTACTGAAGATGGAACTGGACAAAAAAGTCAGAACTTGTCTTTGAACTACTTAAGACTTCCAAAAGGTTCAAATATTGAGAAAGGACAGCCAAAAGTCGGATTTGATCTGAGCTCCATCTTAAACAGAACAAATTGGATTACATTGGCCTGCAAAGAATCTCTGGCAATCAACCAGTCATGGAGTATCTTAATAGATAAGGAAGGCCGCAGTTCACTCAAAGGACAACTGGTAACCGTTCAATTTGTGGGAAAACAGTCAATTCAATCAAGTGCAAAAACATTGTGCGTGCGTATATGAGAGAAAAACTCTAGGAAATCTGAAAGCCTGGAAGATGAAAGAAAGAATGAAGAGAGTAAAATGCAGTCAATACAAATGACTAAATGACTTCCAAATGTGACATGGATGCCAGAGAGTGAAGTGTTTGAAATGAATGAAAACAGTAATCAGTCATTGGGACAAACACTGAATGAGGCCCTGACTAGAGGAAGTACGGTTAGATCATTTCTCAATCCACCACACTGCCTGCTGGCCATCTGTGTGTTAAGGTGTTTACACGCGACATATTTCAGTTTCTTCTGCTTTTTTATTTAAAGCCTATTTCATGTCAGAACCATTACAGACCGCAATTGCTTAACACATTTTCTTGCTCCATTCTTCTCCTTCTGTCCCAAAACACCAACAACTTTAATAATATAGTCAATAAAAAAAGGAGCTTACTTTGAACCCATATCCATATGCAGCAGATAATGATCCAACATACTCGTTTACACTTAACTCCTGACCCATGAAAAAAAGTCATTACTGCGCACAAAAGGTTTCCGATGACAATTTAGAATGCAAGCTGATTAAATGCTGAAAGTTCGATATGTCTCTGGTAAAAGTTGCTTTGAAGTCATTTTTCGGTCACTTTGCCATTCTTTTGAGAGCAGGCTATAACAATATAAAAGGAAATCCAGAAATGACATTCACCAAAGTTCCCAACTTCCTGGACTGAAATCCTGGACGCAGCGATTATAAAGTGGTCTTCTATTTTTCCAGGGGCTTTTTTGTGGGGAGGGATTTATTTTTCGCATACATTGAGGAGGTGGTGCTTTGGTGGGTGGCCTATGACAGCTTGGCCTCTGCTTATTGTTATTCACTGTTCAGTGCTTCACTTCTGCAGCATGCTGATACACTGTATGTTATTTCTTCATTTTGTACATTTTATATCTTTGTAAAACGCTGTAGGTTTGGCTTATCCTATTATGAACAACACATTAGCTACTTAAAAAAAATTATTTCTATTTTCAACAGTCTGCTCTTCTACATCGCATGTGTTCTTACCTATCCACCATGGTCAACTAACTGCTACATTTGATTTGAACCAAATGAGACAATGGTTAAGGAGTTAACCACAGGAATGAGGAAACAGGATGCATTCAACGAGAGCACTGCCCCTGTTCTTTATACAACACTGACCCCGAGTACGCTTAACACATAGTCGCAGATTATTGGTAGGAGGAAGGACGCATATTAAAAGAACCACAAAAGGCCTTAGCTGATGCAACAGTCGAGCCTCTTGGATGATACAACGTTGTATAATCAGCCGTAGAGTTGCTGTTAATGAAGTAGAAGGGCAGTCATGTAACAAAATATTGAGTTCAAATAGAGATTCATCAAGTTATTCGGTGAATAAATGTGTCCGATTCAAACTATAGCATGAAAAAGATGCATCGGTTGCAAAGAGAGGTTATTTCAACAAAAGCAGATGGTGGAATTTCTCACCATGAAAGAAATACTAGCAAGAACACACGGATGTCTGAAGCAGCAGAAGACGTTTTAAATACAAATGCATCATATACAAACTGAAACTCATTACTATACTTCTGCTTCCACCCATGCTTTCTACAAATAAGCAACAGTTATACAAAGTCAAACTAAGACCTCCGCTACAGTGATATTAAAATAGGTTATCATTCTCAAACCACAACATGTGGTACATTTACATACCATCTTCCTCCGACGCAGCATAGAAGTGTCTATTCTAAATACAGGTAGTGCGTGCGTGCGAGTGTGAGGGGAGGGGGGGGGTCAGAGACTGTGGTCTAACAGATCAGCGAAAACCACAAGAAACAGAAGAGAGACAGGGGGGGGTCGTAGTTGGGCTAAACATGGAGTTGCATGTCTTGTTATCTCGCGGCTCACATCTCTCTCTCCCTCTCGTGTCCTAAGCGACGACATTCAGAGACGAAAAGTGGTGAATTCTTGAGATTGCAAAAAAGTCTGCGAATCTTTTCATCATCAAACACACCAGGGGGACACGTGCGTCAGGGAAGGAGTGAAAACTTGGTACCATGAAATATTGCATCACTGAAGTTCCTGGATATCATGTCCTGTCACAACAACCAATTCCCTTCCTGTAACTTTTCAGAGCATGCTCAGTGTGTGCCCCCTTGTGCCCCTCCAGCTGCCCGCCCCCCCCCCCCCCAGAAGCCGGTTTCTATCTGCCGGGCCAGCCCAGCGATGACTCAGCACTGACTCACTGACTACATAACATGCGCACACTCAAACACATGCATACATACACACACACACTTCCTCCGGCTGTATCCCTCTGGGGGCTCGGCCGTCTCCGTTCCCATGGTTTTCCCTTTCTTTTCATCCTCTGTGTCCTCTGGTATGAGCATCTCCAGATGTGTTTGGATTCTTGCTGCCTTCACTTTCACCTTGACTGGGGGACTGACGGGGCCACGTTCAAGATGTGAGGGAAACCAAAAAGACTAAGACGGTTGGGAGTTTGTTCTTATCCTGGACCTCTTACCTCAACGCTCTTATCATCTCTTTGTTTTGCTAGACAGCGTTCAGCAGGAGAGGACAGACCAAATCAAACACAATGAGTTTCAAATGGAAAACATTCCTGCACAAAAGAGCCCAAGTTCCTAAATCCCTCATTTCTTTTTTCCTTTCTTCCTTCCTCAACTTACTCATCACTCCCCCCCCCCCCTCTTCCTCAATGGCTGGTTTCTTCATTGTGGCACACACACACACGCACACAGAGTGATTGCTTTCTCCGTCTCTCTCATGTGCTTTACAGAAATCTGGCACAGCTTGTCCAGCAGCACTGACTCCACGAGAAACCTGAGACACTGCTGTCCGATGTCCACATCAGATGCAGGTTTGTTGGCAAGAACGAAATGTAGTTTAACCAAACCATTGCTCCTGTGTGCATGTCCCACATGACTGATTAAGTACAGAGGTTGCAGCTTATAGAAACCACCGTTTAAAACATCATAGTGACATCTACAATCCTTAGAAGTCTTTTGCCTACTAGACAGCTGTACAAGCCCAACTGTAGAACATATTCTGCCTGGAAAGCAGGTTTTGACTGACTGATATTTAAAGAGATATAGTACAAACTCTCTATCCTAACATCTGACATGAGGTCTACCAAATTTGAAGAAGCAACTCGTTTCTCAAGCAAACAGCTTTTCTATATTGCCATCACTTTTATTTGAATATCTTTATGTGGGTAGGAACATTTTGGCAACTTCAATTTGTCACTTCGGGCTCTGAGAATCTCACGAGGCAATTTTCACAGTTCTTTGACCATTAGTTAAAAAGTGAACCAGCCGATAAATCCAGGATAAAAAAGAATTGCTGTGGAGCGGATGTTAGGGAGGTAGTCTCCTGGGCACCCTCCAAATGCTTGATAAAGACTATGATCCAAACGGTTCAAATTGTCAATTTAAGTCTGAACCCAGTTACACTTCGGATACAATACATCACATTGGTGTAGTGCAGCTCTTACCGTACCCTCACAACTCTGCTCCTGACACCAAAGGTGGAACTAAACTCATTTAAAAAAAACTGGCAACAGCCTGAAGCGGACTTAAATCAAGCGGGAAGGAAACAGGATGCGTGAAAGACACACGTGAATTGATCTCGTCAGTGTGAGTAACCTCATGACTAGCGTCAGCCCACTGAGTTGGTTCTTAACCAAACCCTGAATGATTCTCTGGACACATTGGGGGCTGAATGTGTGTTGCAGCGGTATGTTGTTCCTGCTTAATCACACAAATTAAGAGTTAGCAGCTTGACTGTGCTGCCCAGTAAACAGTATCCTCACTATGGCCTATTGCGAGCAGAGCCAACATTCATATTGCTTGAAACCACCATTGAAATACGCACTGCCAAGCTTAAGACCATCAAAACACTTCCATTACAACATTAAGATTCCTTGAAAACAAAATAGAGACAGCATTGTGTGTGTGCAAACCAAGGAAATTAAAGTCTACAAAGACTGAGGCCTACACACACTGGAGAATTATCAGTGCTGATGGTGGAAGCCTTGTTCCAGGGAGGTCCTATTTATATCTCAAGAGCTTGGTATCAGCTCTCACACACCACTGTGTGCTCCCCTTGTCACACACACAGGATATTAAATAAATATACAACAGTCGTGCGGACACACACACACACACACACACACACACACACACACACACACACACACACACACACACACACACACACACACACACACACACACACACACACACACACACACACACACACACACACACACACACACACACACACACACACACACACACACACACACACACACACACACACACACCACACACACACACACACACACACACACACACACACACACACACCACACACACACACACACACACACACACACACACACACACACACACACACACACACACACACACACACACACACACACACACACACACACACACACACACACACACACACACACACACACACACACACAATGCTGTAGCTAGTGCAGAAGTGGCTAAAGATGCAGCATTTCTCATGGTCATTGTTTTTAAAGAAAGACGCATTGTGTGTGGAAATTAATGGAAAGAACGCCCCCACATTTCACAGCAATACAAAAGCTGATACATTATTTTCCCTAGATAATGAGGTTTTAATAGTTTTATTATTTTCTTGAAATGAGTATCCTTCTGATTTTGATAGTCTCTGATCCACTAAATTGAGGGTAAGGCTTAAAGGGGGATATGCGAGGGTGTGCAAGGGTGTGCAAGGGTGTGCGAGGCCGGAACTGAAACGATTATTCAACTAACTAATGAGTGAACCAATACAAAACTAACAGCAACTATATTGATTAGCAGTCATCTTAGTTTTTAGACAAAATGCCCCAAAATGTATGTGGGTAGCTTCTCAAATGTGAGCTTCTGTTCTATTCCTCATATTAAATTATAGTTAACTTTATCTCTTTGGGTTTTACGACGATCTGGATGAAAAAGCAATTTGGAGATTTCATCGTGGCTTCCGGGTTTCTGTAATGGCCATTTTCCACAGCTTTCTGATGTTTTATAGACCAAATGATTAAGCGATAAACCACGAAAATTACTTTCAGATTAAAAACATTGGAAATAATAATTTGTTGCCGTTATCCTCCACATCTACATTGTGCTCAAATTAGGCAACTAACATGAAGTCAGCAAGCACAAAACCCTCGTCTCAAAAGCATACAAACTATGCATGGCATCTACCTAAAATAAGATCAGATAAGATATACTTCATTAATCACAAGTGTTTTCATTGCAGCAGCATGTAAAACAAAGTATTGCACATAATTAGAAAAGTACAAAATAAACAATTATATAATATAAACATCTCAAAATGGAAGACAAAACAGAACTAAAAGAGTGAAAATATAAAAGTTGACTGTGAATATAAAAATATGTAGACTATCTGACAAATTCAACACTATTGAAGGTAGGGGTGCATACCGGTTCCCGGTATTACCGAAATACCGGTTACTGGCGGCTACGGTATACCGTACCGAAATCAGATCCGTTTTTTTTTTTTATAAAAGTGAGGCGTAATATCCTTAAACTCGCGCCCAAACCGTCGGAATTACGATGTCAATTTTGCCGTGAAACTCAGAAAATGAGTCACTTAAGAAAATCTAAAGTGTGGCTGCATATGTCTGAATGGTGGGGTCTGTAACCACTGCAAGAAGTGTATTTCTGGGAAAGGTGGTAACCTCCAACCAATGCTATCTCGTATGGCAACCAAGTACCTTTGTGTTCAGGGAAGCAGCGTGCCAAGCGAGAGAGTGTTCAGTTTAGCAGGTGATATCCTACGCTGTGAAAGGGCCCGTTTGGATCCAGAGAGCAGATATGCTCCTCTTCTTGAAGATGAATGAACAAAACTGAACTGTGATGGGATTTGTTTTCATCAGGCAAATGTTGATTTTAATTATGCTATTTGTTTTATGTGCAATGCCGAGATCTCATGATCCTTTATGTGTTCTCTGGTCAGTCGAATCTCAGGTTGAATATTGATTATACTGGTGCTATTTTCTTTTTCCATTGACAAGATGTACTATTCACGCCTGATGGTTGTTATAAATGATATTGCAGAATCTGTTTTCTTCATAGATAACGTGTTTTTCATTGTTTGTTCAGTACTAAAAGGTCCAAGTCCCACAATTGAATTTAATATTCATTTGACATGTTAACTACATCATAAAGCGCTTCATGGGAGTATTGCAGGATGATTCAATCTTTCCCTTATGCAACATGAAAGTATCACGATATGTATCGGTTGAGTATCGGTATCGTTCAGTGGTATCGGTATCGGTATCGTAAAAAAGTCAACGATATGCAACCCTAATTGAAGGGCTAAATGACAGCTGTCAGTATGTTATTATAGCCATACTGAAACATGCACACACATTATTCCAACACACACACAAAGAGACCTGTGTGTGACTAACTTGTCCGACAATGTGTGCACGTGTACACCTCAATGCGGCATTTAGCTGTTCAAAAATAGGATGTGCTCCTAATTGTCATGCTCGTTATCTCAAATGCAATTTACGGCAAGCCACATCCTCCTGACCTTTATATAGCACTGGCCTTATTACGGAGATCAGCCGGATCCAATCTATTGCTCACAACTCAATTAGTCTGCCTGGCATCAAGGCTCTTTGAGACTTCAAACACTCCAGATTTTACGGGAAAAACTGGAGTGGAAAAAAACACATGAATTGGGAGAAGAAGAAAAATGCTGAAACATGTGCATCACAAGGTCCCGGATGGAAAACAGATTGTGTTTATTATTCTCTGGAATTACTGAATGAATCACGAGCTAGAGATACATTTACAAGTACTGAGAGTAAGTGAGTGTGTGAAAGTGGGTGCTTCTTAAGAATAGAGGGACAGAGAGAGGAGGACGCTGTAAGGAGTGAGGGAGTCAAAGATGAAAGGAAGAGGAGGAGACAGAGAAACCAGGGTCACATGACTAGACAGAAAGAGAGACGAGGGGATAATGAGAAGGCCGGCAGGAAGTGAGGAAAAGAAATAAGGAGAAGGGGGAGGGGAGAGGAGAGGAGGAAAGGAGGAGGGGCCAGGTTGGTGGGTGAAGGTCCAGGTGGCACAACTGAAGGGGAACAGAGACCAAAGGATCTCTGCTGTGCCCGGGCAGTAATCACAGCAACAGGAAGCCCTGCCCTGCGCTGGCAAGCTGCGACTAGTTCACACACGCAAAGACACTATAAACACACACAAACACACACTCACAGCCTACCAAAATATACTCTTCCACCAGGGTGGAAAGTGTACCTGAATATCAAAGTACAAGAGCAAATATGAACTGATTGAAATTCATTCGTGTTGAAAGCTACAGGTTTAACAGAAACATGTATTTATACAGGTGGTAACGGATAGAGAGGATATGGGGCATTCAGGACGTAACATTTCATATGAATACACACATGAAGCGGAGAGGTGGTGCTGAAGGATGCTATTCTGGGATATCTGATTGCAAACTTTGATGTAGTTAAAGCCAGACAATGAAGTTTAAAGTTAAAACGGACTATTTCGAACACAGTGCAAAGTCCAAGCAGCATGCAACGCCCAAGATAGCTATATTAAAGTCTACATTATCAATTATGAATCCATCTTCCATAATTCCATCCATAAGCAGCAAGCAGCTTGTTTGCTGTTATCAAATGAAACATGCCAAAAGAGTAAATATATAACAAAATATTGTGAATATTGTTATTGACAGGCAAAACGGCAGTTAGCGTGAACTGACACCATGTGACCTCTTTCTATCCCTTTCAGCTGGGGGATTACACTTCAGTGCAACAAGCTGCTCCACCACCCTGACGACAGCAACATGTAGATACAAATGCTTAACTCAATGATTTAGTTATGCCTGATTGATCAGCTAGATAAAAGAAGATGTAACGTCTTTTTTGATGTATGACTTCTACATGACAAAAGATGTGCAGCAGTTGCAGGGATGGGATTGGCCGAGTCTCAGTGTTCCTGTTTGTGTGAAGTGAGATGTGAAACAGCTTTGATAATGAACAGAGCAGAAAGCGAGACATGCACAGCTTACATAATTGAAGAACATATTGTGAAGGAGGAAGTAGCGCAGAAACATGATAACCCCCGGCCTTAACGTCTCATAGCCAGAAGATAGCATCAGCTGATTGAGGGTAAAACAAGAGAGGTCGAGCTCCAGTCTATTACAATAAGAAACCATCAAAAGGACACATTGATAGTTTGAAATGCTTACAGCAGGTATCGCATAGACATGTTTATTTGTGTAAAACCTTAAATTATGACAGTACATAAACAAAGCTAGACTTTAACCTTCAGCGATTGGCCTCTACTGGAGCAGACGCCTTTATTTACAATCAAAATATGAATAGACGTTATTTTCAACTGTCTGCATCTTGAAACTTTTTTCTTTTCTGTGTACTAGTGAATCCTTTTTTTTATATATTGCAGTATTGCATACTGTGTAGGAGATATACTAATGGGTGTATAGGTTTTTGTTTTGGTTGGAGTATTCTCTAGCTTTACTTTCCCACAACAATACAGGCTCCAACACAATGTGCTATTCTGGAGACCTGGCCGCTTTCTGGTCATTTCCTGTCGTCTGGGAACGGAGAGAGGGAGGCAGGTTGGGAAAGGAACACAACTAAAAGGCTGGATATGTGATAAGCACAGGAAATCACGCTAAAAAGGTTTGAATTTGAAATTGAAACCAACTGTATTCTGGAGAATCAAAAACACTTTCACCGGAAAACAAATCCCTTAAAGAAAACAGTAAATATGATGATTATGTCTCCAGTCTGAACTCCACACTAACAAGCATCCTTCCAGCTGTCCGGCATCCCACCAATGACTAATACAAAACATCTCTGCTCAGTCTATCATTAGCTGGCAGACAGACCTTGGCATGTCAAGAAAATACTCAAATATAGGGCTCCCACAGACATAATGACAGGCAAGCAAATAAAAAGAGAAGTCAAGTTTGCCTTTGGCTGCCTGGATAGATGTGATGTGTGAGGAGGGGGGGGGGGGGGGAACTAGTCATTGTCTGTAGACGGCACTGCTACTATCTGAGGGCTGCAGCCTGCAGCTGACTTTCATGACTGATTGTTCTCCAGAAAAAAGATCTTTATAATGTGTTGTTTTGTTGGACCAATAGTCCAACCCCCAGAGATATGCCATTAACAAAATGATATAAAAAGAGAAACTATAAGTAAATCATCCAAATGGAAAACATGCAACACATTTAATGTTGAGTTGTTGTTTCAGCTCTATAAATAATATTTTTTTTTTTTTTTGGCATTCAATACAGTCATTATAGGGTGAATAGGTGAAACTGAATCTTAATATACCATTCCTTAAGTTAAAATAGCAAATGCTGATTCAAAAAAATTCACAAATTCTGATTTCTGAAATCAATGAGTTCATCTATTAGGACTTCTGCCCTGCATTTACGTAATCTGAATATTGCGATGCACAAAAGGTATTTTACCATATACTATGCACACTGTTAAAATCTAATAACGGGATACTTTAAGCGCTGGCTAAATAAACAGAGAGTGACTGTGGTTATTACAGAACATGAAATACTCATTCACTGAAAAGCTAAACAGTTTGAGTGTTTCTCGGCTACAAAGCCACCGGCAGCTGACCTCAACTTCTCACTGGAACCCATACACAGCCTCAGTTTCTGAAAAAGCTGGAAACAACAATCCATCATTCACAACTTGGTGCTGACAAATCAATACAATTCAGCCAATTCAAGTATTCAACGCTCAAATGTTCCAGCCGGGGAGAGCACGACAGAAATCTCTGGCTGAAATCCACCGGCACTTTGTGAATGAGTCATCAGTACTCATTTCTGATTCATTGTGAAGAAGCATGATAGTATTTCTGAGAGATAATCAATGTTGTGTGTGTGTGTATGTGTGTGTGTGTGTGTGTATGTGTGTGTGTGTGTGTGTGTGTGTGTGTGTGTGTGTGTTGTCAATTTGATCGGCTGTGAATCATCTGCAAACATCTGACTTCCTGGAAGGCTAATTCAAGAGTTATAAACTTGTCCACATTGAGACTCATCAGGAGACCGTTGAGTTCCAGTTTCACAGAAAAACCTCACAGGAATCTTGTTTAGGGATTTATTCTCTGTGCTAATGTTGGGAATAAACTAATTAGACATGATGAAAATTGGTCATTTTGCGTGACAATGTGTTCCTTCTTTCACTTCAACTTAGACATGACTCTGCTAAACACACAAACGGAGGAACCAACACAAAGAAGTATTGTGTGTGTGTGTGTGCGTGGGTGTTTTTTTTTGTTATGTCTTGTAAATTGCACTGTTTAGCGATCTAAGTTTTTCATACATTACTGCGTAGTCGTGTATATGTTAGGACAATAAACCTTTGAATCATGACATGTGACATGACATGTAAATGACATGTAATATGTACGGCTGCAACTTAAAATCGTCATTGATCCATCTGCTGATTGTTATCTCATTTGATTTGAGTAATAGTTTTAAATGTTTCTCAGAGGCCATCTTGCTGTCTTCATTGAACTTGTTTTGTCAATAGGCAAAACGTTTTTTTTGACAAAGAAAAGCAATAAATCCTTACATCTGCGAAGCTGAAACCACATAAGATTTGGCATATTGCTTGAAACGGTCCATTAACCTGAGAACTGGGAAAACTTCTCAGGACTAAAAAGCAAACATTCAGGGAGTGCTTCTTTTCTAAAGATGACAAAAGCAGAACTCTTGACCCCATGTTGCTTCCTCACTGTGTACACACAAACACAAACACACACCTACGAAGGTATTGCAAATGCAGAGCCTTAAAGCACATGTTTTAAACAGCATTTTCATTCTGTTGCCATTTATCGGGCCTATAATCAACATTCTTCCAACAACAAGAACAGGAGCGCATTGGGGTAAACACACGCAAATACACACTGGCTGTAACTATTGCTGCTTTGGAAAAGACACAAAGGCCCGCATGTGTCCATCGCTTGCAGAAATCCGTGCACACTCAATAACTCCACACTACTGTATGCATCATGTGTTTGTGTCCCATTAGTTAAGATTTTCAAGCTAAGCTGTTTAGGGTGGTCAGATATGTGACTTAAATCTCATGTGTGTTGCGTTGCAAAAGGCCCCTGTTGACACAAGAAAACTGCTTTCTTGTTCTGCCATTTTCTGCTCTAATAAGTGTCTTCCGTCTGTCTTTGTTGGAATCCTACTCCTGTCTACAATCAGCCAATCTATCTCCAACGGTTTCCCTCATTCTCCTTCTCTGCCCCCCCCCCCACCTCCCCACAGGGCAGCTGTGGGTCAGCCCTCTCTCGTGGTCTCATCACTGGATTTCTTGGAACCCCTGAGGGAAGCAGGAGCGCTGGCATCCGATATAATCTCAGTTAAAGACATTGAACCATGACATTGTCTGGTCCACGGCTGAGGGCCAACTGCAGAGCCCACTTCTTTCTTGCATACTGCAACAACACATATGCAAAACGTGGACATCAAATGTGCACAGCGCTTAAAAATCTTAATTCCAAGGAGTTGCAGTCCTTTCTTTCTAGGAAAGATGTCTCAGACACTAACCAAGAAGAAAATCCCCAACCAAGTAATATCATTATTTGCTAAACAAGCGACATCCCATCTCTAGGAAGAGTCCAAGATTTTTTCAGAGCTGAAAATGTAAAAAGGGAATTTTTCTCACATGGTCATCAGACCTAAAGGTCATTAAAAAATGATGTTCTGATTGTGGTTTGTAGTCGCATTACTTTTTCAGTTTTAAATGTTTTTATGATGGTCTGCGTTGGTGGCCACAACTGATCTCCTCGTGTCCATACCACACTGAGCAAAAGAGAAGTGAAGACAACATCAAAATATCCAACTTTCAGAAACCTAGGAAATCTGTGAGGAAGTAAACTCTCTTATGAAATTTATCTGAAAAATCTGCGAGTGAAAACGCTAATCAGAGATCTGGGACTCCACTGAAACCTTGAAATATAGTGAACCTTTTGTTGGAGGTTTACTGAGTTAAAGCTGCCTGCCACGGAAAATATAATGTGCAGTCTAGCAAACTTCCTAGCATTACTTCCCCACCCCAGGGGCATGTTTTTTTTCTCTGTTGTAAATCAATGAGTCAAGGTGGGATAACAGTTACATCTTAATGACTAAAACAACAAGAATGCAGACCTCAGCAGGCTGCTGGGAATATTGCATCACAGTTTTAATGTGGTGGAAATCCCTTTAAAAATCTATTTATTTATTTATGTATTTAGGTCAATGTTGGTAATGTTGCAAACCAGCTAGAAAAGCTGCTTGATGGTCATATTGGAGTTGGATAAATAAATATCAATAAATCAATAAATAGCAAACTTCTTCTAAAATATATAATACACTAGTACTGTGTGAAGTATTGGCTGTCCAAATATATATATTAACTCAATATTGTATTAAAAGTAGTGGATTACTTATTGAGTATTCCCTCATCCAGTTTGTTCCAAATAGCCAAAATATGTCCCAAGGAGCAGCACATGTACACCGACCATTTACATTAACATTATACACTGTTGTTTTTTCATAATAATAAAAAGTACAACATTGTTTGAACGCTAGCCAAAGCAAGGAATAGTTGTGGCTTTGTTGCCAATCGCCAGTGTTAAAAAACTAGAGTTCATCCAATGAAAATCCATGTTAGTCATTCAGCTAACATTGAACTTATTATATTTGACAATCTTCATCTACGGCCTGTTCTATAATTGTGATTGAAAAAGATCATGGAGGAAGCCATCCCAAGTATATTTTTCACTTGGGTTATAAAGTAAGTGTATAAAGTGCAGAAGTATTATCAGCAATGTGAAAAAGGGTATGACTTTTGTCACCTCAATTATATTATACTGATGCATAAACATAGCATTATAATGATGTTGTGGTAGAGGTATGGCTGATTCAAGTATTTTGTTTATGTTATATAATGTTGGACAGTTTAATCTTTGAAAATGAAGCATATTTTAATTGTTAATCATAGGTTTTGGTTTTCACAATCTTAATCTGAAAGTCACTACCACCAAAGCTGCTGGCAAATCAATGTAGTGAAGTAAAAATGTTGCAATATTTTCATAGAAAAGTTGTGGAGTGAAAATATGAAATGGCTTCAACTTAAATACAACATTTCAAAAGATTTTATCCATACAAGCCATTCCCTACAAACTACTGTTTTGGTCAGGACTGTTTAGGGAAACACCACAACTCCACACCTGTTGCCTCAGAATGTGAGATAGAGGGGGCTTTACTTTGAAGGAATATCCTCTTTTACACACATCTAGGCACACACACAGAGGCACACACACAGAGGCACACACACAGGCACACACACACACACACAGTAGTGTTTTGATTTACTGCTACACAACAGAGGATTGTGAAAGCCAGTGACTGCTCCCCACTTGTTCCTGTTCCTCCATCCTGCAGTCATGGGGGGTTCGGGGTTCTCTGGCGCTTAACCAAACACACAACAACGTCTGCCACATTCAACCATAACGTTCACATTTCCAGTACACACTAATGATGTGTTAGTTTTTCCTATGGATGAAAATGTTGTCAGTTAAGACACTTTTAAAACCCATGTACGGCCTGTTAACATGTATCACACATAAGTGACAATAGGTTGTATATTGTGACATCCCCATGGAAACAACCACTGATAGATTTGCGCCCAAATAGTTGTGAGAACACACACACATACGCACGCATGCACCCACGCAAACACGCACTATTAAACTACTATAAGGTCACCAAAAGCCACATGCTGTGTGCATCTTTTGTGCCAACTATCCCTGTAGATGTGACGCCCAGCAGCTCAAAGACAGAAAATCCTGCTCGGCGGTATGACGGGACCTCAAAAGAAAAGTTCACTTTTGGGGCTAAAAAGTCTGCGCCATCACCCCCGGCCCCACCGAGGGGAAGCAGAGCCCTTTAAATCTCTCACTAATCATTTTCTCGACGATGTATTGTGAAGAAAAAAGGGTAATTTTGGACGGGAGAAGTACATGTGTCCACATTTCTGGGGAAGTTCGTCATTTTTGGGATTATCCCCCATGTGGTTAAGAGTTTAGTGATGGTTACAGCCCAGACAAGAAACGATTATACAGTCTTCAAAACATACTCACGTTCTCCGTTATCTCGGATGGGCACCCACCGCAGCACGACGACTAACCAACAAGTTGGACTTCGCATAACGGAAATGTTTTGAGAAGCATCTAAAGTAACTCAAAACGATGTCGTTGGTGAGCAACGGGAAACTGGACATCATTGGAATAGCTGCATGTTAAAAAGTCCGTCGCTTTCTCTCTCATTGTGAGTGCACGCCACAGTTCCTCCGCTACAAACAAAAAGAGGAAAGAAAACTTTCAGCAACGAACTTGACGCGGAAAAAAAGTGGCGACTCCTCATTTCCGCTGTCAAGAAAATATGCCGCGTTCCAGCTGTCAAGAGGGAATTCACAATCACACTTCCGGCTGCTATCTTTTCAGAATAAGAGGCCTGGTATTTTAATCCATAATATTCCAAAATATATTGATTTATTTAACTAAAATTCTCAAATAAATAGTGCAGTTAAAGTAAAATATTGGCTTCAAGAGTAGATAAACTAGCATAACATAGAAAATACAAAAAGCACAAATATCTCAAAACATATAGTGTTCAAGTAATAGTTAATATTAGTTCATTCTTAGTTACATTTCACCACAAAGTAAATACCATTATATATGTGTGTGTTGAAGGTAAAGTCCTTAATTTAAAATTATACTTGAAGCTACTAATGCAAAATGTAGGCTACTTAAAAGAAGCATAAAAGCATAAAAGTGCAAGTACTTGATCGGCATGCAAAATGGGCACGGTCAGTTGAATGATTTTATATTACACATTGTATTGTTTTGAATGCATTCACATTTAAACAGCATTATATAACAATGTATTTTATATAATGTGCTCATTAATGCATTTTAAAACCCCCCATCTGCCACATAACTTGTAACTTTCAACTGCCAAATAGATTAACGATGCAAACAACTTAATGTGTTAATTTACTGAGCTCAATAGTTGAACCCTAAAAGGTTACTTTCTTAGAAACTGCACATTATTTGCTTATATTTTGAATATTTGAATATTTTGAAAAACAGAAACACCTCTGCAATGCATTCAAGATGTACTTTTATGTTGAAATAACCAGACCGGAAGTGAAGTACTGAAGTTAAGTACAGTACAAGATGTAAAGTACATAAAGGATCCAGACTCTATCAAGAATTCAGATACTCACGTTAACTTTGTTAGCTTTAATATGTCAATATTTGTCACTGCTTTAACAGTCAATTCTACACTGTTAAGTATCCTACACTGTTTGTATGATGGAGCCTAAACTGGACAATAAAAAGGGCGGATTAAAAAGAGCATTTGTTGACTCAAACTCAGGTGGTGCGACCCATGGGTGCGATATTTGCTGACAGTCAATCTAAATACAGCACATGAGATAATAGTGCAACCAGAGGACCTAAAGCATCACATTTGTCTTTTGTATTTATGGTTTTTAAAATTGCACAAAAAGAGAAGAGAACATAAAAACAAACGGGTTATCTATTAGGAAATGTATGTTTTTTCTACTCTAGAGACTTGCTGGGTTCTGTCAGTAGTAATTTACATTCTAATCTCCAGCAAAAAGGAAAGCCTCTTTGTATTCCTTGAAAGGTTTGAGAATACTCTAACAGACTACAAACTGTGGCACAGCGCCACCTGGTGAGGGTCAGGCTGAACAGCACCAGAATGTGTGGTTTCATGAGGCCTGCCCAGGCTTTACATGAATTCAGGGGATGTGCGATGTTGGTATATTTACTCAGGTACGTGTACATAAATAAAAAATGGTACTTTACTTGAGGATTTCCCATTACATTCTAATTTACTTTTCATATATTTATTTCAAAACAATCCTACATTATCATGTATGCAAAGAAGATGTTACCCAGCTGTGTATAAAGAAAATGAGCCCTACCTTTACCAGCCGAAACATTAGTGAATTAGACATTAATGCATAAATAATTATAATGCAGTGATTTAACATACAGCATATCCTTCTGAAATGGGACATTCTGCATTATGAGTGATTTCACTTTTGGTAGTTACAATCTCGAGAGATCACTGTTATGGCATTTGTATCTATGGCAACAAGCAGTAATTACATGGGTTTATTATTTTTCAGGGATATACACAGTGTTTTAGCTTGTGCTTTCTATCGGGAATGTGGCCAGATATATAGTTCTTATTCATGCAAATGTAATGGGCTTTTATCATAGGTTAAATCACCATTATGTTTTATCAATGAAGAATATAATTAACATCTGCGCTGTAGTATTTATACTTTTACTTTATTAAAACATTTAAGTTCTTCTTCCGCCACTGCCCATCATACTGTTCTGAAAAAGTAACACATATGGAAGAAAAAAACATCCAATGTCTAAACCAGCCATACTAATTAAAAATATATATATTTCGAAGAAGAAACTAAACTTAAGTAGTCAGATATCGTAATGACACGCAACTGTTCACATCATAACATATTAACACTGTTTATTTAAGGGTTTACATTCAATTCTTTATAAACAAACCTCTTTTCATGGTACCATATCAGAAAAATGTGTCAAATCCACAACATCATTGGTTATTTCAAATAATACTCATATTGTGAACTAGAACATTAAATACTTGACTACGATTGTGGAATTCAATAGAGAAAGAGAGCCTTGACCATTTTAATAACGTGAATTTAGATTGCATTTCTCTGTTGGCACTTTTGGAGAAAAAAATAATAATACGGTTCGTTTGACACTTTGACACATTTCTTTACATATTGTTATTATTAAAAACCGACTTTTGTCATCTATAATTACAGGAGTGCTCTTCTGGAGTTCATAAAATTGGCACGAGTATAATTTTGTTGAAATCATGTCAAGAGCATACCACTTTGATGTAGCTGTAAAAAAACATCCACACTTTACCACTACTCCCCACATTGTCATTTCTATACAAGTCAAGTGTAGAGAAACGATAGCGCTGTGCAATGATGCAGACTTGTCAAAAGTGATTACAAAGAAAGAAAGAAAGATAGAAAGAAAGAAAGGAAGAAAGAATAGCAGCAGTACAGTAACCCTCTCAACACAGTGGCAATGGTTGCAAGTACAATACCAGAGTTATAAAGTTAACATATGGCAAATATAAATCAAGAATGCTTTGTGATTGAATATAGAAATACAAAATAATTATAGTAACACAATCATTTAAAAAAGGCCCAAGACTGCTGGTGTTATTTTCCAACATGGAAGAGCAAAATATTGAAATGCAAACCAAGAGGTTAAATGTTCACATACATGTCACAACACACTGTATGACTGAATTAAAATGATTTGATTGTAAAAAAAAGGAATTATAACATAATAACTATGGCAAATAAAAAAACTCCTGCGAGACAAGACAAAACATCTCCTTCTATGAAATCCAAGAGTCAAACGAGAACTAAGTGACACGTACTCTTGTGACACAGCATCATCTGGCCGCAAGCTAACAAAGGCTAAAAATACAAGTGTGTAGCTCTGAGCGAGACATGCAGCTCCACCACGGCCACTGTCGAGAGGATGACCTTAGCCGCCGCAACTTCTCTCGGTCGAGATGTGCGGAAACTGGTCTAGTGTTCCCTGACACTACTTCTTATCTCAAAGTTACAGGAAGTTACAGGAAGCTGGAAATGCTGAACTGGATTGATGTTAATTGTCTTGGTGCCTTTGCCATGAGATTATAAAAATGTCATCAGCTGTACAAACAGTGCTCTTTCTCTATTTCATCATTTTATCATCAATCTTAAAGCAACAGGATTTCCTCTTATCTTTCTCCTCTGTATGCTGCAGATAACGTGTGACTATAGCAACCTGATCCATGGATTAGGATTTGTTTTACGCAATGTCTCCAGATTGTTACTTGTGTGGCCTTCTTTATTTCATTTGCATAGAACACACTGTTACCATCACGGGCTAGGATCAATAATAAACCTTGATGTGGTGATTTAAGCAGTTATTTTTATGTATTTTCAGTTGCTTAGCACCGGATTTTGCATGTAAACATATAGAGAACATACTTTATCAAGGTTGCTTCAGCTTTAATGAGATCTGACCCCAATACAATTGCATATGTTTGGAATATGTGTAAGCTAGAGGAATGGAGAAGAACTCTTTAAAATTGGCAATGTAAAAATAAAACAGCGTAGTTCTAAATTAAGTGTAGCATCAGAAAAACTGATGCTTTTAATAAATGATTACCATTTTAATTCTCAAATATTTATAATTGTCGTTGGCAAATGACATTCAAACCTGTTAGCATACTGTGATTAAAATGTGTTGCGTTGTACAATGGATAGTGCTAATGTTTAAGAAAGATTGATTCCCCTGTGCCAGCCAAGATATGGAATCAATCTAGTAATCTATTTGTCTTTTTTTATCTGTGATAAGACTGCAATGTGCAAAAAAGGTCTCAGTTTTGTCGCCCGTCTGTTGGGTCGCAGAATGATCAGGAAGGAATAATAAAACTGTGGAAAAAGATATAACCTATCTCAATAAGTTCACTTGCTCTGCAGCCACTGCACTCTCACTTCCTCCACCTCTTTGCCGTACCAGTCATGGAGTTTGGAGAAGCAGCCGGTGCCAGGGGAGACGGGGCTTTCCAGAGAGGCTCCTCGTCTCCTGCGTGGCACCGGTGGAGCCCTCACCCCATCGGCCCCTGGACCACTGTTACTCCCAGAGTCTGAGCAGGCCTCCCAGGCCGCACAGGAGGACGCTTCCTCAGCAAAGCCGTTAGCCAATGAGACTGCTGGTTTACTCCACGCAACTCCGTTCTCCTTGGGACAATCAGACATGAGCTGCACCTCATCCTGGAAGCTCCTCTGGGCAGAATAGTTGACTGCCATGGGAGGGGCCCCTGATGATGAGGATAAGGAGGATGTAGATGATGAAGATGAAGAAGAGGATGCTCCTGATCTGGACCGTGAAACTTGGTGTCTCCTGGAGGGCTTGGACCTGCCCTGCAGGCCTCCAGCCCCGACGCAGTCTCCTCCTGCTGCCTCCTGGATCTCTTCCAACTGCCTCTCCAGCTCCTTCACCACCAGCCTCATGTAGTCAAAGCTGGCCCTCGACAACGCTTTCACCCACGACTCCATGCCTGCTTGGTTGTCAGAAGCCATCTTGTACACCCGGGCTTTGGCACAGTCAAACTTGACGGCAAAGGCGAACTCCTCGGCTGACTCGCACAGCTCCACGGTGCATCCTTCAAGGACGATGACACCGATGGGCTCTCGGCTCTCGCGCTCCTCAAAGTAGAAGAGCATGTTTCCTTTCAGGACAAACCAGCGCCGGTGATACGCTGTGTTGCGCTCACCCTTTTTGAACAGGAAGCCTGTCTTGTCTGGCGGTGAGTCACAGGTGGCGTAGTGCGCCACGCTGCGTTCGTTCAGCTTCATCTTCTTCCCTCCTACTTTTCCTCAGCTGGTTGTTTATACACCTTGGAACATTGTAAATGAAAGCCAAAGGGATTACTCAATATTCAGACTCCAATATTTTTGCCAAGTTGGTTTTCACATACAAGGAATTTGCTATGGTATATTGGTCAGAGACAAGAAACATTAATATAAAGTAGAACACTTTCTTCTTTTTTTTTAATGTCAATTCAATTGCACAATGTAACTGTATACAAAGAAAGAGCTAGGCAGAATGTGCAAGTATATATTCAAGGAGATATGCACATGTTTGCAGAGAAGCATAGCAATGAACAGAGATAATAGTCCAGAAAGATGTGCATTAAAACGCATTAACTACGCTAAAGTAATGTAGTTCAAGGATGCCACAAGACTCTGTGGCTTTTCCTTCCAGCAGGTTTGGCTTAATATTAGTTCCATATTGTGTGTTAATCAGTGTTTACTCAAAGAAGAACCTGCTTACTCTTTGCCCTCAGTGCTGCTGGCTGTTTACTTTCAGTTTATTGACATGGTAATATAATATTAAAGGATGTGAGTTGTTTTATGATCAGTAGGCGGAACAGTTTATTTGCTAGTCTCTTGTTAAAAAAGGTCAGCACAAAGGGTAAGGTACAAAACAAAAAGGGTTGGACTCCTGGGAACTTTAGAGGGGAAGATGTTTGCCGAGGTTCAACCTACATTCTCTGGTCTCCTCTTTCTGAGTCCTCCTGCCAGCCTTCATGGCAGTGCAAACACCTTTGTTTTTGTTTACCCGTAACACTAAAGGTGCATAGACATAACCTCTGGCATGGTTCTGCTACAGTAAAACCATATTGTAGTATAAAAAACGATTCAATGCCCATATAGGCCTAAAATGTGTTGTGTTATCTGCTGTGTAATCACATGTTCAACTGTAAACTAGGACTCAGCCTTCCCTCTTTGTAAACAACAACTAATCCAACTAATCTGTTAACAAGTTATAGCACTGGATAATGGTGTTACTTC
Source organism: Trematomus bernacchii (assembly GCF_902827165.1). Lineage (NCBI taxonomy): Eukaryota > Metazoa > Chordata > Actinopteri > Perciformes > Nototheniidae > Trematomus > Trematomus bernacchii. The sequence continues at coordinate 9,626,162 of NW_022988043.1, forward strand.
TTCTATGACCTTATATAGCAATTGCGTTTGTGTTGTAGCTACTGCATGTTGTGTTAATTTAGTTTTTACTTACGTGTTTATCTCATAGCCACCACTGTCCTCTTGTCACATCTGAAGCTCAATACTAACATGTCTCCATCTTCTTTTGGGTTTTTCTGTCCCTCCAAATAAAAAGAAAGAGATGTTACACACACTTACTCCAAAACTGCTGGTATTATCAATCAGATCGTAGTGTCTCTGTTTTGTACAAGAGCTTGTGGCAAATAAGCCAAGTTTGTCTCAGACATGAGAGGCTAACATGTCACACATGAGCAGTTTTTTCCACCTCTGCTAGCAACAATAGTTTGGACGAATGATTCAGACTGCTGACTGCTTTCTGGGAATGGTCACAAGCTTTTGACATATCAGCACTTTGCGGAAATGTATCTCGGGATACATCTAACATATTCAGTAGTACAAAACTTTACATGAACACTGCCGGAAATAAAGAAAGTGTATCTCTGTGTTAACTAGCTTAACGCATTAGGCGTCTTTCGTGAATACAAATGAGCATCTGGCGTCAGCATTTTCGACTGAGCACTAGCTAGCACCTACAGTTTTGCACTGGCAGTTAGTCAGACCCACATGTATGGCAGTATTGTGGTAAATAACTATGAATTACCTGGAGATAACGACGCCACCGCCTGTCATATAGATAAAATCACTGTCGTTTGTTTTTCCTTTATCTCTCTTCGTACTTTCTTTCCTTTTTCTTCCCTGTAATGTGACCGACTGAGAAGCCGCATTGTTGTGTACAGCGCGACCAGCACGACTGGGCGGGGACGTCATTACAGCTCTCCTGCGGATGGAACGTTCTCCATCCGGATGAGCTGTGCATTAAAACAAACGCACCCTGTGTTTGCCCTTGGAGTGGGTGCGTTTGGACAATATTGCTACAGGCTGATTGTAGCTGGTTCCATGTATGGAGAGCCACCTGCAAGATTTTAGCTTGAGCCCCTTAACATACAGCCAATTCCAACCCCAATTCTGTCACACGTAAACGGCAACGCCTTTTTGTTTTTAGTTGTATTGTTTAAAAAAAGCAGCATCACTCGGCTTGTCTGAGAAAAAAAGGAGAGCCTGATCATGCATCACCAGAAGGTGCTGTAGGTGGCCCAGGATTTGCAGGAGTTGGATTAAAATGTAACAAAAGTGCATCATAATGAGAGAAGAGGAGTATTAAAGTCCCACTATATTAATTAAAAGCTACTGATGGTGAACCGCAGCCAATAATAGCATCTCATTGTAGCCGACAGCATTCTAAACACACACTGCAAGAGTAATTACACCTAGCATCCATGCACAAAACATGTAATAAATGAGCAGTTCATGCATGATGCATGCTGCTATGCATACTAATTGATGAAAATGTGAAGGCTTACAAAAGGAGATGGAAAAGCATTTTAATGAACTGTTACAAGCAGGGTTAATGTAGGTTAATTAGACTATAGTCAATACAAAATACTTATTTTTCAAGGACCTACTGACTGCCTTAACTCAGTGTAGCTACAGGTGATGTAACATCAATTTGTTTTCCAAACTATGCCCTGTGGTCCATTGGTTTATAGACCTGTCACTGGAGTTAGTTCAGAATATGATGAGCATTACAATACATTCATTGTTTTGTGAATATAATAATTAGTATGTTTTAACTGCTAACATTGACAATAATGCCAATGATTATTGCCAAGTTGTTAAAAACATAAAGCTTTTCTTTCTTCAGCAACATTTTTTCATTTACATATCCTGAGAGCTGCCCGGTGAAACCTTCCTTTACCATTTTAACTTTTTTGAGTTTGTTGCCATCTCGCCCAAGCATACGAAACAGTGAGCTAAAGATGTACTATTCCCATGCAAATTGTCTATGCCCATTTTGTGACATTCCAGTATTTGCTATCCTGTGACCCTGTCCTACATTTTAAGGCATGGAGATTTGGCTTTGGCCCGTTTTATTACTGCGTGCGATCATGATGAGTCACTGTGAATTAATTGGAATATCTTCTGGAGACAGCTGATGGCCTTTAGCATCGCCAGCCTGCTATCTCATCACACTAATCTTCAATTAACTGATGCAGCTGCTGGTGCCATTTCATGTAGGATATTCCTCTTTCTGAAAGGTTTCATCACACTGTGTTTTGGTAGCTTGGATTAAGGGTGATGATCTTGAAGCCGGTTTAATTTCTTCTATTTAACTCACAGTTCACAAAGACTTGACACTGTGAAGATGCTTTTTCAAGACCACAGCTAATGCTAAAGACATCAAATCAACAATTTCTGCACTTGAATCATTCGGTCCATAAAATACACAGACACGCTGACATTTAGTGTAAAGTGTTTACTTCTCACAAGGTATTTTCCAACATTTTGTGAAAACACGACAAAATATCACCGAAAGCTTTTTTCAGACAGTCTATAAAACTCATTGATCCAGAGTGATTCATTCATGAATTCAGTCTCTGTGTCCAGTGAGAACAAAGAGGTGGAGTTTAGAAGTGTGATGCCTCCCGTCTGAATATGAAGAGAGGCCGTGTTGTTGCTCTCCAGTGTACCTTTCCAAATGTTATTATCAGTTTGTCCTGATGGCACACTCTATAATCTCTGGTTTATAAAGTGCTATACAAATAAAATGTATTATTGTCAGTATTTGATTGGTCCAAGCAAAGTAGACATTTGACAGTTTTAAAGTGGCTGCAGCGACTTCATATGAGGAAATGAGGGGGAGTGCTGCTTAACTCTGTATTATAGAGAGCAGAGCAACCTGCATGTTGGAGCAACCAACAGACAGCCTCTCCACAGAAATGCATAGAAAAACACAGTGATGGCAGGACAAAGTGTAGAGTCAGTCATGCATTTATTCAGCCCCAGTTCTACCGTGTGATAAAGCACAACTAGGTATTTGGTTTACGCCTTTAATCTTCTCTACCTTACATGTTCTTCTCACACTACAGCCCATTCTGTCAAGTTTCTTAAAGTGATATGACTGAACCACTTGTTTTCATCCATACTAACAACATCCTGTTGCTATATATAAATAACTCATCATGCTATACCCTGCTGAAAAAACGCACCTTGAGGGAATGTCAGCTTTCGTCAAAATACCTCTCAGTCATCCCACACAATATAAAAAATATCATCTCTTTAAATGTTAAAGTCTCTGTAGAAAAATGCCTGAAATATATAGATACCAAACATGTTTATGTGTATTTGTATACAAAGAAAATTTGATGCAAATTATTACTTCTTCAACGATCTTTTAAAGCTGTAACTATGGCACTAATGTATTTCTACAAAACGTATCTTACATGGCACCAGAGCACATAGATTTTGATGTACGGTGAACATGTCTGGACACAGATCAGCGACCACATCTCCATTTATTTCAAAACGTTCAAAAAATACACTATGATTGACCATGGCGTACACTGACCAAATGTCATTTTTCTCCTTATCTGCAGTCGAGAAGCTCACTCGCCGGCAAACAATTACAATTCTTAAAAGGCAAATTCCACTGCTTCAGTGGAGCTATTGATTTCTATCTGAGTATGCACAGAGCAAAAGTCTGTGAAGACATCAATCAAATACTGGCCGACATCATTTCACGCCATCTTGTACCTCTTCATCTTAACCTGCCTCTTTACTTTCGTGACAGGGTTTCAGCAGCTTTCTCATCTTTATTACAGCTATTTCTATGTAACAAAAATATCTCCTCCTCTATAAATTCATCTACACTCACACTTACTGATGCCCAGTTTCACAGTTATATCGCCCTGACACTGTTATGCCTGGAGGTTGTTCAGTGCTCTTAAAGTCTATAAGTGTCTAAATGATCTCCTGGTGATTGAAATCCGTTAGCGATTTATAAAAATAAATAAAGGTAGATGCTTGGCCTCAGCTCTGGCTCCTCGTGCCTCGGACAACCAGGGTCGATCAGTGTATGGAACAAGCATCCCTTCCACTCGTATCTCAAGTATCTCAATGGGCCCTGGAGAGGAAAAAGAGGAATCACATTAGTGAGAGTTTCTAACTGCAAATGAGGAGAGACTTTTGACAGAACAGTCACAGTCGCTTTTCACAGCAAAATGCAAATATACCAAGGTATCATTGCCAATACACAAGCACCCAGACACACACTCACACAAATCGTCAAAGTTAAAAGGTTTGGCATATTTTCCTCCATGGATTAAAAAGCCTTCCCTTTTGTGAAAAGCTTTGTGTCTCTCCGTAAATAGCTGCCATTTTCCCAGCCTTTCTTAGTCAAGTCTGCAGTGGTTCAATGAGCAGAGAACCCCATCTGGATCCTTGAGGCTCTTCTGATCCTGTTGTTGAGATATTATGTATCTTCCCTGGGTAAGGTGCAGCTGATGCTTCTAACTTTTAACAATCTCCAAAGCAGCGTGAAATCCTCACATTAAGTTTGTTCATCCCCAAAGCTTTGTAAATTGCACTGAGCCATATCAAGCCCTTTGACTCTCTCACACACATGGCTGCATGTGCTATTGCATGCCTTTTGCACTCTCATGCACATTTAAATGCACAAGCCTCTCTTTAACATTAAAATGTATGCATATGAGTGTGCACACACATTTTGACAAGGACACACAAACATGCCCACTCACTTTCCCACATCATGACTTTGTCTGAGTCACCGAAAAAGAAGCACCAAGACAAGCCTCTATCCATGCCCAAAGTGCACCAGATTTACTTTTGAATGTTTGGCAATGTAGGTCACTTTCTAATGAACCTGGCATATTGTATCTCTATTACAGAGGTAAAGCCTCTGGCACGCACCACTATAATTATTTAGCTTTCATTTGTTTAATGTTTTCCTCATAACATTTTCACTTTCAATGATCATAATGAACTGTTCTCCATTGAGGGAAACACAAATCAAAGTAAATGATGCATGCAGAAAGGGATAAGCAAATAGACAAGTGTGTCTCATGGCAGACTATCACCACTAACAATCAGATGGAGAAACAACAGCTAATTAATATTCACTGGCAAAATATGTGTCTCACTCTGACACATTTGTGGAGTTTTTTTGCACACTGTAGTGTGGACATGCCAGGTTGGAAAAAAGGATAAAGACAATAAAGTTAGAGGAATAACTAAAAGCAAACATGTGACTATTATAATGAGACATCAGAGTAACAGGTTTACATTTACAAATATAACTGTAACAATCCAACCATATGAGATGTTACACTAATTATGGAAGAAGTGACACCAGCAGGACGTGGGGTTGAAATGAGCAAACACCTTTAAATGGAGGATCTACTTCACATTATTATTTATTAACAGAAACATAACAACCAGGAGAAGATTTTATTTATTTTTCTCACGAAGGCTGTTAGTAATATAAGGTTAGGAAGCGAAGGATCGAGAGAGTGCTGCAGCTCTAGAAAGAAGAAGTCAGTCAAAAATTGAAATTTTGCCAAAGGTGTTGTTGTACGAAGTGTCAGATATGCTATGCTAATAGATACTTCACCCACATAATAGAGCTACATCTGCGCAAAGAGATTATGCATACAGCTGCTGCCTGAGTGGGAGTAAAGCATCATCCAAGGGGAGAGGAAGAAAAAATTAAAGAAAGAGTGAGAGAGAGCAAGTCAAGGAGAGAGAGAGAGCGAGAGAGAGAGATGTGGGCTATGAACTGGAGCTGTAGGGAGTAGGTCAGTGCAATTGAGTCAGTCCTGACTCATGATGGAGGCGGTGGAGATCCACCTCCTCCCTGCCCATTACAGTACAACTTCATCCTCAAGCCTTGAGCACTGGAGCTCAGATAGCCATTCCAAAAACAGTGAAAAACTCCTACATCCATGGTCAGAGGAGCAGTGGTTCCTGTGGTACAGGAACAATCTGATAACAAGTCCTGGAGACACAGTGAATGATGAATACAAACATCAGGGGCCCATTTTGGAACAAGGGGTGGTCAGCCGGCACAACACTTCATAATAGTTTCTCCCTCCTCCCGCTGTGAGGGCCATTAAATCATGGACATAATATGAGGTTTGAACTGATTTATGTGAAAATAATTACCTTTATTATGTTATCTACAATAAAATGTAACAGCATAGGGGAGATTAAAAAGCAGGATATGTCTTGACATTTTATATTGTTAAAAGTGCAACAATAGGCTTGACATTGTGGATAGAATTGAGTTACTAGATTTTGCCCTAATCCCCTAGCATCAAATTAAGTCTGATTACAGAAAGCCAGCAGTGTTTGGTCCATCTGGTCATAATCTGTCAACTCTCTTTTATTCAGGCAACGTTTTTGTTAATCTGCTTGTGTTTGAGCAATATTTAACACTTAAGAATTCTACACCACAGCGCATGCAACATAACCAATACCATATTGATTTCAGCTGGTTGACCTTTGAAGTACGTCATACTCCCCCACTCCCCTGTTCCCTGTCTGCTTCTTCACTGTAAACTGCCCAATAAGGGTGAGCATGCCTACTAAATATATGGGGGAAACTAATGGTATCAAGTGGAACATTTTCTTTAAACGATACCAGCTGAAAACCACTACAATGTCCATCAATGTAAATGATCAAAGGTGTCAACATTTTTAAGGCATTCTTAACTATTGAGTTGCAACATGTACATATCATCCAGGTATTTTTGCTTCAGTGAGGTGGCTGTTGACCTAAATAAATAATTAATTTAACCTTATATTTCCTAACACAGTTCAAACCCTTAAATCTAACGTCCAGAGAGAAAAGACAGACACGCCCAGGGATAAGAAACGAGGTGCAGAACTCCGTTTTCCAGTGTATTCTGTAAACGATACAATGCCAAGGCCACTGTGTCAATTGAATAGTACATAGCTACTAAGTCAGTGCTACAATAGCAAAAGCCCTTCTGAGCTGCATGTATTGATAATACATGAGGTTCATAACCAACTGTAAACCCCTCACACACTGTACTCTTTAGTCAACTGGACATCATTATCAATGCGCAGATCACTGCACTGGTACAAACTCATCTATACCGCTATGCTTGGACTGCTGCCCCTCTAGATATCCACTTACATATCACACAAACAGTACAGCTATAGACTACGATCTCAAAATTACATCACTCTGTCCGTCCCCTCAGTACGCACGGAGCTTGGGAAAAAAGCCATATCATACTCTGCCCCCTCGACCTGGAACACACTTCAGCAGGAACTTAAGCTGACCAGTTTGATACCAATCACAGATTTTAAACTCATTTTAAAAAAGCTGGAGAAATCATCTGTGGGTGTTTGCACCTGCAATATCTGACTACTGTATATGGATTTCAATGACTACTTTTTACGATGTTTTATTTTAGTGTTGCCTCTGTGTTTAGTGTCCTGTCTGTTCGTAACGTTGTGTGGTAGTGTTACCCCTGAACAGGTCTCTCTTGAAAATGAGACCTTGTGTCTCAATGAGATTTTACACCTGTATAAATAAAGGCTAAACAAAAAAAAAATACTGGCTGCACTCCACTCTATAGCATGCCGAGTGACTCATTAAGATCCATTTACACAAGGTAAATACAGCAGTTGTTCTACACTACAATATGCATACAATACAACCAAAACAGCATCAGCCTTCACCGCAGCACCGTCTTTTACAGTCTCCCTCTCTGCCTCCCCCCATCACACATGCTCTCTTCCCTCTCTCTGCCACACTTTCTCTCCACCTCTGTGTTCTCACCCACCACACTCTCTTACTTGTTTTTCTCATGGCTGAATATCCACTGATCCCTAATCCGGACGGTAATTTTAGATTTGAAGGTCAACGAGGTCGTGCATTAGATTTACTCATAAGTGGGTGCTTTTTCATACCCTGACTTCATCAGTCTTAGCTTTTAGGCTTCCGACCTCCACAACTTTGAACATATACACACACGAATGCACGCACGTACACACACACACACACACGCACGCACGCACACGCGCGCGCACGCACACACACACACACACACACACACACACACACACACACACACACACACTTCTTTACCTTTTCTCACTTACTTTAGTTAGCGTTCTCTCTCTCCCTTTTCTTTCTGTCCGTTTATCATTCAATATAAGTGCAGCTGCAGCGGTTCAGAGCTTTGTTGAGGGTAATGTTGGTACAAAGGCTGTCTGAGCAGTACTGTTATCTCCTGTAGTCTAATCCGGCTAATTAAGGGCATCGCTAGAAGGAAAGTGCTACTATTCTCATCCATCTCCAGGGCATGCTGTCTCCCCAAGTCTGCCAAACTGACATGTGCTTTTACACAACTTTTTAAGCAACTCTCCAAGCCATTACTGAGACCTTTTTTAAAAAAACATTAACACATTAGTGAAACCTGAACATCCATTATGAAAAAAACACACACACACACACACACACACACACACACACACACACACACACACACACACACACACACACACACACACACACACACACACACACAAAGACAGTGCACATACGCACTTAAAGACTGCTTGATACTCAATTAAAAACTGATTTTAGACTAGGGGTGTGACACCAGAATTGCTTATCACCATTTCAAATATTACATTTTAACGTTTTCTAAACAGACAAATAAGATTATCGTGCCGGCAGATGTTTAGCTTTGTGGCCTTTTTGTTTATCAGTTCATCTGGGTGCCTTTTTCACTTTCCATTAGTGTAATTGTTTTGCCCAGTCATGGTAACATACTCTCTCTCCACCTCTCCACACTTGTATTTTGAATGCAATACATTTGTCAAAATAGAGACAAACTGCACAATAAACAAAGCTAAACTGGCTTCATTAAACATGCTAATAAAGTGGAGAAAACAAACTGCTTATATAGACGATGACAGCGATATTACTGCTGATTTATATTACCTTGCGGAAATAAAGTAATAAAGAAATAAAGTCCAGCATGTCTGTGCCTGAATCTCTCCACGCAAGAGCAGAATCTATTAGCTTTCTGCTCACGTTGTCTCACAAATATCACACTGAGTGATAGTGGGGGACTGGACAAATGGGAGCTGAGTTGCTAAACATGAAATGATATTAGACAATGATAAGCAAGATTCTTTAAATTACAATTCGCTATAAAGCTATCAGTAGACACAAATCAAAATGGCAGTTCTGTCGTCTAACACTTCTTGCTCAGCCACCATGCCACTCTCATGTCATTTACTCCCACAGCTGACACAGCAAAATGGGACAAGAGGCGGTGAAGGAAGTATGAACTCACTTTCTATTCCTCAGTTTTCAGCCGTTACTGTTCATCTTGGGAGGCTTGTGTGAAGATGACACTAATTCTCTGCAACAACTTAGATGTGGGTGCCTTCTATATTGGCCTAGTGTGAGGAGACTGACTTTACATGTGAATGTGCAGGTGCTAGTGTATGAGATGATATGTAAGGCTTTTGATTAAATGTAAGGGAAGCAGGTTTTCTTGTTTCATCCTGAAGGACATTAATTAATCAGAGCCCATGTCGGAAAGAACTTCCTGAGTTTGAGACTCGTTAAACATCCCCCGTTGCACACACATACTGTACACATACATGAATATACAGGACATAAACAAATAACATGTATGCAGTCAGACTCACAGATATGCATCAATGCACACATACAATTTCTCTCTTTCTTCCTCCCTTTCTCTTCCTGACAAACACACTAATACATGCACAAACACTCACCGCTTCTTCCTGATCTCTCTGTGTACGTCTCAGCGCCCATGGCGGTGCCTTTCTCTTTCTTCCACTCACTTTATATCCACGCTTTTCCCAACTCCTGCTCTCTCGGTTTGTATAATCCAATGTTCAATTGGAGTACAAAGCGCTCATAAAGTAGAAAAAACGATGAAAGTAAACAGAACAAGGGGGTTCGGCGTCAAACCGTGGTGGTGGTTGATTTGCGTAGGATTGTTTTCTGGGGCTTGTGGGAAGGCATGTGAGGAGGCACACAAGGTAGAGGTGTGTTTGCTGTTGGCGGGAAACTGTGGCTGACCGAGAGGCCGCCATTTTCCAACATTAGTTCATGAGGAAGAGCATGAGGAGTGGAGTACGAAGAGCAAAAATGTACCGGGCTGAGCCTCATGTTGTTCAGCTCGGCCTGTAAATGTAGTTCTGTGTCGTCTACATCATATTGGAGGTCGCAGTCCGGGCAGTAGCCATGGTACTGGACCTTCTCATTGAAACGTACACGCTCCCTCTCACGAGACTCCCTGCCAGGGGCCTTCCGGCATTTGTTCTTTTCATGGCGGAGAAGAGGCATGGGCCTGGGTAATGTAGGAACAAGACCCGACTCAGGGATTCCACTGTCATTAGCAATGAAACACGGCATGGAGGAGAACAAATCCCGGTTTGGTTTAAATTGAAAAGCCCCGCCATTCCTCATTAGAGACCCGGTAGCCCTGGATACATTCCCTGATAACACTAATGTCGGATGAGGCAGATTCTTAATGTTGTGATCTTCGGCTCGCAGTGGGGTTAGTCTGGGTGGAGGCAGGGGAGGGTGGGGCTTCTTCAGTACAGTCAGGACCGCCAGAGGGTTGACCGGGTCGAAGAACGCGGGTGGTCTGAAGATGCAGTCATCGGGGAAGATCTTCATTTTCTCCAGGCTGGAGGCGGTGGTGGTGGTGGTGGTGGTGGAGCTGGAGCTGGAGTTTAGCGTGTCTGTCTTGGAGCTGTCTGTCAGTCGGTCCTCCTCCAGCTGCAGGTCCCCAGTCAGGGTGTCAATCTCATGAACAACCTGGAGACAAGAAGGAGAAGTGTCACTGAGACAGCTGATGTCGTTATCCCATCAGGTTCTTAATTAGTGATGAAAAACACTATTGTTTGAAATGTAAATAAAGACCTTTTTGGTTTTAAAGATATTGATTAATGGGATTTAAGATCTCTATGACAGCCGCTCTAAACTAAAAATAAATATCACTGCAATTTATGTGAAGAGCCCTGAGCTTGCCAGACGTAAGTGATAAACAACAACTATCCAGTGCACCAACTGAGAGAAGTCACAATACTAACCATATCCTGTAAACACAAAACGATCTTTATAATTATAACACTAAACTAATATGAGGAATCAATGTAAAAAACATTCTTATGTATCAAAAGATGACAAAGACAAAACAGGTATGGGATAAAAGACACAGGTGAGAAAAATCAATAAACTGTCAGTTTTCTCCTGGGAAAAGAAAACAGCAGTAAGGCCTGTAATATTCTGCTGCAAGTGAACGAGTCAGATTGATAAGAATCTTGCAAAAGAATGATTGAAAAGATCACGTACAATTCAACCAGAAACAGCATAAATAGATATCACACTGAATCAAATTATCTGAGAGAAGAAGATGCATTTCTAGTAACAAAAGTTTCACATGTCTTAACAACAGCACAAATAACAATTCATCATGTTGTGAATTCACTCCGGGAAAGCAACCTTGGTATGTCCAAAAGTAGAAGAAAAAAATGAATACTTTAAAAAAAGAAGAGAGACATGCAAAATCACCAGAAGGCTTAACTGCAAGCAACACAATATGAAAGAGCAAACACTCTGAATCAGTTGTGGCGCAAAAACATACACAGTGTGCCAAGGGGGGGAAACGACACATGAGAAATGCACTGTGGTCCAGTTAATATATTCTGAGAAATGAAGGGGGGCACAAGAGAACCACACACTTTTCAAAGAATGTGCAGGCCTAACTGTACACTGCAGACCATGATTGTAAAGGATGGGCAATAAACACAATTGGAATAAAGAGAAAATGGTAGAAATGCCCTACTCAGAGCAGTAGAACCGAGTTTGAGATTCTGTTTCAGGACAGAAGGTATTCAGATACAAAGGTGCTTCCTTTGTTCTGAGGAAATGTGTTTTCACAGCCTGCTTTGGGACATATTAAAAAACAGCTGGAGCAGAAATGTGGTTTGTTGGCACCCTAAATTCAACAAGCAATACTGGAGTTATAGTTGTAAGGATGCAGAAGCACACATTGTGATTGTTCTGTACAAACATACAAAGATTATAGCTGTATAAAACATGCTGCATAACTCATTCAGGGCATGATGCTGAACTGAACTTGATGCAATATCCACCAATCAAATGCATAATAAAAACTGATTACACAACTAAAGAGTGACATACAGTGTTGTTCTTAGAAATAAAATACTTCTGGTTATTATATTGATGTCTAGTCCCATAAGCTGATCCCGTTTTGTCTACTTAAAGAAAGCCCTTGCACTGTTTTGCACATCCATGGACACAGTACATCTCCCATACATAGTTCATGCTGTGACAATACCTGAAAGGAATACAATTGCAGTTATTTATATAAAACGTGCCAAAAGTGACATTATTATAGATGATCACATGTAAAAAAGCGAATTAAACAAAAAGTATAGACATAACCTATGTTTAAAAATAAGAGGTCTATCCAAAATCATTCCCCTTTGAGAAGATATGTTTCTGTTTCTCTTCCCTTGTGGGAGTTATTATTTCTTTGAAGTCCCAAGCTGAAATGTGGTTTCTTAGTCAACATAAAGAGCAAACTTAAGATAATTATATCATAGTTTAAATACAGTTAGAATTACCCATGAGAAAGAAATCCAGAAAGGAAGGTTACTTGTTTCTCCTTTACAACATTTCAAAGATAATTGTTACAATGACAACGTGTTTATGCTAATTTTCTGAATTAGTAATGCTCATCTTAGAATACGCCAGTGCTCATCTAAGGGTTTGAAGTGCATGTCCAAACAGTAGCTTGAGAGGAGGCTAAGAGAGAATGAGGACTAGAAAGAGAGAGTGAGAAAGAGTGACTGAAAGGGAGAGATGGAGAGGAAGATAGAAGGCTATGGCAGAGAGGCCAATGGAGCTAAACTCTCCATGCAGTCTTTACAAGGATAATTTGTTGGGACACACACTGTAAGGTAATACCATGTATCCCAGTGCGCAGCTCCTGCTGTAGGCCAGGCAGCTCTGTGGCTGTGCCAAGCATCTGGGCAGGGTCCCTCCTCAGAGCCAGGCTCGGCTCCAGCCCTGTCTGTGAGTTACAACTGATAACTGCATTTCAAATGGATTATACCCTAAATACTGGCTTTGATAGTAACACCCCTCGAGGTATGTGTTTAGTGTGCACAGTGTCAGAATAACTGATCCCTTACATAATTTCCTGCAAAAACAAATACAAAATAAATACATAAAAAGGAATAGGGCACATAACACACACACAGAAACACAATAGACAGATTACAATGGCTTCTTGTTCTAATTTTTCCTCTGGTGCCTGCTGTAAGACACTGTTAACCGCTGGAAAACACAAAAGAAGCGTAATTCAGCTGAGTATGGGGAGCAGAGAGGCAGAAGGAGAAAGATGCTGTGTCGACGGCCCATCCATAATGTAGGAACCCGAGGCTGTACGCAATATGGTTTTATTAGAATGACAGCCTGTCATGTTAGGGCAAGAGGTTGAGCAAAGCAGTCCAGAAGCCTGGTGTGTGGCCGGTGGAGGAATGTAAACACGATAGCAGGTAAGGCTGTGGGTTATTTCTACTGAGATGGCAGGATGGCATGCAGAGATTGGCAGCTGATGAAACACTGATTTGAAGCAAGCACTCTAAGAATTTGCTGTAAATAAAAACGTCAAATATACTTTCTGGTTCCTTCAGAGACCTCTAACCCTAACCTTCTTCATCACTTCATTTGAGCATCCAATTAGACTGCTCACAGAGCTTTGATCTTCAACAATTATGTAGAGAGAAGGACAGAGAGAGAGAAGGCAACAAAAGATAATGAAAGGATAAAGATGAGTGGCTGCGATAAACACAGACATGGGATGAAAGATAACAAAAGAAAAAAAGAGATTAAGGTAAAGAAATAGAGAGCCACTTCGAAAGATTGAGAGTGATGACAAAAGATAAGGTCTGGGAGGAGATTGTTCGCAGCAAACAACACTCAGCATTAAGATGATGAAATGCACTGAAAAACGCCTTCCGGGTTGAACCAACTTGTCCATTAAATATGAACAGTGATTCAAATGTTCTCACTTTCATGGCAGCATGTGAGTCAGGGCAAAGACGCTGCCTTGTCCTGTGATATCAAACCCCACATTCTCCTGTGCCAAATGTGTCTCATTTGGGAGATGATGATCACATGCATACAGGGAGAGTTTTTGTGTGTGTGTGTGTGTGTGTGTGTGTGTGTGTGTGTGTGCGTGTGTGTGTGGCCTTTCCCAGGCCCCAGTGAGGTCCACCTCCCACGTCCTCTCAGGTAAGGATCCTTAAAAAGAGCATCCCTAAACGTAGCCTGTAGATAACACAACACATGGTGGGCTGTTTATTGGTAAAGCTATATGGTATTTCCTGGTCATTTACCTCTTGGAGCTCTTTGGCTACATCCTTGAGGTCTCCCAGGATGGTTTCCAAATTCTCCACGATTGTCTTGATCTCCTTTTTCACTTTAACTTTGGAGACCACTACTCCTTCAGCCCCTGCACGAGGCGGCCCGGACATTCTTCAGTTTATGACACAGTCTATTTCGTGAAGGATCCAAAGTCAAATCCTTGGGTCGCCACGCTACCACTTTGCCAACGCATTTTTTATTTAGTCCTCGGCTGCCTTCACTTTTGCTCCTACATCACGGCCAGGACGGAGCCAAGTGGCGACGGGCAGCGGTCTGAATCTTCCACTAGGCATGCGCAATAGTGCGTAACACAAAAAATAACGCTTATGTCAAAATATTGTACCATACTGTCTGCGAAAAGGCGCCTGTCCACAGGTCTCTGCACCTCACTGTCTCATGTCCGACGACCAACAACGACACAAATATCCTTCACGTCCAAAGAGCGCTAAATTCAACAGTTTTGAGAAAACGTGCAGCCCAAAAGGGTTTAAAAAACAAAGAGAAGGACACGAAGAAAGCGTGTAGGATACACAGGCATCTATCCAAAGCGTTACACCGCCGCTCGTGTTTGTAACAGTCCATATCCTCAGGCAGCGACAACATGGTAAATGTAATCCTTTTTCACAAATATAGGCAACACTTCTTTAATAATGAGCCATCGCAGAAAGCCCGCCAGGTTATCGACACCCCAGAGGCACTTTCCTCCGAAATATACTTGGTCAGTATCATCCTGTCTCAGCAGCATCCTCCTCGGAGCTTCTGCGAAACCGACGTCCGGGCGCAGAGCACACGATTCTCTCTCTCTCTCTCTCTCTCTCTCTCTCTCTCTCTCTCTCTCTCTCTCTCTCTCCTCTCTCTCTCTCTCTCTCTCTCTCTCTCTCTCTCTCTCTCTCTCTCTCTCTCTCTCTCCCTCTCCCTGTATGTGTGTTTAAATAACTTACTTACACCCCCATTAGCTCTTAATATGTGGCTGTGACCCTCAGGGGTCCTTTGCACTCTGGGTCTATGAAAGATTTTCAGATTTATTCAATGAAATTATCATCATATTTATTTAATTGTAGTTCAGAAAGAACATGCAAAACATGTGTAATACATGTTTTTGTATTAAACTCATCTTAAACGGTTTGTATTTCACATTACTACATAAGTTAACATATAGACTAATCATTCCAAAGGATATTCATGAGGGTTCAAGGATTATTATGTAAGAAAAAATAAAATAAAATAAACCTATATAATCTACTCCACAGATGTTAGATTTTTATATTAAAAGTGAAGTTTGATTCACCAAAGGGGTGTTAGTCTAAATAAGTCTCATAACTGGACAGGAAATCATAAGATGGAATATAATACATTTCAAATATATAGTATGGGTTCACTTTACAGTAGCATAATAAAGTAAGTGTAATAGTACAAATAAATGTTAAAGCTAAAGAAATATCTAGATGTCTAATATAAGTATGAGGAGAGAGTATAATACTTCAGCAATGGAGGAAAAAAGATAATAGAATCCTGGTTTTCTGATTGGCCACTGCTGAGACCACCCCCTCGTCAATGCGGAAGTAGAAGTTGTCGAAGTTCACTGTGCTGTTAGTGAAGTGTTGCTCCTTTAGGATCTGTTCTCCTGTTAGTTTCTGAAACAGAGGATACAAACTCACAGGGATGTCTTTGACTTTCGAGGGAAGAGTTGTGCTCGTCACCGGGGCCGGAGGAGGTAATGTCGTCTTTCAAAGATATCTGAATGTTATCCAGGCTGCTTTCTATAACAAGGCGTTTATGTTTTCTAACCTTAGCTCCTGCTGCTAACCTGCTAGTTGCAGAGATTTAGTAACAGTGTGAGCGTTATTAAGACAGCTAAGTGTTGCACACGAGTCTTCCTTTTCTCCCTCTGTTGTTTTAGCTGCCCAGCAGTTAAACTCGGTATCTTGCTAATTGCTTACACTGGCTAAACAGTCGCAAAGTCCAGTAAACAATGCTGTGTGTCCACCTTTATCACATTGGTTTGTGTTCATAAACAACAAGTAGTTCAATATTGAGTAGCAACGTACTCGCCAGCCTTTTCATTTGAGCAGCACAGGGTCTAAAGTACATGTATGGCTCGGCTTGTAATGCTCCAGGGAAAGTGGGTAAAGGGTCACACAACCGACACTACAGAGGAGAGTTTCCAAAACAACCCTTAGCTATCGTGCATATACAAATAAAGCATTTCAGTCCTTTAAGCAGTGTGCTTTAAAACCACATATATTTAATTTTTTAGCTATCTACTACTAACCATTTATGAAATTGTGGTTAATTTTGAATGATTATGTTCCTGCTGTATACTGTAGGCCTACTATTCAAATGTGTCATATCGTCTGCACTTATTAAATAGTTTGTTCTTAGATCTTAGATCTGTTATTGCTGTTGCACTAATTTGTTATACTTTAATGTACCATAATATTTTTTAATTTAAAATGCAATTAAAAAATGTATGTAAGGAATTGTATATATTCCTGTTTCTTCTGTAGTCATCACTGACTGTCAAATTACATTATTAAAACAAAGTTATATGGCATTCATTATCTGCATGTATTTGTTCATGTTTTACAAAGGGGTTAATCTGAGCCTGGCTATAAAACATTCATGGCTGATGAGTAGGGATGCGATTATGGCAAAAATCATAATCTCGATTATTTGGGTCAATAATTGATATCACGATTATTAAAAACGATTATCCATTTACTTTGAAAACATCCATTTATTGAAAAAAAATGTGAACAGTATGTTTTTAACAGTTGATTACTCTGAACTTTAAGTATAATTCAACTGAAAAACCAATACAAAATCGTTTTATTTCGATTATGTTGTTTTCATAATCGTTGCAAGCCAAAATCGTAATTGCGATTAAAATACGATTAATTGAGCAGCCCTACTGATGAGGGTGTTTTATTCGGTTAAAGCACAATCTGGGATTTTACATCTTTGTCTTACTTTCCACAGGTCTCGGCAGAGAATATGCACTGGCTTTTGCTGAAAGAGGCGCCTCAGTTATAGGTAAATAAGATATATTGGCCCCTTTACCTACATTTTTTGAACATTTATTGTGGATATTACTGTTGTTTGTGTAGCCAGGCTTTAACCACTAGTACTTGGTGAACTAAGTGCACCCTCAACCTATTTATGTTTTCTTTGCCATGGAGAGCTTGTGCTTGTTGATATTTCACCCAGCATGGTTCCAGATGATTTATTTTAAGTTTTTTTTCCTGATACTGGTTATCTTTTCAATTATTAATTAACCCGATACACCGGACTCTGATTAGATTCAGATACTGATGTTAAGAGGGTTGGATATCAGCGTTATATTGTCTCTGCTACCAGTTCGATTTAGTTCACACAGCAACCCCTGTCTCATGGTCAGAATGATACTTAAGAAATGTACCCCAACTATTATATTTAATTGTGAGTGATTTAAAAAAGAGCACTTGTATAAAATGTGTACTCATTATCAAGAGAGCAAAAGTTGAATGGGTGCATCATTAGAGATTTAGGAGTTAAATCATTCCTTCAAAATTAGGCATGTCATACAGAAATGTGCATCTCATTGACTTTCACTGTAATGATGTTACTTTTTAGATTACACAGTTGGCTCAGGTGTTGGCAAGAACATTGTCCATCCCAAAATAGTAGCTCTCCTTGCTGCCTGGACTGAACTTGCCCTTGAACTCTGACAAGGAATCAGCTTAGCTACACTTTTCTCCTAACCTAATCACTCGTGGAGAGTTGCGGAACACACCCCATTATTGCTAATCTTTTTCTTTTTGTTGCAATAAAGTGAATGACCTTGGGGCCGACACTAAAGGGGGCGGAAAGAGTTCTGCCGCTGCGGATAAGGTGGTGGAGGAGATAAGAGCGAAGGGAGGCAAGGCCTTGGCGAACTATGGTGAGAAGTTTAAGATCTTGTCTTGAGTCTTTCTCTCCTCTAGCACATCATTATCTACATCTCTCATTGTTGTCTTTTGTTGACCTCGTGGTGTTCAGCTTATGTAATAATGAACTTGATAATCAAAATAATGAATGTGAGAATATTAGCTGTTTTATAGAAAAAGGTGTCCCCTCTCACCATTGTACATTTTACATATGTTAGAAAACCTTTTAAATTACAATTCAAGACAATGCTGTAATGTGTTGTATAGGCAGATTAGACAGAGGGATTTATTTTTAAATGTAATTCAAATGTTGGCATACTTTTATCCATTTTATAACAAGCTATGATGCCAATCTTGGTATCAATAGCAATCTTCTTTGCCATTGAAAAAGGTGACTCAGCTCGTTTCATTACTCAACATACTGAGCATGTAGGGGAGACTTTCAACCTTCTCATAAGCCTCTCTCCTCATCACTCATATGGTGGCACTATGGACCTACATGCAACCAATACCAATGTAAACAAACAATAATTAAACAACCAACAACAGAATAATAGATCCAGTCCTACAGGAAACCCACAAATACAGAAATAATGTAAGATTCATTGTTTATGAAATGTGAAAATGTCCAAAAGTACTCTGTGACCGTCTCTCAAATGCACACACAGATTCTGTGGAAGATGGAGAAAAAGTGATCCAATCAGCATTGGATGCATTTGGAAGAATTGGTGAGCATTGTTTGGATACTTATCATGATGAAATTATCTCAATGAAATAATAGTTTTTAACTGATATTTGAAATCTATCTTTTTTCTCCAGATGTTCTTGTAAACAATGCTGGGTAACTATTTGCACTCTAATAATCAAACTGTTTTCTATATTAAATAACATCATCTGTTTTTTAAGGTGCGCTTTAATTGTAGTTAGATTATTAATTGGAGTATGCACCACTATAATCATGTTAACAAGATCCTTCAGTTTTGTCAAAAAGTATTCTCTGTGTATTCTCTGCCAAGGATCCTTCGTGACCGATCATTTGCCCGGACGAGTGATTTGGACTGGGGTAATTTAAATATTTTCTTTACTCTTATTAACTCTTACTGTGTATGGGGGGGGGGAACTCGTATCACAGTTTTCACCTTTGTTTGTTTCATCTCATACTCTCATGTTCCACCATGCTATAAGTAAAACATGTTTTAACATTGGTTTGTTGTGGATGTACTTGATGTCTATGAAAACAAGTTGCCTGTGTGGGAGTTTGAGAAGCAACTAGCTGGATCTGATCCAACATTTTCTAATGTGAAATAACAAAAGTGCAAAAGGTGTTCACGATGTTGCTTTCTCTCCATTTCAGACCTGATTCACAGAGTTCACTTGAGAGGCTCCTTTTTGGTGACGCGAGCTGCCTGGAACCACATGAAAAATCAAAAGTTTGGCAGGTAAGGAGCCCAGCTACTAGCCTACTAAGCATTTGAGGTAGATGGATGTGATCTTATATTGGGAGGATTAGTTAATATTTTTTAGATCCAACAAAGTTACATATCCTTAGCAGTATGGACTATAATCCAGAGGATTTAAACGTGGCACAAAATGCTGTGTGGTTAGATCTGATTCAGATGTCGGCTAAATTACCAAAGGTAGTCAAAAAGTTTGAATATGACCCACTTTATGTGGCCTTTACAGATATGCAATTCAAGTTATAATGAATATAAAGCATGTCTACCATCACATTATTATACACACATTATGACTCCAACTTTAGTCGATTGACACCCCTTAATATGTCTGGCTTCATTGGTTTCATGGTTAGCAATGAAAAAAATCTGCATACTAATAAAAGCCCCAGACAGCACATTTGATATGAATATGTAAATCACCAGAGAATGAAGGAAATTACTTAATTTGGTTATGCAGCACACTGCAGATTAATATCTTACAATTTGAGTTCTTTTTAAATTGATGACTCCACAAGAAGCTCATCTTATTTTTCTAAGTAGCACAACTTAAACAATTCTGAATAATCACTGAAGTTGTAGAGGTGAGGTTGTTTTGTCAGACCTTCAACATCCTTATCTCTAGAAAAGTCTCTTGAATGGGAAGCGAAACATTCAGTGGTTAATTTACACTGACTTAAAGCAGTGAGGATGTATGTAGAAATATATTGAAAATGTTTTTAAGGGTTAATCTGTTAATCATAATCTTATGAAAGATGGTGAAGATATTTTGACTCGTCAAACACAGGTTCTACTAATACCATTAACAGTGGCAGCATTCTGGATGATCTGAACCCAACACCTGCGCTTTCTTTTCCTGCTATAAAAAGTTAAAATGTGTGCTCTGACAAGGGCCTTTGGAGGTTTGCATGTTCTGAATTTTAATTTGCAGAAGAAGGTCACACAACCAGCTCTGCTCCCATGTTACTTCAGGAAACAGATGCCCTTCACACGTGCTTCACTTGAATTGGAGATGAAGAGAGTTGTCCAAAAACATTAAAGTAGCATTCTGCAGAAGGTTTCACTGCACTGAGCAGAGAAGCCTATTATAAAACTGAAAAATACAGATGAAAATAAATGCTGCTGGTTTTAAGTCAAGGTTTTGATGTAAAAGGTGTTTTCTAATATTCATGGTGGAAGGAGTTATACATTATTGTCCACAACTTAAAGGTGGGGTAGGTACGTTTGAGAAACCGGCTCGAGATACACTTTTTGTTATATTCCATGTAGGGCTGTCAAGTTAACGCGTTAATAACGCGTTAACGCAAAAAAAAATTAACGCCACTAATTATTTTAACGCGATTAACGCATGTGTATTTTTTTGTCCTCGGCCGCCGTAGTTTCAGAGCGCATCGAGTGTAAATACCATCGACAAGCTGATGCTGACAGCCCCGCTCCTGCCGCCCGCTTGTGCCCACTTCCACGCTCACTGGCAGGCCCGGTCTGGCCATCGAGAGGACCGGGAGGGAGTGTGTATGTGTGGCGCGACCATATACAGTCTATGGGCGCGACTCGCGCGAGCGAGGCACACCTTACGTGTTGTTGTTGTTAGCATCTGGTGCTAGCTAGCTGCGCTAACGGATATAAGGAGCTGTTTCAATGACATTTCGCCGACAACTGCGCCGAGCACTTGACTTTATGCAGGTAGCCAGACAGTGGGACATTGTACGAAAAGTCAGCACACTCAGCACGGATAGTACGCGCAACATGATTGCAGCGTCCAGGCAGCTCCCGTTCGAGCATATATGCCTTGAGCTGCACATAGCTCCAACGATCCATCACAGTGTCCACACACACACACACACACACACACACACACACACACACACACACACACACACACACACACACACACACACACACACACACACACACACACACACACACACACACACACACACACACACACACACACACACACACAGTATTATTGTATGAGAGAGGTTCCAGGTTGAATTGAGGCGAATATTTGTAATATTTCAGAGGTTGTTGTGTTTAATATTCATGAGAATATTTGTCATTGTTCAAATGATAATAAACAAACATAAAGCATATTTGTCCACTCATATGTTGATAAGAGTATTACAAACTTGAAAGATATCCCTCTAAGGTACATTAAGAACAGATAAAAAATGTGCGATTAATTTGCGATTAATCGCGATTAACTATGGACAATCATGCGATTAATCGCGATTAAATATTTTAATCGACTGACAGCCCTAATTCCATGGAATGCTCTTAACATCCCGATAGCAATGAATATCTTAAGTGCTTTGACAAAAAATCCATAAAAAAATGTCATCTGTGGAAGCCGTAGTACTGTAAAAAGTACGACCAATCATTTTAGCCGGCCCGGCTAAAATAACTGGATGGCCTACCTGCCTGTCAGCCTTCCATGTGTGCACAAACTTATCTCGTGCCCTCATTGGTCATGTGCGCGTTCGTGTGTGTTGGAGGAGGGGCTCTGTAAGGAAGTGGCAGATTCTTTCCGGCTGTGTATTTTCTAATTCTTGCGCACTCCAGCTGGTTTCTCCAAAATTACCTACCCCACCTTTAAACACAAATACATTGTGTATTCAAAGCTGAAAACGTTTACAGAAAGAAATAAAAAATAGAAATGATATGTTACCTAGACACAATGGGCATACTGTAGAAACAAAGATTATAAATAAGCATGAAGCGACACTAAGACATAATAAAACGATGTAACCTTAGTTCCAAAATGAACACCTGTTTGCTGGTGCTCTGAAGCTCTGCAAAAGTTGAAAGATAGACATTAGTACACATATATATACTGTCTGATTAATCCAGCAGTGAAAAGGTTGCGGTCAACATAAAATACAGCGACCCTCTCACCCTCTCTTCCACACACACCTCACACAGGTGAACAGGTGATTATATTACCCAAGGGGGTCGCCCATACCCATGTGACCCAACCCAAAATAGGTCCAGAAATAATAAGTAATAATATTATAAACAAAGCCCAATGCCAAAATATAAACAATCAAGAACCCCAATACATCATACGTCAGAAATCCCCACTCTGACTTTCCTGACTCCTACAGGTCCCTTCAGTAATTAAACATAGACTTTAGTGCATAAAAGTATTGATTTGAGAAATATTGCATCGCTGCCCATCCTCTGGTGTTCTATTGTAGTGCACAGTGTGCCGTGATATGGATCACTGCCTTCTGATGACCTGAGAGACGGCACGTTTCAGATGTCTCCTACTGTTAATGTGGAGTTGGTGCTATACCTCATCACGTTTGCTTGACTGGATTGAACTCTCTGCGTGAGATTACTAGCAAAATTGTAAGCGCACGACTGTGTGTCGGCTGTTCATACATGTATTTATTTCTGCATGTACAGTGTTCAAGTCAATTTGCACATAGATTGCTTTATGTGTGAATGAGCTATCATTACATGACTATACGCCTACATGTTCATACTCTAGTGTGTTTATGAATGCATGAAAAATGCACACCACTTAGTGAGCTTATGTGTGTGTGTGGGATGTCTGTTTTTCCCGCTAGTCAAAAGTAATGCTTGTAACTGACTTGTAGCCCTTTGGTTTTCTGTGGCCAGAATCATCATGACCACTTCCGGCGCAGGCGTCTACGGAAACTTCGGCCAGGCCAACTACAGCGCCGCCAAGCTGGGCCTGCTGGGGCTGGCTAACACCTTGGCCATCGAGGGACGCAAGTACAACATCTACTGCAACACTATTGCTCCTGTGGCCGGCTCCCGCCTCACAGAGACTGTCATGCCCCCAGGTGAGCCCAGAGATTAAACCACACACACACTATTGGTCTGTGTAACACATACTGGGATGATCTGTTTTGTATAAGGCCAAAATAGACATGGATTTTCCCGGTAGTTTCTGTTCTGCATAATGTAATGCCCACGTAATGTTGATTTACAAAGTTTTAGGCAACAGCACTCCCGTTTGACATGCAAATTTGCCTTTTCAATATTCAAGAACTGTGGTTTTTACTGTTCCGACGGCCATGATGAAACTATGCATCCTTTAAGTGCTTTAAAAGTTTTAATGTGTCAGCCCTAGATTTAAACAGGCAGGTCTGACCTCCTTATTTTGCTCTAGGTGTTAGCCGTGCTTCCAAGTACTTTCAAAAAGTATGAGAAAATATGTAAATGAAACATTTATATTTTTCATGTTTAAAATATGTCTTAAGACGGAAGATGTCGCAGTCTTGGATACCAACAATAAACACGATTGAATACAGCTTGTGAACGCAGGAGACTCTGTTGCCTTTGAACATTATATCAAACAAAAAGTAAACATTAAAAAAGACAACTTGTCAGGGATTTTAAAAGGCAATGATTTGTAGGACTCTGCCATGTTTTAAAAGGATCTCAAGCGGCCGTGAAGATGGAGAATGTTTTTCTAACCCACCAAACCCAGTGTGTATAAATATCCTAAATTCTTTATGGGTATATTGTGCCTTCTCTGTGACTGCAGCTCTGTTGACTGGGGTGTTAAATGACAAATTAGAGGAATGGCTCTGCTGCCCTGCTGTGCCGGTCTACCGTAGCATCTGTCACGCTGCGCTGTGCCAACTGTCACAGGATGGCCTTACCTTAGTAAATGACTTGGTACCATATGTTTGCTTTCACTGACTCAGGCTTTTCTAAAAAAAAAAAAACACCAAAAAAACCCATCTTGCTAAACAGTGCAGAGTGCAGTGAAACAGAATGCCTGATCTTTCTCCTCCATGTTTGTTGATGGAAGGATGCAGATGTTCTCAGCACGCATATGGTGTCCTGTATTTAATCTTTTACGCTTCATACTGGGAATTAAAAGCCTGTGCCTTGTTTGCTTGACTTCATGCCGACATGTTAAGTAATATGAGTCATAACTTATTAAAAATCTGCAGTTTCAAACTGAATTTGATCTGGACCTATGTTCTCATGCATCCAAAAGCTCTGTTTCCTGCTCCGATGTCAGTGCATGGTCTGTGTTATATTATTCTAATAAACAATTCACACAATGTTATAATAAGACTTTGACATTACAAATTATCATTAACACAGCATCCTTTTAACAATACACTATACCAAACAGTCTTTTGTCCTAAAAAGCACCCATTTGCTTTTTAGGACAATTGTGTAACAGTTGTGCAATGAAAATAAGCTGTATATGTTTTGTTTTGTTTTATTTAGACCTTGTGGCATCTCTGAAGCCTGAGTTTGTCGCTCCCTTGGTCCTCTGGCTCTGTCATGAACAATGCCAAGAAAATGGAGCACTGTTTGAGGTATTAAATACAAATAAATAAAACACTGTCTTTATTTCTCTTCATAAGATGAGTAAGATCTCACTCCCACTGTACTCCCTGTAGTTTGTAACATTCTTTGTCATTGAGAACAGCAACGCACCATTGACATATTCATTATACATAAATTGACAGTATATATATACATTTTTTAGATCTGTGTGTTTGCTCATCTGCTCATGTTCCATGCTCTTTCAGACTGGTGCAGGCTGGATTGCTAAATGTGAGTATTGTGTGCATCTTCCCCTGAGGAAATGTCTGTATGCATCTATGATATTCATTAGCCCCTGGTTCACTATCACTGTGTGTGATTTTTACTATGCAGCAACCTCTTTCTTTGTGTGCAGTGCGCTGGGAGCGTTCTCTGGGCCGCACTGTGAGACAGAAGAACCAACCCATGACCCCTGAGGCTGTCAGGGACCAGTGGGACCAGATCTGTGACTTCACAGATGCTACCAAGCCGACGAGCTTGCAAGGTCAGTAATGGGCAGAAAACACGCAAAAACCATTAGTGTCTTTTGTGTACAAAGGGTAAATACTGCATAGGCAACCTTATACTTTCATAGGCAACACACACACTCTCATAAGGACCATATAGTATGTCACAATAACATTTTCATTATTCATTCCTGCTTGGTGTTGAGCTGTTACTAAGGCCCTTTTCACTCGCTTTTATTTGAGTCCAAATCTTGGTTGGATAACACTCCCTCATAGCCCTGCTTGTCTGCTTTCACACTTGTTTGACTCATTCTGTGTTTATTCAGAATGATTCAGATTGCAGGTCGCCTTCACAGCTACACTGAATCTAATCAAAGGTTTTTAGCAGAGGGACATACAGTATCTCGAGTTTCTTGAAGGCGCTTCAAGAAGGTCTACTGTAACTTGGTACCATAGTATCAGTCAACAGAATAATGTTGAAAAAATATTGCTATTTCAGTGTGATAGTGTGTGATATTGGTAAAACAAGGAAATATAAGGCAATTAGAGAGCTCAAACACTATTTTAAGGAAGAATTGTGGTTAAAATGATTTTTAAAAGCTTGTAGCCAGTGAAGTACTCATGTAGTCATGACTGGTCTTTTGTAACAGTGACAACTTTCTTCATGATCTTAGCCTATTGAGCTCTGTCAGCTCATCTGTTATTACAGAGAGTTTTGAGCGGCGATAAGATGGTGTTGTAGATCAACCGAATGAGCGGAGGAAAAGGGTGAAGCCAAACTCGATGTCAACACAAGCCTAGTGTTGTTCCTGAAAGGTCTCCTGCAAACAGGAGGGTGGCAAATGTTGATTATGATTCTCTCCGCCTCCTCCATCCTGCATCACGCTCTCAGATGTACATTCGGGGAAAGGGCGGCGGTGTTAACATTACCCGAACGAGGGTGGCAGTCCCAAAGGGCGCTAGCTGGCCTCATTAGCATGACTTTGTAGTGCCTCCTCATTTGTAGCTTATTACAGAGACTTGTTGCTGCCTCTGCTCTGTAACTGAGTGACAGTCATTATGGGCTGTGGTAGGGCTGTGCGATTATGGCAAAAATCATAATCACGATTATTTTGGTCAATAATTGATATCACGATTATTAAATACGATTATTCATTGACTTTGAAAACATCCATTTATTGAACTTTAAAACAAATACAAATAATAATTTGAACAGTATCTTTTTAACTGTTGATTACCCTGAACGTATAATTCAACTGAAAAACCAATACAAAAATAAATTAAATTATACATTTATATTTACATTTAAATAAATAATATCAAAATAATAAATACCAATAAACAAGATCAACAAATATTTTGGAGCGCACTTCAACAAGCTACTAAACATATGTAAATATGATAAATACAAATAAATTAGACTAAAATAAATTAGATCAAATATGTTGCAGTGCACTGTCACAACCAAGCAACGCAAAATAATCGTTTTTTACGATTATGTTGTTTTTCGTAATTGTGGCAGGCCAAAATCGTAATTGCGATTAAAATACGATTAATTGCACAGCCCTAGGCTGTGGTCTTCTTCTCACAGTCTCTCTTCCTCGGTTTCTATCTTTGTTTCTGTTAATATTCATAGGTATTTCTAGCTTGTGTTACCTGAGTTTGTTTTCGTTCTATTTTTAGGCAAACTATGTTTATTTTTAACTCCCATGAATCTCATATCACTCATCCATTTAAAGCTGCTCCTGGATGTGTTGGATTGAAATTCTTATCGTGTGTTGACATCTCCCCCTGAAAGTCAATTTAACTTTACTTTGATCAATTTAACTTGAGATTAAGGGTATTCCGCGCTATTGAGGCAAAGAATAAAGTCTTTAAGCGTATTCATTTGTGCAGGTTTAATGATATCTTGCTGATGGCTTTGGAAGATGAACCCCATATATATTCGGATCCCGAACTCATCAAGGTCTTATTATCGTTTTACAACACAAAAATGTAATTGTGACAATTATGACTTGGTACATCATTAAGTATCAATAAAATAATCTATCCAAAATATATTGAACTATAAGTTTGTCTGATTTTCCTCATCTGTATGAACGGATGTGCAGCTGCAGTAAAAAGTGATTGAGAGTGATACGAAAAAGCGATTCATGTTCAGAGTGCAATGTTAGTTAAGTGCATGTAACCTAGATACATCCTCTAACTGTTGTTGAGGAACATAAATAGATGAGAATTCTAGCTTGCCAACACAAAGTTAGTCTGCATTAGTTAAACCACATTTGAAGGATGGTTGCTAAAGTAAACTCAACTGATGGTTGCATTGTCAATATCACCTTTACTATCTATCTATCTTTTTGAAAGAGTCTGTGGCATCATAGATTCACATTCCTAAGGTCTAATAGGTGGCCCTGACTGTTAAGGAATAATGCTTCTAGATATCTAACCTTTTGCTCTGTGACGTTTTATGATCTACTCTGACGTCTGTTATCTCCTTTAAGGAAAGGCCTTGGTGCCATATGTGTTGTTGTCACCAGTTTGTGACCGGTCAACTTGTCTGGCACGAATGGTAATTGTTGTGAGAACACTGAGGCACTTCCTTATCGGTGTTTGTGGACTCTAAGATGTGAAATCTTTGAGGCCATGAGTGTCGGACGCAGGTGGTTCAGTGTTCCCAGCTGTTTAGTCTACTCCTTCAGAGATGTTGATTACTCTCTGTGAACCAGTTAAAAGGTCTAGCATAGAGAGAGAGGCTCTTCAGAATTGACGTGGCAACTCTACCGTGTAGTCAGAACCTCTGACTCTTTGACTTGTGATGTGAATCCTCCGGCCGAATACTCTGAATAAACCCATCAGTGTTTGACATCAAAAGCTCCAACTCTCACCGTGTCTCCTTCCTGAGTCGGTGACTCCCAATGCATTGCTACACAGAAGTTTCCTCCACACTGAGAATTGTCTCTCTTTAGCTCATTAGTCTTTTCTCACCTTTTTGTAGAGTCTATGATGTCGATTGTGAGTGTGCTGTCTCAAGTGGAGTCTGGTGGAGAAGTCAGTGGGAACCCTACAGCTGCAGCAGCCTCGTCTTCAGGGATCAATCCTGTGAGTAGACACCGCTGAATATTGTCTTTGACTATAATGTACACGGGGTCTCTGCAGGTCTTCCAAAAATATTTAAATTATTCACTTAACCATTTTTTTCAGTTGATACATTCATGCATTAATGTGGCAGTAATTTGATAAATTATTTCATGACAAGTTTTTTGTTATGTGTTGCAAGAAATACAAATGGTTAATAAATAGCTGTAGCCTGCTGTGTCAGCCATCCTGTATTCATACTTTGGCTGATATAAGTCTGAAATGGGTTTAAGATTCCATTCATTGTGGTGCGAAAAATGCTTTCAAAAGCCCTGAATTTGACTTGGTGAACTCTGAAGAAACACTGGTGTAAATGGATGTGAACAAAATGCTAGTTACAGTAAACATTACCTGACCATAATTTGCCCTTATTTACTTTGATAACCTTTGTCCCACTTACTATGTAACTTATTCCCTTCACCTGTCCTCCTCCACATTTTGCCCTTTGCCTTTATTCCTACTGTACATTAATGTCTGCCCTCTGTAGTACAGATCTTCTCCTTATTTCATTTACACTGCATAATGCTGCAGCTCGAGACTGTGACGGTTGGTTGATGATGACTTCTGAAAGTGTGGAGCTGTAAAATCTCCGACGGTTTCAAACATGGCAACTCATGACTCTTTAATTCCACCACAGTGTACGAAGTCAGGGACGATAATAACCTTCTCAGAAAAGCTCCTTCAACATACATAATTGCTTTGATGACTGTTGCATCACTTTTTCATATTTACAGCGGACAAAAGCCAACTGAGATTAGCTTTTTCAAAGCGACGTACAAAAGACATCGAGCACAGCAGTGCAGTGACAGCTCCCCGGGTGGGGGCTCCTCCACTTCACTGTGTTCCCTATCATGGAGTCTAAGAAAGTG
Source organism: Trematomus bernacchii (assembly GCF_902827165.1). Classification (NCBI taxonomy): domain Eukaryota; kingdom Metazoa; phylum Chordata; class Actinopteri; order Perciformes; family Nototheniidae; genus Trematomus; species Trematomus bernacchii. Next base: position 9,655,694 of record NW_022988043.1, read on the forward strand.
AACTGGTTCCCGCTCACTTTCACTCACTTCAGCGGCTGCGTTGCTTGAATAAAACATTGAGCCTCAAGTATAATTGAATCACATTAAATAATTATGCAGAGAAAAGGCCACCATTTTCTGTTAAACTGGTTGTAGCATGAAGTCAACAGATGAATCCTTTATATCTTATATTACTCAAAACAGATGACTGAACACATATTTAAAAATTACAAAACAGCTGATTAAGCTTTAGAATCATCACTACCTAATGAGTGAAAGATTAATCAGGATGACTGCTTCGCTAAGTGCAGTGTGGAGGCTGCAACATGCATCAGCATCAGGGAACAATGCACTGTTGCACTTTACTGGTAATGGTGGGGTCCTACTGTATAATGTAAAGCATTTTACCTTAATGTCAATGCTTGCTTCCAGGGGGGGACGTTGTTGCATGCTAAAACCATTTTTATCCCCATCACCACTGTCTATATTTACGCGGTCTGACTGTCAGCAAAAAAAGCAAACTTTAAAAAAAAAAAAAGGAATAAATATTTACATCATGTTATCTCATATATTTCAAAACTTGATCTGTTTTGGTTTGGTAAAAACACTAAATTGTCATTTATACTATATGGTAAACTGAGCTTTCATATAGCTTTATAATTACAATTAAGATCAATTTTATTAATCCCTGAGGGGAGATTACATTTTTCAATCTGGTGTAATTTTACAATGACAAATATAGGCCCGAAATACAAACTCAACCGGCAACCTGGTTCAGTTCCCAAGCCAAGTCCCTGCAGACTGAGCTGCTGCCCCCTCAAGTATCTCTACACTTTTGTGTCTTTCTCTGTAAGTACATTTAACCAATAACATTTTAAAAGACACTCGACTCTCTTCTTCAACATCAAGGCATTCATATTACACATTCTCCTGCTTCAATAATATCATGATTCAGTAACTAACATGTTAAATGAGGTGTACTCTGTCCCTTGTGTGTGTGTGTGTGTGTGTGTGTGTGTGTGTGTGTGTGTGTGTGTGTGTGTGTGTGTGTGTGTGTGTGTGTGTGTGTGTGTGTGTGTGTGTGTGTGTGTGTGTGTGTGTGTGTGTGTGTGTGTGTGTGTGTGTGTGTGTGTGTGTGTGTGTGTGTGTGTGTGTGTGTGTGTGTGGTGTGTGTGTGTGTGTGTGTGTGTGTGTGTGTGTGTGTGTGTGTGTGTGTGTGTGTGTGTGTGTGTGTGTGTGTGTGTGTGTGTGTGTGTGTGTGTGTGTGTGTGTGTGTGTGTGTGTGGCCTGTGTGTGTGGCCTGTGTGTGTGGCCTGTGTGTGTGTGTGGCCTGTGTGTGTGGCTGTGGCTGTGGCTGTGTGGCTGGCCGGCCTGTTTATTTGGAACAGGGTCACAAAGTAGCCTCAAGACAAACATCACTATTGTGTCCTCAGCTGACTTAGAGAGAGTGTGTGTGTGTTTGAATATTAGTGTAGTGCACACACGTAAGTAGTGCACGTATTGCTTAAATTACACCACACGGCACGACTGTTGTACATATATTTATTTAATATCCTGCAAAGTATTTTATTAGGTCTGGTTACTGCAGTTCAGTGCACTCACATGTGCTGTAATGTCATGCAACTGTATTGTCTTTACATTTGTTAAACATGAGTATGGCCGATATTATGTAGTTGGTCTATAATGCCAACATATTTGGTCCAGCTCACATAATAACAAAATTACTTTAGTTTTTTCATGATATCGAAAAGAGTTACAACAATTGGCTGTCATTTTCCAAGCAAAAAAAACGACCCTTGTCTTTTGTGATAGTAAAATATATGGATTTAAGAACTGTGGTCGGACATAACAACATTTAAAAGGAAACAGATGAAGTTAAACTTTTTTTTTAAAGGTCCGTATTATACTCTTTTTCAACAATATATTATAGGTCTCAGATATATACAAACATGTCTCTGAAGTGTTTTGCTCGAAAAACCAAACAGATCGTGCATTGTAGCATCCCATAATCCCCTCTGTTTCAGCCCTGTTTCAAAAGTGCTGATTCTCTAACTGTAGCTATACATGCAAATGAGCTGCTGCTGGCCACGCCCCTCTGCGAAGTGTTTGGTTTAAAACAACTACAATGGTGCTCTAGGAGGAGATTCAGGTGAAAAACATTGTGACATCACAAAGTGGCCAAATATGATCACCTAATTTACTGACAGGTTTTTATATAGATGGATCAGGACAAAAAGAGAGAGTATTTTTTCCTGAAACTTTCTGAACCTCTTTACACAGAGGTGACATATTTATGTATAAAAGACATGAAAAAGTGGATTTTGCATAATAGGTTCCCTTTAAAATAATTGTCGGTTGCTGCTTTATATTCAAGCAACTTGTACTTTTCGTGGCATCAGAGATTCAGGTGTAATGAGTGGCACTGAGGTTTAAATATCGTTTTTTTCACCTCATCTTACAAGCTTTTGATTTTTGTTTTCTGGTGCCCTTCTCCACCTTTGTGTAGAATCTCTCCAGTCAGTTGTGAGTGAGCTGTCTCGAGTGGAGTCGGCGGAGGAGTCAGAGCGATCCAACAGCGTCCCAGCGGTTACACAGCTATCATCTCAAACACTAGGCCACCAGGAGGCCCCAAAAAAACAAATCCCTTTGGCTACAAACCCAATTTTGACCTTAATAAAGGGATTTTTACTTCATCTCACCAAGGGACTGAACTACTGGACTTACAACCACATCTTTTTGTTGCAGCTCTTTAACTGTGACTTTAGTCTTTGTCTGCGTGTGAGAGCGCATGACGCATATGGAGAGTCCCCTACATATGCAAAAAAAAGAAAAACCAAGCTGAGGAGTGGTGTTATGCAGAGGGAGAATCAAATCATTTTACCACCAATATTGTTTCAATATAGCTCAACGCAGTGTAACGTATAACCACATATATGTATAACCACCTGACTACTCTGACTGTAGTGTTTTCACAGATGTTTGTTTATTTTGGGCTTCACAGGATATTGGAATGTGGATGAGTTAGATTTGAGGGCCAAAAATATTTCATATATTTAATAACACTACTTGACACACTACCGTGGAGTTAATATCTCTGGAAACTCAGCATCTTCCCTTTCACCCCTCGTCCCGCTCCATTTGACCCAGCCGCCTAATATAGCTTATCCTCCTCTACTGTATGTGGAACTTAATTTGTTGTGTCACTGCAACGTGTCTAATACTTGCTGGAGAAAACATGCAAAACATTCAGCTAACTGCATAAATAAAATATGAAAAATCAACTCATGACTGTTTAGTATTTGTAAGCCCCTGGCTACGGCCCTGGAATAAAACATGTTTAGAAAATGCTTCAACAAATCTTAAGAATGACAAATAATGCATTAGTTTTGTAATAAGTTAGATTGGTGTAGTATTTTTTCTAAATCCCATCATGAGCTGGGATAAAAAAAAAGTCTTTAAGTACCGGAAAGCTCTGCCAGAGGATCTGACACTGAAATTTTAAACCTTTACAATACAGCTCCACCTTCCTACGCTTTAAAACGACATTTGTGACTCTGTCCGAAACCGTTTTCAGGCTCCTTGTTAATAAAAGTACAACCACAGATTGAACATCGCTCCATTTCTGGCCTCTCTGCTCTGGCCTCCCTTCATGGCCTCTTGTCAAGTTCAGGATCCGTTTAAAATTGTGCTGATCCCCTACAAAGCTCTGCCCATGAGAACGTTCCTGAACTGCTGATTCCTCTTTACTCGGTGAAATCCCACAGGTCCTCAAACTAATTACTGCTGATGATCACAAATGTAAACAATGTTAACTTCTTTTGCTGCTTTTTACATTTACATTTCTTCCCATATGTCTGTCTTTAACAGGACTGATACTCTCCGTATATTTAGTTGTAAATCACTAGAGATTCTGGATTTGTTTTTGATTAAACATTTCTACTACTACTCAAGTGTGTTCATGTATTTCTTTGACTCTATGTATCTTTTCCTAACAAGTCTAAGATTCTACAGTTTCATGATGTTTAGTGGTACATGCTAATCATTTTGGCATGGCAACATGGTACAAACACTTACAAGGGATCATTAACATCATTAAGATTCATCGTCTGGGAACTATGAAGAAAATATGTGCCAATCATTTCATTAGATGTTCAGCTATTTGTCCATCTTATCTTATCTTATCTTATTTCACTGTTAAAGTCAAATCTTAATCTTGCTAGTGGCGCTGGTAAAAAAAAAAGTAATGGGAGTGAGATCTTGAGAAAAAGTGAGCGGACGTCATCCTCTGACCCTGACCGTCTGTACAAAACTTGATGACAATCTGCTTTAAAGGTTTCCTATCATGCAAAATGCACTTTTTGATGTCTTGTATACATAAATATGTAAAAAAACAACCCTCTCTTTCCCTCTGTACCCGCATCTCTGAAAACGGGGGTACAATGGAGATGATCCGGATTTGCTGCCGGTAATATCTGAAATGTGGGCTGGCTTTACGCCCACGGCCCTATCAGAAACGTTGCTATCAGAAACAATGCGCGTCGTGTTTTGGACGTAATATGGTCTTTGTTTACATTAGCAAGCATCGCTAACACTCACGCTGGACTGAAGAGTATGTGTAAAGAAGAGTATGTGTAAAGAAGCAGGAAGAGTATGTGTAAAGAAGCAGGACATAATAAAAGGAACTCGCCTTGTGGTAAACCCGCAAGAGAAAAAACATTTGAGCTCCATACTGTTTCATAAATAATCCTTGATGTGGTTTGGAACATGATATGGCGTGTAATCACGGCAGTGTTTAGCTGTATCTGAGCAGAGCAGACAGCCTGTTCGTCACAGAACTCACAGTGTGCCCGTGTGCTCAAAAGGGGGCGGGGCCAGCATCAGCCCAGTTGAAATCTGAAGCTACTGACCCAGAATCAGCACTTCTCTAGCAGGGCTGAAATTGAGGGATATGAAGGATATGAGGGATGTCTAAAATGCATGATCTGTTTGGTATTTTGAGCAAAACACTTCATAGATATGTTTTTTATATATTTTTATATATATAAATATATATATCTGAGACCCATAATATATGCCTAAAAATAGCATGATAGGAGATCTTTAAGGTTAGAGGCAGAGGTTAAGCAGAGACACTCAATGATGTCACCCTTAGGTGCATCACATGTCAATCAGTGGATCCCTAAAGCGAGGCTGCTAAAACGCACTCTATAACTGTTAAGACAGTTGCACTGTTAACAAAGATGGATTCATTATTTATTCCCGAAGTGCATATATTTGTTTCACCTTACAATATAAAATATGATTCATTTGCTCCGACTATATGAGCGGTGTTAATCAAAGCTTTTGTATTCAGGGTGTGGAGTTAATCAACCATGATGTAAACCTTATCCTGGTCTTCTATCTATTCAAATTAAATATTAATTATCAGAGTCTCAGTAGAAAGATACCTTTTAATTTTCTGCCCTCTATATGATTATTTTTAATCTGGCGAAGCTGACTCTCCTCTCCTCCTCTCAGATTGAGGCAGTGGGCACCAAACTCCCCCCATCCTCGTTCAGCTACACCCACATCCAGTGTATCCTCTATGCGTTGGGGGTGGGCATGTCTACCAAGGACCCCGACCATCTTAGGTGTGTATCTGTGTGTGTTTAATGACTGTAACCGCCCTAAAGGGGTCTGGTAAATCAACCTGTGTGAAATTTAAATGGAATCTATCCAGGATTACCCACCAGAGCTGTGCAAGTGTGATTTGTCACAGTTGAGTCACTGTTAACATTTCCATGCAGGTTCCTGTATGAGGGCCATGAAGACTTCGTCTGCCTCCCAAGTTTTGGGGTCATTGTGGCCCAGTCAGTTCTGATGGGGGGGGGGGCTGACCTCAGTCCCTGGACTCAACATAGATTTCACACAGGTTAGAACATATAAGTCTTTCAAGTCTGATTCTGTCCGTGTGAATGTGTTGTGTGCTCGTATGCATGCATGTATTTCACACGGTCTTGCACACATAATTCATGTTAATGAGGCTTTAAGACTTTGGTTTGATGTTTATATCACAGCTGTTCTAATGTTGTGTGTCAGGTATTGCACGGAGAGCAGTATCTGGAGCTTTACAAGCCTTTACCCACCTCAGGTATTTCCCTCTCTGCTGTTATAGTACATACCATTTATTTTATAGAAGTAATAAATGTACTGTGTAGATTTCACTTTATAAAATAAAATTGTTTTGAGCCATTCATTTACAAAAAGCCATTTTCCTTCATCATTTTTCATTATTGAATGATGTATAACGGGGAGCAGTCTGAGTTTATTTGAAAACTTGAGTCTTTAGTTTGAGATTTTCTGAAAGATGAATCCCTTACAATCTACCAAAAAGGATTGGTACACATATTTGACCTAAGTGATTAATTGATAATCAAAAAAGCTTAAATACTTTTTACTGTGAAAAACAGTCAAGGCGATGTGTCAAAGGTCTACAAACACGACTGTTTTGACGAGGCCTTGGGCAATGAAGAAAAAAAAAAAGGTTCTTAAAAAGGTTTGGCTCGTTTGAAGCGAATATCTTTTAATTACCTGCAGGATTCTCACTGTTCTGAATTCATATCTTGCACTGCTTTTAAGTCGCTTTGGTTAGAATCGTTAGCAGATGTAACGGCACAGTTATGTCTTGAAGTACAGAGCGAGTTTAGTATTAATAAGTACCTGCAAGACGAAATGACTATACTTTGTTAAAGTGGAATGTGTAAATGACCTTTTCCAGGGACCCTCACCTCTGAGACCACCATAGCAGACGTGTTGGACAAAGGATCAGGAGCCGTCATCCTAATGGACGGTGAGTTGCTTTTCCTTTCACAACTTTTTTTTTATCATGGTGTATTCATTCCACACTCATTTCTTTTCATCACTTTAATGTGTCTTTTCCTGAAAGTTGCCTCTCAGGCTGAATTAATCAAAGTTAATTTCAGTCTGTGTCTGCAGGGATTGAAATAATGGACTGAGAACGGCTCATATTTTTTTGTCAATTCCATAGAGATGGATGATATTATAGGCACTCTGATCTATAATTAATCCGACTTTAAACAAATAACACGGGACTGGAAGTTCCCTGAGGATTCACATAGAGATGTAATTTCCTTATACACACTAAATCAGCTTCTGTTATTCTCCTCGACTAGAGGCAAAGTTATTTCTGTGTGAGACAACAGGTCACTGCAGGAGCCGCTCTGTTTGTTTTGTACCTGCTTGTATTTGTAATTGACCCAGTGAAATGAACCGGCCAGTATGTCAACAGGAGTCTGGATTCTATTCTTCCTGACAGCTGCTAATTGTCCCTTCACAGCCAGCTTCCTTGTGGGCGTGTCCTCCTGCTCTAATTTACTCTCAATAGAGAGCCTAAGTCCCTCCCTTTCCGGTGGACCACCATGGGATCTTATTTCGGAATAAATATGTATGGTAGTCAATGGCGAGAGAGAAATAATTTGTTTATCCCGTTTGAATTGTGCTGTGAATTACACATATGATGTTTGTCAACTTAAAAAAATAATTTCCAAGTCAAGAAAGTCACAGTTTGTCGTAAAACTGTTGAAATATACGACTATGAAAATACGCAACTAGAAAGACCACAATTACAAGAGTCGCATAAGTGATGTCATAACTCGTTTAACACTCACCGAAACCTTGTACAGCCGGTCCCACATGCTGGCTCTTACGGAACCGACTAACTCCCCTTTTGTGTAATGGCAGCTCTCAACATGCCCAGACGTGTAATGATTTTCACCTCGTTTAATACTTTTGACCTCATTCAGAAATGTGCCAAGGTGACGGCCATCTTGGTGTTGGTGACGTGTGTTGTGCGAGACCAGAGATGACGTTCATTGAGCGGTTTCACACAAAACTAAGTGTTACTTACTTACTGACAAACTTTTTTTTCTTGACTTGCAAAATTATCTTTTAAATTGACAAACATCATATGTAATTTATGGCACAATTCAAACAGGATCGAACAATTATTTTTCTCTCGCCATTGACAACCATACATATTTGTTCCGAAATAAGGTCCCATGGGTCGGAAGTAGAAGGGCGGGACTTAGGCTCTCTATGGGCTGTAGTGAGGAAATGTGGCTGAAGCAGGCTCTCTCTCCACTGTGTTTGAGGCTGTAAGCAGTTGGCTATTTGAGGGGGGGGATGCCATCCAGTTTGTTAGCATAATTACCAAAATGCATCCCACTTGTTAACCTGCCATCCCCGCTCTCCATCACCTAGCAGCAGAGGGAGCAGGGTGAAGTTAAATGTGTCAGTCTAGTCCGCCTGGTTATCTTTTACCTGACTGTGGCTTGTTGGTAGCCTCCGCCTGGCACAGCTGCACCACTTCCTGTCTGCACACAGTCTGTGACCCCCCCCCCCCCCAGAAGCTGCTCTAACAGTGTATTGATAAATCCACTGAGCCGTCCGTGTTGCTGAAGTAGCAACTGTTTCTCATCCCAGTCAAAGTATTATTCAAACAAGGGATACTAACTTAAGAATTATGATACTTTTGGTGAGTGTAGCATTTTAAACCACATTCAAGACATAGCATTTCATATTAATAAAAAAGGAAAGTAGATTTTAATGCGTTTATAAATGCAACATGAACTGTAGTAGTTTTTCTGTGACCTCACTGGGTCTACATCTACCGCGACCTTAGCCAGAACAGTATGGATATAATGTAAAAATAAACAGTAGACATTAGAGGAACTTAACTACTAAAAGTAGCCTATAGTATATCAAGTATGTTTTCCTTTTTTAAACACAAGTTAATTTCTGAAAATAATCACAGATAGAAAAAAAAGAGCGCATGGCGTGTAGACATTATAAAGATATTCAGAGCTTGGATACATTGCACAACTGAAGCAGAGCATTACATTACCGGGGAGAGGGTCTCAGTCCCTGAAAGTGTGCCAGGCCACAGAGCAATGTGTACCGTCTGCTGAGCAATTTGGGAGGTAGTTAAGAAAAGGCGCTCATCAAAAACCCTCTCATTCATTCCCCTTCAATGCCGAGTGCTTTCTCTGCTACACTTTAAAGATGTCTCCGTGTTGCCGGTTAACAGCAGGAGGTCCTGGCTTATTGCTCTGAAATGAAATGTAACTTTTTGCTAATAGGAGAAGCTCGTTCAAAGGCTGGACCGCTGTCAGAGAGCCCTTTGCCAGAAACAAGAAATGTGTATGTCCTTATCAAAAGTAGAGTTGTAAATATTAGAAGGTCGCGCCAAATGACAAATATGTAGACCCTACCTCTTTCTTGGATTTGACGCAGAGGGGAGGCGTCCTGGGATAAAGAATCTTAAGGGATTGGGTTGCACTGCGATCTTATCATATTCTATTTGCATGTATATAGACTTTTTGCACTACTTTTTATTTTGTATTTTATTATATATGTTGGATTGTTGGAGGATTTTCATTTCCATTTCTACACTGTAGCTTTGTGCATATGACAATAAAACCTTTGAATTGAATTGAATTGAAGGATGTTGTACTCTCTCTCCCCAAAGTAATTATTCTGTACTTGAGTAGAAATCTGAATTCAGTACTCAAACCTTTTATACTAAGGTATTGCTACTTAGACATAAATAAGAACCACTTCTTACACCATGAATTTGAGCTTGAAGCCACATTGTTGCTGCTTTACAGTGAAGACGTTCTGCGGCGACGAGCTGATCTGCTTCAACCAGTTCTCAGTGTTTGTGGTGGGGGCCGGGGGCTTCGGAGGGAAGAGGAGCTCGGACAAAGCCATAGTACGTATTCCATGTTTGAGTTACAGAGTCAGACATTTGGAGATATTGCTGGCTTACATTTGATTTGTGTTACTTCCTGCAGGCTCCTCTGCCCCCCCCTCAGCGGGCACCAGATGCTGTGGTGATTGATTCCACCAGCAAAGACCAAGTGAGTGAGTGTGTGTGGGTTTAGCTGCGGAATAAATCATCCGCATTGATGATGTGTGGGTGAAATTAGGACATATTGTTTTTCTTGCTCTGAAATAACCTTTTGACAAAATGTGAAAAAGTGTTGAAGAAGGTTTTCATACACTTTTTAAAATAAGAACAATGAATTTATGATACAAAAAATAACAAATGGAAGAAGGGGGAAAAACGACATCCCTAGAGCTGTTTAAAGAGTGCAGCTGTATCACTTCAAAGACATTCTTATTTTAGGTATCTCCTCCACTGCCTTCATGATGATTTAATTTCATACTACATCTGTATATGAAAAGTTCAGGGGTTTATGAATTAGATATAGATCTAAACAATATGTGTTTCCCTGCAGGCGGCCCTGTACCGTCTGAGTGGGGACTGGAACCCCCTGCACATAGACCCCAGCTTCGCCGCCATGGGAGGTGAGAAGCTGTGCATCCATTGTTTGCTTTTCAGTCAAAAACATCTGTATTTGTCTTGGTCTAGAACCGGGGTGTCCACACTTTTTTCACTGAGAGCCACATACAGAAAAACATACAAAGGGCTGGGCCGCTCACTAGAGGTATATCGCCTTATCAGTTAAGTTATAAGTTAGCAAAATCAATCAAGTGTAGGTAAGTTATGCTTGAAAAAAACAGCTTAAATCACAGCTTTGGCAGTTAATTCCTTCAAATGGAAGCCTCAGATTGCTTATAAGAGGAAATAGGGAGGGTCTATTTCAAGCTTGTTATGTAAATAAGTTATTGGGTTTTTTCTCATCAACTTAGATTTGTTAGAAAGTGTTATTTCTTTATTAACACATTAATACTGTGTTATATATTTTTTACCTGTATATTTAAGATTTACAATATAAAACAAGCACAGAGCTCATTTGTGGGCCATATTTCATTATACTTTTTTTAATTAGCTGAGGGCCAATTCAAAATGCCTGCGGGCCGCATTTGGCCCCCGGGCTGTAGTTTGGACACCTCTGGTCTAGACCTAATATTTCCTGGGATTTCAGGTACATGTGTTTTACTAATCATTTCTCTTGGACCAGGCTTCAAGGCTCCCATTCTGCACGGTTTGTGTTCGTTCGGCTTCGCAGCGAGACACGTCCTCAAGCAGTTTGCAGACAACGACCCTTCCAGATTCAAGGCGATCAAAGTAAGCGTCACCTAGGATTCAAACCCTGTCCTCCTTGTTGGGAAATAATTTGCTTAGGTATTTAACTTTTGACACAGTTCCTCGTTTTTTCCTTTCACTGTCTCTTCCCCCATGGCATAGGTCTACAGTCCTCGGGTATTGCTGCTATCTCTCTTAAGGAGGGGCATGCCATGAGTTTATTGTTCAGGGACATCTAGAGGCCCTTCTTTTCTGGAACGGAGGTTCCCTGGCGCGCAGTCTTTTCTACGGACGACAGCTCTAGTTAGATTCAGGGTCCATATTTGTTTAGTCTTGCTGATGAAGAATGTTGATTATTACACTCCGAACTAGTTAAAACCTCGAACTGCAGAAGAGATCTTGAGAATTTGTTTGGCAACCGCTGTATCACCTCGTGGCGGCAGCAGATGTCTTGTCATTTCTCCGGCCGTAACTCCATAATAAACCGTCAGTGTTTGCCATCAAAGTTCCATCTCTCCCCGTGTCTCTCTGAGTTTCGTCTCCATTGCTTCAGAAGGTTCCATCACACTCGTGTTTACCATGCAACAACCACTTGTACTGTAGGAACATTTTGTTCTTCAGCAGCACATCCAAAACTGAAATGCTTGATAAATAATTAAGCCTTTATCAAGTGTGTTTAAATGCTAAAGGAAATGTTTAATTACAGATCCATCGGTCCACTACCTTCTCTTAAATCCGTCTCTCTTTCTCAGGTCCGCTTTGCGAAGCCAGTGATGCCGGGTCAGTCGATTCAGACTGAGATGTGGAAGGAAGGCAACAGAATTCACATCCAGTGTAAAGTCAGTATTTAGCGTCAGTGTGGGTTACAATCACCGTGAACAGATCTGTGGATAAATGAGTGTGACTTCTGTTGGTCCAGGTGAAGGAGACGGACGCTGTGGTGCTGACGGGGGCCTATGTGGATCTACATGGAGCAGCAGAGGCCACTCCAGAAGACCCCCCTCAAGTACGTCAGTTGAAAATGCTGCAATCAAACAGAAATATAATTTTTCCTCCATGGAGCCCTGGAGCTCCTTTCTTTTTAGTATTTCTATAGTGAAAACACTAAAAGGGTTTTTGTTCTTTCTGTTCTCAGGCAGGGGGTCTTCACAGTGAGCTGGTGTTTGCAGAGATCGGCCGTCGTATCAAAGACACGGGCTCGGAGCTGGTGAAAAAGGTGAATGCTGTGTTCGGCTGGGAGATCACCAAAGACGGGAAGATCGCTGCCCAGTGGAGTGAGTACTGATGTCACTCTCACAGTCGATTCTGTTTCATTTAACCTCCCATGATAAGAACTCACTGAGAAAGTCAGGGATAACTGATATAGTAGATTTGTTTCACCGTAAACTCAGAAATCAGCCTGGAAACTTTATTCGCTCTGACACTGGCACCTCAAACTAAAAGTACGAATTATAACTATGAGCTATAAAGTTGACTCAGATTCAAATGTTGCTCACAAGCTCTCAAATATCAGATCAAACATCGGCACAAAAGACAGAATAAATCACCCAATGAGATGTGAAAGCAAAGCCAAAAGACCCAGCAAACTTAGGATGCTTCTGATGTATTCTCTCATCTTCCTCTTCCTCCTGCAGCCATTGATCTGAAGAACGGCAGCGGCTCCCTGCAGAAGGGCCCTCACAGCGGGAAGGCGGATGTGACCATCACCGTGTCGGACGAGGACTTCCTGGAGGTGGTGCAGGGGAAACTCAACCCTCAGAAGGTAACACACAAAATTCAGGCCATTTTGAATCGGCCCTCAGCAAATTCAAAAAGTATAATGGACAATGGCCCACAAATGAAACTTGTGCTTGTCTCGTATTGTACTTCTTAAATATAGATGAAAGCAGATATCACACAGTATTCATGAGTTAGTAAGCCCACTTTTTCCAACTAATTCAGTCAATTAAAGTTGAAAATGTTTTCTATCAAATCTAAGTTGATAAGAAAAAAGCCCAATAACTTATTCTCAAAACACGCTTGAAATAAACCCTTCCTATTTCCTCTAAGCTCCTGTTTTAAGGAATGAGCTGCTAACACAATAAATGAAACCCTCTGGAGAGCTGTGATGTAGGCTGTTGTTTTTCTTAAAGCATATTCAAGTATTAAGAATAATTTACTTTCATTTGATTAATTTTGCTAACTTATAACTTAACCTATGAGGCAATATACCTCACCTCTAGTGAGTGGCCCAGCCCTTCGTATATCTTTCTGTATGTGGCCCTCGGTGAAAAAAGTTTGGACACCCCTGCTTTATACTGTTACATTATTCCAGAGCACCACCTGCTTAGCATCTATACACTAAGGGAGTGTTGTAATTCAAGTTTAGCAGAACAGATGCTTATATTATTTTTTGGGGAAAACGATCTTCATTTTTTAAATCCCGTCTTTTTTTCTCCGTGTTAAAATCCCACCTTGTACATTTTAATTAAAGCAGTGCCTTTGAAGAGCCCTTTAAATCTTGAGTAACTTTGTTCTTGATCTCATCATGTCAAAGAAGTAAATCAAATGATTAATCAAACTGAGTTCAGAGAGCACTGAGCGCAGCGAATCAATCCACGCTGCACGTTACGTCTGAGGGACTGATCATCACTGGACGGAATTGATATGCTTCCTGGAGCGCTGGATATTGATCTGAGGCCAGTGTGTGTGTGTGTGTGTTTCACAAAGAGTTTTAACAGGCCGCAGTGCTGAAGCTCCTTTAGGCGGGGAGGGGGGGAGGGGGATTCCAGCCTTGCCGATGATGAAAAGAGCAGCAGGAGGAATATAAGTTGGCAGAGTTAAAGAGGATGCTACGACCTGTCACCCAGGGTCGTCATGGCGACCGCTCCCTGATCGATTCTAGCAGAGGAAAGCGATAAAGAGACTGCACCTCGCAGCTCTGAACCTTATGAATATTTTTCATTTTTCTGCTGCCAGAGCACCAATGACCCCCCCCCCCTTGGTGCTTTTTCATTTGTAGGAATCTTTGCCTTGTTTCCGTCCCTGTTTACTTGAATCAAACTAAAAGCCCAACTGAAAGTATGTCTTTGTCGTTTTCTAGGCGTTCTTCTCCGGCAAACTGAAGGTTAGAGGGAACATTATGCTGAGTCAGAAGCTGGAGATCATCCTGAAAGACCACGCCAAGCTGTGAGCTCCTCAAGACGACCAATCAGACGACTCCATTAACTCAGCAGCTCTCTCCGTCCATGTGTGTTAATATGATTTTCCTCTCTAGGGAGACTTGTGATTTATACCGCTTCAGAATAAATGTTCTCATGTAAAATAGCTTTCACTGAAGATACAAAATGTACAAACATGACTTGATCAAATAGACGGTTTACTTACAGTAAATGTATTCAATTTCATCGTTGAGTTCACCGAGTTTGGTCCATAAGATCTCTTTGCTTCTGAAAATGTGCACTTAACTCAACTGCCTTTTAAGATCCAAATGTAAAAGTTAACCAATACTTTTAAAGATTTCTTTCAGTTTTCTTCATCTTAAGTAGATAGGACACACAAGCTTTAACACAGTCGTCCAACATTCTGCCCAGCATTGGGTCAAGGCACTGATTGAAGTGATAATTAAAATCTAAAACTGTTTTATAGTCGTAATTATTTCAGTAGACTGACTAATTATATATCTGTTAACTCTGATACAGCAACCTCAGTTGAACCTTTGAGGAGTTTAATCATTTTGTTCAAAAAAATAATAATTAAGTAGTTTCAACTAAAAGCTAATTTTGTTTAATACTGCTGGACTGTGGAAGGTAATTAAAATGTCTATAACTTCTATTTTTATAACAATGTATCAGATGATTATAGTAAAAGGGTTGCTTGCAGTGATGAATCCACACAGAATGATCGCCTGGATCTGAAGTTCTCCTCAACTCCAAGGAGCTGTGTCGCTATTTTTTGTGTCCGTCTCACATCCATACAGTTTAGACTCAATCTCAAAGAGTTATTTTTTAGTGAAAACACCTTAAAAAACAACTTCCCCTGTGGAGTGTAGCACCAGTAGACGTTTGTTTTGTTTTTGGACACAAGCGGTCCTTTTCTCACACTATCCCATTGATCTGGTGGTGAGTGACATGCAAAGAAATCAATGTAAACATAACTGTGAGATAAAGCTCCACAGGAAAAGTGAGTCATTAAATGTATAGAAATGTAAACTAACTATGAACATATCTTTATATCAGTGCAATGATGTTGATTATGATAATGCTCTAATATAAATAAAGTTATTCAGACTAAAACAACTGAAACGTGTCAATTTCATACTTACTATGGAAAGTAGAGGTTTAATTTTCCTGTTCCTAAAAAATGTATGGCCCTTTGGTTTGAGATATTTGATCAACAGTCACGTTTGTTTCTAAAATTACAAAAAACATTTGCTTTTAGCACATCATTATTTTTATTACATCTGTATATGTTCCGTCTTAAATACATCAATTTACATGACATTATAAAATTAGAATTATCTGATCACATTTACAATAGGGGAAAAAGCAATACGTGAGAGTTGAATGTGATTTGTATTTAGCTGAGTTTGTTTACTCTGACCCTGATGTGGTAAACGCATCTGTTTATGAGTCTTTAAAGAAAGATGAGCAATATTACAAAAAAACACTTGCTTTGATAAAATTGACTTTATTCTCTCGTTCTGTACATTTAGTTTGGCTTTGATAAAAAATATTGAATGTCCATTTGCTGCAGGAGTACACTTCAGTTTCCAACCACTGTGATTTGTGAGGGGAAAAAATGAAACCCATCCTGGTTGTTCAAGCTCAAAACGGGAAATAATGAGCAAAAAGAAAGTATTAGTGACCCATCGAGAGGAAAAAATAACATTACGTCTGCCTTGATAGATGGCTCAGTCGATAATCCTTAATATGTTTAATAAATATACCTGTTTTATACAGAATATTCTTCATAAAGTGGCTCTGGTCATATCTACGACTTATGATTATGCAGTCATCATGAGAGGCCTATAGATCTATGTATATACACACAACTAATACATCTGAAAACATATCCTCCCTGAAATCAAAGGTGTTTCTCTACAGCAGCACAACAAGGGTTTATGGGTAAATAGCTTCATTATATTCCTTCAGACTAAACGGCTATCGGACAGTTTGCATTACACACTAACCTAGATTACATTTCCAAAGCATATACTGAAGGCAATCTTCTGATTTAGGATGAAAAATAAAGCAACTGAATGATAAGAGTTATTCCTATAATCGTGATAAAGCAACTGATGAAGCAAAGCTGATAATACTCCGAACACTACAAGGCAAACAATATCGTCTTCAAGGCGGTTTGCAATCATGGTCCGTTTGGAAATTAGAGTTAGCAGTAAATGAAAGGGAAGTGCATTGTTATCGGAATAAAGCATTTCCACAACAAAATAGTATGTTCATTAAAATTGTACTACTACCCCATTGTAATCGTACCCCAACCCCTTTCCATTGTCAGCAGCAAAGTGTCCTGCTACATGTCTTATCATTTTACTGTTACTATATGCAGCCAGAAAGGTATTATGGTATTCACGTGTCCCATTCAAACAAGTCCTTGTAAATTAAAGCTACTGTGTGCAACTTAATATCAATAATCATCAATATTGTGAAGAGCAACAACGTACTGTGCCAGTGTGGGTTAAGTAGTTTTCAGATAATAAGGACACTTAATAATACCAGTTTAATCTAGGCTTGGATAAACACACTTCCTATATATTAACCTTATTATTACCAAAGGCATAGACTGCTTTACTGACATCCAGCCTCATATAGTCATATTCACTACACTACATCTTATCTAGCTTCATGATTATGTGCAAATAGAATAATTTGAGAAAATGCGCATTCAGGTAGACCATTAAATTAGGAAACGTTGGATAGCGGCACACACATAAACTCATGTCCCACTTTACCATAAGCTTGATTAAAAGAATGTTTAAACAGTTACAGAAATATCCTTATTTTCTAACCGAACACTAGATATGACACTCTTTTTTTTCTGCGGGTTAACTATGAAGTTTTAGCAGCTGGTTAGCTTAGCTTACCTAGCGTGGCTCTGGAAACGTTTTTGTACGTCTTAGCCTTTGTGCTAAGACGGCAAGCTTGGCTCAAAGACTGTAGCTAGCTGTCTGCTGGCAGTAGCCGTACAGTTACCAGTGGAGAAAGATTACTCTTCTCAAACATTTATGCCAGAAAGTGCATTTGCATTAAGTGTCTTAAGATATTTGCGTTTTTTTTGCACTTATACGAAAGCGTTTTCCTGGTTGAAAAAGGTCAACAGCCAATTGCCTGTAATTAAAACCTGAAGTGATAATAGTGATATGAAATGGTGTTGTGGAATTCCTAAAGTGTGGTTTTATCACGTCCCAACCAAGCTGACTGTGTACAATTTTATTTATTTATTTTATTTATTAAATGGAGCACCAGAATGCGCCTTGTGACTGGATATAATGTGCTTAGTAGGACAAACACTGGCCTTACTGCATTGTGCTTGTGGTGACGTTGCCCCCCCCCCCCCAATTATCCTCCCTGTACAACACACAGTTTACTATATTTTACCACCTTAACACTTAAGCAGTGACTCCAGCTTCCACCCCCATGATGCTTTGCTAATACGGACTAATAGACTGATATGAGAAGGACAGCGCTGCAGCATTAGACTCTTCACAGTCTCCTGTCACTTCCTGTGACTTCCACAGCTTCACTTCCTGTGCAAAAAAAGGCTCCCCACGTGATGTCCAGTAGGCTACTCGCTGAGACAGCAGTTTGCTTTAATAAGTCTGCAGCAGTTTTTTGTCTCTTTCAGTTAATTCCGATAGACTGTGCCCTCGGCATTACCCGGTGCCCACAGTTTAAACCCTTGCTCCTGTGATTGGTCGGCTTCGGGTCACGTCCCAATCAAAGAGCTTCGATGTGATCGCTTCACTCTTAGGCCCTGGCATCAGACTCACTGGATCTCACTCTTTTCAGTAGTCTTTTGAGTATTCCTCCTTGTTATTTAATTCTTCATTTACACTGGTTCAAAACACTAGTCATCATTGTTCTGTCACGGCCTGACGAACACTGTTCCAGGTGTAGAGGCGTTTCCACGGCAGCAGTGCTGCTAGATTCACATTATAATATTAAATAGCTTTCACCAATGTATTTCCCTGTATGTGTCTATATGATGAACTTGACGTCACTGTTGTGGTTGTTGTTGTTATTGGCGACGCTGAAGCGGTTGGGGAGGACCCTCATCTTCATGGTCCCGTCAGCGCCGCAGGAGAAGATGTGATTGGCCGGTCCCACCTCGATCTGCATGACGCCGGTGCCCAGGTTCCTGAAGAGCGACTGGCGAGCGTGTTCGTTGGGAAAGTTGTAGAGCGGACACTGTGTGGCTAGGCTCCAGATCTGGGAGAGAAGAGAGGAAGAGAAAAGTTAACAAAGAGACTGCCGCATATTGAAGAACCTCTGAGAATAAACACAGAGCTCCAGGACAGTGGAGCATTCAACTGCTACTTTGATTGTCCATTTTCCCAAGGTACTTATACATAAGGATGAAGCACCATTTTATTCTTGTAAGGTTGAGTATGATTAGGACTTATGTTCCAGCAACCAGTACAATGTCTCTTTCTCTCCCATTTGTAAATCATCTTCCTATTTAGCTAGGTGTTGCCCCACAAGGATTCTCAAACTCAGGAATTAGCTTTATCTCATGTACACTGCTTTGTTGAATAGTCAAAGCAGGTACTGCTCACCCTGTCTGTTTATTTCACAAATGTGTTTTATAAGTAAATGAAAAACTGTTTAATTTGTATTTGGTTACATATGGCATTTTGTTGGAAAGTGGCCATTGTATAAGTGCAATAATTCCTTAATAATTTGATATGTAGCATTCGATACATACACATATGTGTGTACGTCTTGTGTATATACACTATGCATATACTTCCACACATCAATGTTTTAAAATAGCCTAGTAAAAATACACTTTCAATAAAAAATTATGTATACCAAACATAAATTCTAGACATTTGTGACCTGCTTTCAAATATTTAAATCTTCAGGGAACCACGGAGAGCTCTGATCAACTTGCATTGTTTGAGTGGTATTCCCGGCCTGGGAGCTTTATTATTTGATAAGGTATTTCAAAGACTGAAGGCTGTTATGTTAGTTAATTTTCCACTTTCATGGACTCTCATCAAACATTTTAAATACTCAGAAATCTGCAGCTCACCCACGCTACATTTCCAATCAGTCGATATACAATTAATGGCCTCAGATGATGGAGTTTCTGGTAGCAATCATCCAGAATAAAAGCCATTTGTATTTCAAGCAGATGTGCACTGCACCATTTCTCATACGTCTGCAGTGTCACCCTTGCAGTGTCACCCTTGGAGTGACAGCTGTGTGATCCTCGCCAACACATTTAAGTCAGAAAGATGAAAGAGCTGCTGTCTGTGGGGATATAATATCTGCAAACCGTCACGTCTCCTGCCTGCTCAGTCGAAGCGTTTTCCTTCGCACTCTAACTGCGTCACGCCGCTTTCACCTTACATTTTAGTCCCCGTCATTCACACTGTCGTCCCAGCAGGTGGTTAATCATAAGAGCGACATTTGTTTGAATGACTTTGATAGGGCTCAGTGTCTCCAGGGATGAATGTGCGACATCTGATTGTTGATGTGGGGGAGGGGGTGGGGGGGGGGGGACACTCACCCTCCTGGGACCAGACGCCCTGCAGGACTCTTCTGACAGGTACGAGGATTTTATTAAAATTGTTTATATAAATCCAAGTTTTTACAAATGACTGCTCCCAGTGAATCACTCATGTAAAAAAACAACTTCTAAAGGTCTAGACTAAAATGACCATCATTTCGGGGGGATTCTAATAAAAAAAATGCTTATAAATATATTAAAAAAGTAATTTAGGAACCCACCCTGCCTCAGTCTGAAGGGACTTGGCTTGGACAGCAAAAGGTGTCTGATCGGACCAAAAAATGCGGAGACTGGTAGCTGGAGAGGTGCAAGTTCACCTTCTGGGCACTGCCGAGGTTCCCTTGTACAAGGCACCCAACCGAAACCCCCCAAACTGCTCCCTGGCGCCGGAATACTAGCAGCCCTTATGCTCTACCACCTTTTCATCAATGCATAGGTCCCGTTTGCATGTGTGTGTATTTCCGGCGTATGTGTGTAATTGTATAATTGTATACTACCAGTAGAGTGAAAAACTGAATTTCCCCTCGGGGATTAATAAAGGTCCATCTTATTCTTAATCTTAATGAAATATACATCTCAAAATCTATCAAATGTATTCAACACAGGTGTTGATAATACCTTGATGTTGCCCTCAGCTGACCCGCTGATGAAGCAGTCCTCGGTGGGGTCGACAGCTAGAGCTTTGACGGGGGAGTCGTGAGCCAGGAAGCTCTGGCGCTGGCGGCGCGGGGCGAGCTCCAGGACGCTGATCCAGCCCTTCCTCCCTCCCGTGATGAGCAGCTGCTGCCTGGAGGCCATCAGGAGCACCGTGGCCCCGGACTCGTGGCAGCAGAACGCTGAGGAGAAGGATGGGATATTTGTACTTGAAGATAATATTTGGAATAAGGGCTGGAAATTATGTTTATTTTCTCTGCCAATTATTTTGCAGAATAAAAAAAACAAATGTCTCAGCAGATGTCTTGAATTTGTTTGTTTTGTTCCACCAACAGTTCCAAACCAATTACTACTACAGTATATAAGCAACTTTTTTATTTAAAAAAGTGAATATTCACATTTGAGACGGTGGAAATAGGTTATCTTTTATTTTTGTTTGGACAAAAAAAAAAAAGACTTTTGATTATTAAATGATTAGCAGTATTATTGCAGATGGCTTTAGGTGATTCATCAAATAAGCAGTTCTGCTGAGCTGCATCTCACCATGCACCAGGCTGTTGGCAGGAGTCACCAGAGTGTCCCACAGACACACGTTCCTGTGGAGGCGAAAGAACAACAATATTACTATCCAATCAGGGCAGGCCATTATCACTGCTGGTCACAGTGCAGTGGAGCTGAATTCAAACGATGCAGCAGTTCATTAGAAGTTCACGAAACATAATTCAATTGGAAAATTCTCCTCTCGTACCTGTTGTCTGTTGAGAGTCCTGCAGTGGCAATGAGGGAGGAGGAGCCCACGAAGACAAAGTCGTTTGCTGTCTTGCTGTGGCAATGCAGCGTCTGTCAGAGAGGAACAAAGAAGGAAAGAGAGAAGGAGGAGATTAAACAAAACATTAGAATAACAGGAAGAAAGTGCGAGAACATCGGGACCCCCTTGAAAATGAGATGGTGTATCTCAAGGGGTTTATCCCAATAAATACAATTTCTAATAATAATATCATCTTGAAAGAGCTCTGTGAGTCTCTTACCAGGTATGGTTTGGGAGCAGTCCCACTGGTGTTGGTCTGCCAGAGACTCAAACCTCCATCAGCATCCACGATACCAAACTAAAAACAACATTCAGAGAGCATATATCAGACTTTGCTAAAATAAAAGTTAGAATAATCTTTTATTTTACATCAGAGAGAAATAACATACTGTCCTGTCCTCCTGCTGTGTTTGCGTGACTTGGCTTGTTCTCAAACTATCTTCCAAAACACGTCAACAGCGACTAACAAACACTCACATAAACTAAAATCTAAATCTGATGGTTCTTCCAATTTTCTTTTTTCAAGCATATTTCACTCTTTTGGCCAGAGAAGACGGTACTGGCACAGGAGAAGCACCATCTGAGAAAGTTATCAGCTCGAGGCGACTGCCTGAATTAAGAGCAGTTGAATCACTCGGCTGAATAACAAAATGTGCTCGAGCCAAACCCCCCACTGAGGTTTGTGCCTGAACGGCAAAGAGTGAATATGTTGCTAAATCAGACCTCACATCACAAAGCAGTTAAAAGCTAAGAATAGTCTGACTTCTGGGTGTGGTGGTTAAGTGTTTAAGGTGTCACCTTGTTCCCCTGGTGGTTGAATCGTATCCGGGTGACTCTGGAGTTGCCTGGACTCCTGAAGCAGATGATCTGCTGGGAGTGACCCCACTCGAACATCCGGACGCTTCCATCCTGCGCCCCTGTCAGGTCTGAAATACAGAAAAACAAAGTGTGCCGTCAGCTCGTTTATCCGTGCATCTCAACGAGAATGCAAGTCCCAACACGAGGTTTTAGCATTTCTTAGTTCCGCAAAATCTTCCATATGTATAATTGATAGGAAATGGTTTATTCACAAACACAAAGAAAACGTGTTTTTTTGACGTGCTGGGAATCATCCCAGCCAAACACCTAACAACTGAATCCCCACTCTGCAGAATGACTGAAAAGTGATTTAACAAAGAGGGCTCACTCAGCCTTACTAAATCCACCAAACTGGGACGAGAAGAACAAAATAAACTTGCTAGATATCTACACATGATAAACTTTGTTGGTGATGTAATCATCCCCTGAAGGCCCCTTTAACATAAGAGACATGATGTCCTTATAGCAAATGTAATATGCATTTACGGTTCTAATCCACTGACAGTCGTACTTACAGTACGGCAGTGTGGGATGGGAGGTCATTCTTCTCACATTGTTGATATTTCTCTTGATCATCTGGGTGACGAAAAGTGAAACGGAGGAGAAGAAGATGTTTAGTAAGCCAACTTCAGTAGAAAAAAATATAAAACTTTATTATGATAAACGGTAGTTCTTTACAACAGAGAACTATGTACCAGTCGACAATTAAACAATATGACGCTATACTAAAGCTCTTATCACTGCAGCTTCCTCTCTCTTAAACTAATGGCTTGTTACTAATGGGTTGCCATTACGTTTTATGTAAATGTTAAAAGTGCCTTAACATTTACCCAACAAGGTCTAAAAAAGGCTCATCTGTAGATAAAATCCAATTAATGAGGTCAGAAAATGCAAATCTTAATTATGCCACGGCACATATATAATGCTGCATAAGTAACAGCATAAATGGATGGTGGCTCTACCATCATATAGCATAAATTGTCTTAATGTAGTGAAGCTCGGTTATTATTTCCTGTCATGTATTTTGACTGGTTGCCAAGAAAGGCAGACATTAACAGCAATGACTGCCAGGGATTTTATTTACTATTGTCTGTAAACGTATTCTGCTCCAACCTTGAGCACCAGCCTGACTGGTTGGTGAAGTAATTAGGGCTCTAACTGTCCGGTCTGCTTATCGAGATCAACACAACATGACTCACCGCTGACTCGTTTCCAAAACACTGCTACCACCAAAATAAAACCAATACCCCTCCTGACTGCTAATGCCAAATGTATCTGCTCAGGCTTTGAAAGATGTTTCTGTTTTTATAAATACAAGTATAAGAATGACAGAACCTGGTGTCTCCAAGCTGTAGCAGTCAGAGCATCTGTGTTACTTTGTAAATCATGGAAGGAAGTTCATGTTCGCAGCCAAGACGCTTTTGGTAAACTGAGGCCAGATTAAAATGAATTATTGATTAAAGTTGTTTAAACTGCTTTGAGGATTTTGCTTCAAGTACAAAGAAGGGCAGATCCAGAGCAACAGACGTCATTAATCAAATCCAGAAAATTAGTGTAAAGTATATTAAACCTGTGGAAATAATACTGATGTTTTTTTTCAAGGTTTAGTTTAACTCCATACTAGATTTGGATTCATTTCCAAATTACAACAGTTGAGGATCAATTAAATTATCATTGAGGTATCCGGCAAATAGTTATCTAGCTTTGGTTTTGGGACATTTTATAATTTCATGGTAGTTTTCCTAGACTGGTTTGGTAGTCTTAGACTTGGCTGATGAACAGCACTTTAGTTCTTAAATGGATGACACCCTCTTAACACATCCACCTACATTCAAGCTCCAAGGGTGCAATGTAAGATGCTTTGTGAAAGAGTTGTCAGGTATGTAAATATGCAAATCACTAAAGCATGAGAACACAGATGGGGCGAAGAACAGCTCAGGTAAATTAATCTCACAACTCTAGATGTAGAGCTGCTCACCACGGCTGCACCCCGGCCTGTCTGCACCCCACCCAGCCACGGCATGTTGATGGGGGTGCCCGGGCTGCTGTGAGTGTACGGCGTGGTGCCGTGGATGGTGGCAAAGTCATCGCGTGCATGCACCACCAGGAAGTCATCGGTAACACTGCAGGGATAAAATATTAGGTTATATTGTGAAATGAATTTCATTAAGCTAGTGAAATCTTAAAAGGGACAAACGAGAGGAAAAAAAAGATGAATATCAGTGCTATCTCTGTGTGTTCAGATTTTAATGTTCTTTAACTGACCTATTTATTCTCCCAAGAGTCGATGGCAAGTGATTAACATCACTGTAAATGCATCAGTGGCAATAATAAAAGGCACATTTTCCCAGTTGGTCGGATGTTAAATGAGCCATTTAAACACACAGGAAAGTCTTCCAAGAAGAAATGATAACCCTGTATGGAAAATAACAATCAAACCAAAAATGATGCCAGAATGATCTTGTCTATAAGTTAACGTGTGCATTTATTGGGAAATATAACTGGTAGCAGGTATTAGGGATGCAAAATATGAGGACAAATACCCCAACACTTTGAATATCACAGTAACGATATTCCCTGCGATGAATCAGATAATAAAGTGTTCTCAGTTCACTCTTTATGCTGCTCTCAGTTTACTGCTAAAATGCTATAAATTGCTTTCTGAATTCAGAACAAGAACATTCTTTTAGTAAAGAAATGGAACATTGGACAAGAAAGAGAATACAAAAGGCAGGAATAAAAAAGTATATTGGTATTTTTTTAATTGCTGTTTTTAACAGCAACAAAAAAAGATCATTAGAACAACGCACACTGACAGAAAGTGGCCCTGTCCATAGAAAGAAGCAGTTATACACAAATATATCTATTAACAATGTGGCACATGCAATAATAAACACATAATAGAGATGCATATCCACCACCTACAAAATTACAGAACCAATCACATTGTCCCCAGCCCACACTCAATTTAGCTCTCTTGGTATGAGGGTGAAAAGTGAGTGGATGTTACTCTGGGTGAACTCTCACAGCAAACAACAGACAAACACACACACACACAGATTGCACTCCTACCCTTTGGCTTCGGCCTCCTCGTCATCGATCCATGTCAAGATCTGTGTGGCCAAGATGGATGACACATCCAACTCCTGGATGTCATGGGTGGAGGCCATGACTAAACAATTACGATTTGCCTGGGAGACAGAAAGACAAACATGACATGGGAAAAGAGAGAGGGGTGACGGAGACGATAAGGGTGAGGAAAATAGGGTGAGGAAAATAGGGCGACTTCATTTGACTTTTTCAACTTCATTCTGCCTGTGGCCATAAAACCATCAAACTTCCTTTAATGATGACCTGAGGTGAACCTTCCTTTGATCACCAGCACCACTGCTTTCCTTTAAATAAATAGCTACATTCAAGTAAAAGAATCGGTGTGAACCTCTCCCTATATCAAACAAAGAAAACGCGGGCAACATCAAAGGGGCTAGGATATGGTGTAAGAGTTGTGCCACTGGCCAAGGATTTCATATTTGCTTTGAAATGAAAAAGTGTGTTCTGAGACTGTTGGACAAAGTTAATTTGATGAAGTTTGTAAAAATTCAGTTTGAATCCACAACATTTTAAAACATTCAGAAGTTAGCTGAGCATTTTATCACATTGTTGGTCTCTACTGCAAAGCATTATTGCCATCAACTGCTGTATTGAATGTTTTAGATTTGCCACTCGGGGACTAACAACATTTACATATTATAACGTTTAAGCAAATTGAAACAACCGGTTTACACATCCAGCAGGCTGAGAGCAACATTAACATTTATTTTGTGTTTCTGGCACTCTCCTGTGTTTGGTCTCCACAGACACCAGAGGGAAATGTCTGGCTCTTTAGCTGCAAAACGCTCCACTAGGCGGTGTCTGTCCAAAACAATGAGCTGAAAGATGCTAACATTCCCCTTCGAAAAAAAGGAGGGGAAGGGGGTGGCGCCGGATAGCTCAGTCGTTATAGCAGGAGGACCATATGAAGTCACCGCTGCCTAACAAGCCGGTTTGAATTCAACTCTAAGTTCTCCAACATCTAAAATATCTTTAAAAAAGAAATAGTTGGGGATGTAGAAATGGGTGATTATTCTTAGTAGGTTTTTGCCACCAAGACAGACCCCTTTTAACTTTTTTGACACTCTGGTAATACAACTATATTGATGAAAACAGCTCTGAGATGTTTTCAGAGAAAATCTCAGAAGGTGAGATTATAATGTTTCCTAGCTTCTAATGTGTTTCACAGTTAACTGTTAATGAATCAACTCCCACAGAAAGTTATATAACACTTCAAATAGATTCATCTTTTTCACTTTCCTTCATTGCAGTCCAACAGTTCCAACAAGTAGTGTTGGAATATATTTACAAAACAGTTTAAACAGAGAATTGCTTTTCAAATCATTTACAATTATCTCACTGGCTAGTACTGATAAATCATAACAAAATAATAGAATCATAAAAACAATTCTGGAGGAGGAGGTTTAATAGAAAAGACCAGATGGCCAGGTAAATAAACAATGAATGGACGATGATATGATTATATTGTACAGTTCACTGGCATCTGTGTGTGAGGGTTGTACCTTGTTGATGGCGAAGGCGGTGATGATGTCAGATTCCTTGTGGATGATGCGTGACTTCCCTCCGGGGGAGCCCAGATCTGACTCAGCCTGCACAAAGGAATACAAACAGACACAAATCATCACCATGGAGATTCAATTATTATGGTTGATACGTTGGTAAACATTTCCAGAGGACAAATAACAGCCATTACTTCAGATAAGGCACATTTCCTTTCAAGTTACAGAACCAATGATCTGACAAGATCCATGAGAGGGGATGATGAAGGAAGTCTCAAATCATTTGCTGTAGCTGAAGACAACAGGGCTGATGTTATCACAGGCCTATTCTTTGTTTTCTACACTATGTTATATGTGCACTTTGTGTTTGTTTATCTTGCCTCTACAGGTTAAGAGATGACATGTGAGATGCATCAGGCCACCCTGTTAACCACAGCAGCCAACATAACTGGGTTAGTGCCATTAGATTGCATGAGCACAACAGCCCTGGAGCGATTAGCATTAGCACACACTGTGCACTGGAGGTCCTTCGGGATGTATGCAGTGGCAAAGTAGGCTTTTCTGTAGCTATGCATATTGTATAGAGACGTAACATGTTGATGTTATTTAAAATCTGACAGGCATCCTTTGAGCATGTGATTGAATTAAAGTCTTTACTGCATTTATTCAAGGGGAAAAGACCATGTCTTCTTCTGTCAGATGGAATAAAGTAAAACTTGACTTGCAAAAATCTAAATATGGTGGTTTGCCATTTTGGCCGAGCACATAATCCCTGTGGGGAGCAGATTCACTGCGACAGTGTTGGCCCATTAATCAGAAGCTATTCAGCTTCTGTGCTTGTCCTCTGAGAGACTGGGTTAATTAACACTGAGCCAAATGGAGTAGCTACAATGTGGCAGCGTGCACAGTGAGAGCCAGAAGATTAGAAACCTCTCTGAAGCATCAACGCACTGAGCAATTTGAGATGTATGGTTCACATTCACATGAATATTTAGGCAGCTAGATGTTAGATTAATATCATACACTGACAGGAACATTCAGTGTTCATTGCCCAGAAAATAGACATACTGTAATTCTGTCAAGATAACAATATATGTTTCTTAGATTTGATGTGACAGTTCACATTTACTCTTCCCAAGT
The DNA here is from genome assembly GCF_902827165.1 of Trematomus bernacchii. Classification (NCBI taxonomy): domain Eukaryota; kingdom Metazoa; phylum Chordata; class Actinopteri; order Perciformes; family Nototheniidae; genus Trematomus; species Trematomus bernacchii. The sequence continues at coordinate 9,683,526 of NW_022988043.1, forward strand.
AGGAGGCAAACAGAAGGAACATGATGTGCAGTTCTCATATCCAACAATGGTACACTTTGTACCGCCCACACTACAGTAATGGGATGTGAATTATGTTTCATACAGTATTCAACATCTGCACAAATTAAAAGTACACAAAGTGCAAAGTATTGCATACTGTATTACGTACTGTTTTGAGTTACCAGAGATCAGACGTGCATGGTTAGATATATAAAAATGTCATGTAAACTTTAAGCTTCCACAATTGTCTTTTATCAAAAACCTTTAGAGTGATGCTCTGGGCCGTCACATGCTGAAAAGCTTGGGGGTAATATGTGTGACTAATCACAAAGTTGATCATTTTGCTATTGTCATATGAAGTGAATTCATTTGAAAGTACTACCTGCTGTCTGCACGTCACAATCATGCAATCCTAAATGAAGGCTTAACATAAACGTTTAATTGACATGCTACAAAAACAATCAAATGGCATGTTGTAACTTAAAAAAAAATCTTTTTTTGTATGATTATAATCCCCAGGACTCTACCACAAAGATTGGTTCTAAGGCTGAGTTTCTGTGTTTTCTCCAAATATCAGTTTGAATACTGTATAATTAATTTAGTGTATAAGTTAGCACTTCTTAAAACAATATTTTATCTATGTGTAACAATGAATAGATCTAAACAAATCATTCGGTGCAGATCTTGGTTCTTGACAGTTCTCAGTAATTGGTGCCAAAGACACAAAACTGAGATTTGGAGCCCATCCCACTCTTAAATATAAAGTCACACTGAATCTGAAGCAGCAGTACCTGATGGTTTCCTGTCTCCTCCATCCCTGCACATTTCATATTGTCAGTCTGGTCCTCACCCGACTTTAATGATTGGGGAATCAGCACAGGGGAGTCACACACACACACACACACACACACAAAACACACACACAACATAGAACAACAACCAGTGATGAACCATGCAGTCAAACACAAACAGAATATGAATTATTTTGCTGTTAATCAAACAGGGTGTTATTATTGTAATAAAGCATCAACATGCAACTGGAGGCGGTAATAATACATGAGGGTGGCATGCAGAATAAAAATAATGAATGCACCAATAGGGATGTAAAAGCCGTCACGATGCAGTTTGCCTTGGCCCAAATACAGACGCTTGTGAATTTTAGCATAAATAAAAACACTCAATGTGTTATTCAGGGACAATTAGGATGTGCTAGCTGTGAAACATGGAGGCACTTCATGCAGAGGGTCAGCATCATGTAAACACTTGGTACCTCATTGGGGTCCCGTTTCTTGGTGAAGATGTTTCTGATGAAAGTCTCCTGCACTTCCTCCTGCTTCACCAGATACTGCCACAGGCGCTTCACTGGCAGCGCTGAATGGTGGCTGGTCCTGAAAATAATACAACACCTCCTGCATATTAACACTAATACTCATTTAATCAGTTGCATCAGATCACTGAAGCACAACAACATGTGATACAAGATATCATGTCAGATTTGTGCCATCGGTGCTGATATGAAATCTCCACATATCTAGTGCTGTCGGCGAAACACATTCAAATGCCCAGAACAATGTTCAGAGAACAGTAAATCCCTTCAGAGAGTGCTGTGCGGGCCATGTGGAAATCGATAGGGGTCAGATGAAGGATAAAGCTTAGATTCCATGGATATCTTGAGAGACAATTTCTAGATACATTTAACGGCTATGGATGTGTCTTACAGATATATCTGGTGCTGAATGCTAAACTGCAATCAATTGAATAGCATCACTTATTCATGATGTTTAAAAGGGTCTATCTGTAGGCTCCAAGCGATATCATAAAAGATAAGTCATCTGCTTTGTCAACACAAAAACACACTAAGGCCAAGTACTTTAAAATTCAATCCAAGTTTAATACCTTTTTTAAATCTTCTCATAAAATAAACAAATATTTTTCAAGCTACGCCGAGGAGGTTATGTTTCCTGCTCGTGTTTTTGTGCACATCGGTATATCAGCAGGATTGCAGAAGAACTACTTGCCTAATTTTCTAGAAACCTGATGGAAGACGTTGCATAGCGGAGTAAGAACCAAAAACTAATTGGATGAGTGATTGGAATCATGGGGCGAATCATGAATTATCCTTCACTTCCATTGACACTGGGAGATAGGGCTTTTAGGCTGCATTCATTTGGTGTCTGAATAATTGGACAAATGAGTTCCCTCAGATTCATGTTAACGTCTCCTCAAATCAGAAAAATTAATCAATGGGATGTTGAAACGCTCCGAGCAATTACATATAACACATATTCTTTATAGCCTTACAACTTATTAAAGCCCCTGAAAACAAGGACAGAAGTCGGAAACACATCCTCCAAACTCGGGACCATCTAAGAAGCATGTTGACGCACTATTGGCTACCGCTCAAGTTTGTACCTGAATGGGGTGTTGGAAGGCTCGAACAGGGCCTTGTGTCTGAGCAGGGCTGGGCCAGGCGCCGTGGTTTCATCCTGGGGGGTGGTGGAGATGTACTTTGAAGGGGGGCCCCCGAAGATCTCCAGCCTTTTCTGCAGCACCTGCTCCCAGCGCTGCAGCGTCTTCAGCACAGCGTGACACAGAGGAGAGCACACAGGCAGATCTGAGTGGAAGCAAGAAGGCAATAAGATTAGCTCAGACAGGCGGGAGGCACTTAACCACATCCTGGGACTTTGTACAGAACAGTGTGTGTGCATTCTTATGTTTACCTAATAGATCATATCCTGCCATTGGGTAAAAGGTTTTGAGGTTGACCAACACCAGCTGAACCATTGCCAGACGCATCAAACACCAACTGAGAGGGGAAAGAAAACATTACTAACAGAGTATTCATGTCCAAGATTGTAATCTTGGACATGAATACTCTGACAGGGTTCAAAGCCCCTTGAAAACTGGAGGCATAAGGGTGTGTTCTGGCAGTGCTACTGAATACAAAATCAAACACAAAAACAGCTGCAGGATTACAGAGGGCAGGTTGAATTGAGGTGAAGATGAGTCACTCTTTGCAGTAATATGCGCTCAGTGCCGTGTCGTTACCTGTATGAGTTGTGGTTTGAATGCTCTCTGTGCGGAGAGCTGGGGTCAAACACATCTTCATATTGATCATCATCTTCCTCTTCATCTTGACTGCCCTGGCTCTCCTCCGAGTCGTATTCAATTTGGTTTTCTGATTGTGGCAGTGAAGGCTAAAAGACAGAAGAACATAAAACTAAAATTAAGATAGAGGCAAATGGTTTTGGCTAAACTAAATTATCCAAAGAAAAGAAGAAATATGCTTCCTATCTTGCTGTTGCTTACCTGGTTTACTACCAGTCAGTTGTACAACATGTTAAAGGTTGATATGGTAAATAAACATTAAACACCCAGTCTATATAAATATTAATTATAACCAAAATACTGTCAAAATATAATGATGTTGTTAGACATTAACCACGTATTTGATTTATTTCGTAATAAAATATAATACACTCAGTGGATATGACAAGGCCATGTTTTACTAGCTTTGGGGTTTGTTCTGGATCTTCTTGATTACCTTGGTGATAAAGTAATCCCAAATGCTGAGCTCTGGAGGGATAAACCGTTCTTTAAAGATGGAGGTAGCTTCCTGTTCCACTACAGGGCTGTGCTTGGGACTGCATGGGCCCTCACGCTCTACCCCCGACTCGTCCTTGGATCCGCTGCGTGAGGACAGGAGTCTGAACCGTCTGGACTTCCTGTCTGAGCCGCTTGGTGAGGCTGGGGTGTCGAGAGACAGGATGTTTGTTAATTTGCTGCATCTATGATTTCAGCTGCAATTCCACCTTTACCAACTTGTGCATTTACAAATGATATACAATACAAATAACAAGCCTACTTTCTTTCATGGCTTATGATAATGACATTAGCTTTAGATGTTGAAATGTAATCGTAAATATGTACTAGAAAAGTCGTTTGTTGTAGACATTTGGTCAAATAGGCAGAAGGTATAGTAGCATCACATTAGGTTTCCTGCCAACCATGAGAGAGTAGCACAGAGAGTGTGAGGGAAACAGCTCCCACACTAATAGGTTAATGGATTTCACTTTGACCTACAGACAAGAACCCGATTAATTTAGCAGAACTGATTTGATTTAGCTACCGGGTCACCTCCAGAAAAACCCTCACAGAGAGACAGTCCCTAAGGAAGACTGTGAGAAGGAAAACTAGATCAGATCCTTTCCAACCTGGTGGCTGTGTTCTTGTGGGGCTGGTGGGTTTCTCTATGACAGGGGTCCGAGCGCCTCCTCCGAACACCGACACCCAAAGCTGGCTGTTGAGAGGGTGGGCCACGATGCGGAACAGCTCGTTGCTTGAGTGAGTGGCCATGCCGTGAACAAATAGACTGAGGAAGACAGCAGTCACGATCTCACAGAGCAGCACAGCTAAGCCTGGCTGGCTCTCCTCGCCTGCCGAGCTCAACAGGCGAATCAGGGAGGCGATACCTGGAGAGAAGCAAAGGAGGCGGAGCAGTGGGGAAGGAGAAGGGAAAAGGAGAGCTTTTAATAAACACTTTCAATGAGTAAACAAAAAATACTGCATTATTTAAAAATAGCTGACCAAAGATATTGAGCTCACTGAATAAAATATCCAATGCACAAAGATGCAAAAAACTTCAACAAGACCCAATTTGCCTTTAAAATGAGGGAAAGCAGAATTTAAAGCCAAATGTACAGTATGTCCACTTATTGATCAATTCATTAAAAGGATTATTCAAAAGAGAAGGCTGTTCATTTAGTTTCAGTTGCCAGACAAAAACCAACAAACAAAAGGGACCGCTTGTTTAAGAAAATATTAAGCCTTTTTTAAATGTTCTTATTATCAAACTTTACATATTCACTATAAATGGCAAATATAAGGCAGTTAATAAGTACTACTGACGAATACGTTGTTCGTTTGGGTCTTTTACTTGTTTAAGATATAAAAAAAAAATGCTTTTCTCTTTTAATGCTGGTTAAACTGAGGTTAGTGTTGGCTGAATTACCTGGCCACTGTGCGGGGGGGGGTGTTGGGCTGAACGGACTCGTCCATGCTGACGGTTCGGGCAGGCTGCTTCTGAGACAGCAAAACACTCTGATACACAATTCCTGTGAAGTGGTTCACATGGCTGAGGGAGACAAAAGAAAGCAAGCACACAAGACAGTATGAGGACACATATTAAACATTCAATGTTTGACTGAAAAGTAGAATTTCAAATATGTATTTTAGTGGTGTAAATATATAAAACGTCTAAAAGTTTTAACTTTTATCTGAATTCAGGGATGATGTTTTCGAAGTTAGAGTCAACAAGCTCTGTTCTGTCAAGATACGAAATACTAATGGCTTTATCTCCGGCTAGCGACCCATCTATGCTGTTTGGTGGTAGAGAAGAAAAAGCTTTCTGATGACGGAAGATTCAGTACTCAATTTCTCACGTCAAGTTGCTTTTCAACTAGTGCACACACAAAAACCTTGGATTCTTGCAGAAGAAATACAACAGGGAATATGGGATGTATAACACGGCAGGGAGTCTATTAAAGGTGGGGTATGTAATTTATTTCAGAAACACTTTTTGTTATATTCCATGGAATGCTCTTAACATCCCAATAGCAATGAATACATTAAATGCTTTGACAATAAATACATTAAAAAATGCCATCTGTGGAAGTCGTGGTGCTGTAAAAAGCACAACCAATCATCTGAGCCGGCCCGGCTAAAATAACTGGATGGCCTACCTGCCTGTCAGCCTTCCATCTGTGCACAAACTTATCTCGTGCCCTCATTAGTCATGTGTGCGTTCGTGTGTGTTGGAGGAGGGGCTCTGTAAGGAAGTCTGAAGGAAGGGGCAGATTTTTTTCGGTTGTGTATTTTCAAATTCTAGCGCACTCGAGCTGGTTTCTCCAAAATTACCTACCCCACCTTTAAGTTTTCAACATCCAATAAATCCACTTTAAGCCTCTGCTAAAACACATCAACCGTTGACTCCACATCAAAAAGAATCTAAAAGACCAAGGGAACTTTATTCAGAAGAAGTGGCAGTCTGTCTGGATTTCTCAGAACAAATTTGAATCAAAAATAATTGTATGATGCGACAGAAAGCACTGCAAATGTACAGTCACAGTATCCTCTATATCTATATACTGTGATATATATGGAAGTACCAACACAATTAAACTGAATTAACATGTAAACCGACAGTAAAGAGCATGACATGTATCAAAACACTGCCAACGTGGTGGAAACTCTATTCTAAACCATAGCAACCTATATCCTGAAATACTTTTTCAAAAATCACACTCTCTTATCCCCGCGTCTCTCTTGCACACCCAAGAGAATGACACAGAAGCACAAGTTCAGCAATCCACTGCGTTTTTTTCGCTGAAAGAATAATGAATGTTTTCTCTAAAAACTGTCTTTTTGACACATTTATTAATCCATACAAGCAAAACTATCTCTGGGGTCACAGCACTGTTGCTTTAAAGGTCCCAGTCTGGTCAAGCATAAATAAAAATGATTGGTACAACATCAAACAGTCTGGCAGAAGCATGACAGGAAGTCACACAGCAGCACAGCTGTAATACAAACACACGCAACCACCCATCCAAAGTTAAGATCCCACTGGGTTTTTGTCAAAGTGATTGGAGTTTATAGTACATACACGTCTTTAACAAACATTATGGGTAACAAATCTAATTAAAATGTACAATAAGGGTGACAAACAACACCCTTGGGAATATCATTAATCATTTTCAACACGATCACATCAGACAAGTGACCAACATGTTCTTCTCTATCAATGTCCTAAATCACACCACCATAGCACTTTGTAAAAGCAGCCTAGGGCATGTGCTGAGACGGTTTTCCATAAACAAAGTCATCTTGAAAAGCCTTTTCTACTTTATTATATTTGTAATGTTTGACTAAAGATGTGTGCATTTTCGTTTAGCTTGGTTACCAGTAGACATGTCCCTTCCCCCTTTTCTCTTATTATTCTGCTCCAATAAGTTTAAACAGACACACACAGATGCACACACACGTACACACACACCAACACGAGGGTGCAAATCAATATCATTTTGTCTTTCAAATGCTAATGCGAAGAATAGGAAAGCTAAGTCAGACCACTCTTGATAAATAATCCAGTGTCTATAGAGCTGTTATGGGGTTGTATCAAGGTGAATGTGGTGGAAAATTAAAAAAGAATGTATCAAAGTAATCATTACTTAGGTCATATAAAGAATTCAAGAAGCTTGGTCGGAGAGAAGCTATGAAGAAGATGCACATTTTGAACTCAAACTCTTAAGAGTCAGGCTAAATGAGAGCATTTTTTCAGACACTGGGTTCATGGGATAGGCAAAAATATGTTCCCTTAGATGTGCAAAATAAGTAGATGGCTCAACAATTGCTCAGGGTTAATGATGCAATAAAGTTCACTATGAAGCTGTAGATGTACCCCCCCCCCTGTGACATGACAGCCCAGATGCTCAATATCTTAATATCCCAGCTTGGGACACTAACCTGTGGGTGTGTCCATCACACAGACACTGATAGATACAGGCGGACAGGGAGGCAGCCAATGTGTGCATCACGTAGATCTGAAATAAAGGGAAATCCAATGCATTAAATAAAGTTTGAAGTACACAAAAACTAAGTCAATTAAACACACAAACATCTAAAAAAGAACCCTGAAATGTATCTTTTACAGTTGACAATTTAAATTTCACAATTGTGGCCATGTTTCCTAAAAACCTCCAACATATATGTTTCATATCTGTACTGCAGATTATTATTAGTTAGTAGCCAACATATACTGTATGATGACACCCATATATCTGCAATAGGCTTATATTATCCATCCTTACCTCATTGTTGACAACATCAGGGTGTGGAGGAGAGTCCAGTGAATTGATGGTCTGTAAGATGTCATGAGCCAGGTTGGTCAGGTAGACGATGGGATTGGCCACCACCGTCTTTACGTTTGCCGTGCAGGCCATCAGGAGGGGGATGGATGTTGGTTGGCAACATGGCATCACCGCCTGCAGGGAGTCATCCTGTGGGGGGGAATCAGAGAGTAAGGTGTCTACAGGTACACTAATACAAATGCTAGTTTTGACAATGTAGATTATGTGTAACAACAACAAATATTTAAGTGTTCAGAATGAAGACTCATAGCACCTATGCAAAGGGACAACTGCATAACCACAAGTCACCCTCACACCACAGTTAGCCTTAAAAGTAAGAGCAGATATCTCAACTTGATCAATCCTTTTTTTACAGGGTAAAAGAGACAGCTCTCAAAGGGACCTGGGATATAAGAGGTGATGCTTTGATCTGTGAAACAAAAGCCTGTTCCTGAGACAGAACAAGTCATAGACCATCTAATACTGAGAGAGTTCTATGACGTGTTTTCCAGTGCATGTGTGAATGACATTTAAAGACCTAAAAAGAAGAGATAGCAACGAAGGGGTGCCTGGTTTTGTCTGTGTTTACTCCATCCCTGAACATGACTCTCTGTGTGCAAGAATACCACAGGCTTATGTTCGTCACGCTTGATGAATCACATTCAGTTGTCACTAACCTTCCCAAACAGAAGCTCTACAGACCGAGTGAAGTTTAAACAAAAAGAAAAACACTGACATTTCCTCGACAACAATAGAGAAACTTGACAACCAATGGGACCAGAGCTGGGACAAAAACAGCTTTGATTTCAGAATCAAAAGGAAGAGTAGACAGAACTCCCGCTGCTAGTTGACGGTTCGTTCATTCATTCAAGAGAGTTGTTTACCTCCTGAAATGTGACTCTTCGAAAAGTAAGCCTAAGGCAAGGTCTCCCTCAGGAGCTCGGGGGAATCAGCACAACCTGCCAGCCCAGTACTCGGGGGGGCAGACTATCGCCAGTGCACGATGAGTGGGTCTGAGTGAGTAAGTGTGCGTTTCAGATGGTTTCATGTTCGGCTTTCTCTGATCTGTTCGAAAATACTGCAGCTCTGCTTTCCAGTGTAAATGTTTTTACATGCAGCTCATTTTGGTGTTTCAAAAAGTTTTGATCACACATTTAGCTTTTTTTACATCTGTGGTGTCAGGTATGTTCAGACCAACTGACTTATAAGATTTGGTGAGGCTGCACAACCTTTATTAATGAGAATCAGGCACGCTGTTTGTTAAGCTGTAAATGTATAACTGATCAGCCTCTTAAATTTAAGATATTTCAATCTTTATGACATATTAAAAGATACAAAAATAAAAGCAGACCAGGACCAGTGAATACATTTAACATCCTATCTCAGCAAAGGATTTCCGAGTGTTAAGTCAAGAATACCATATTAAGTGACTTATCGATGAAGAGACTAATTGTTTTATCCATTTCATCAGCAACTTAAGTTATTACAGTGACATCAACGACAGAGCCGTACTAACTTTAGCCGCTCAAAAGCGTCTGTCAGTGGCTGCAAGTTTGCATTTATATTTTGAATTACCTGGTGAGACTCTTGAAGCAACAGAATGAGCTCCATGCGCACAGAGGCCAGTCCTCCTCCGTGGGAGCCATGTAGGCTGCAGTAGCTCAGAAACATCCTCAGTAGGGGCTGGTTGCTCTGCAGCCAGTGCCACCTGGTCCTCTGGATGTCAGCACGAGGGCTCCCCGGCTGGAAAATGTTTACTTTATTAGTTTCATAGTCAGATTTATCAACACCAACGTAAATAAGCCAATGTCTTCCAGCTGACAACACAGACATGAATGTGTTCTGTCAACAATTAATAAAGTAGCAGGTCTATGACATGTATTTAAATACATAGTTAGAATTGAATGTTAAGCCATTTATAATTCGATTTGCTCTTCAAACTGAAATAGAAGAACATTTTCTGCAGCAGTTGAGATATCCAAGGTCAACGGTGCAACAATCTTTTCAATTTACAATTTTTCAAACTGTGTCAAGACAAACTGTTCCGTTGTGTTGCATTGATTTTTGTCATGAACATCGAACAAATCTATAAGCCTCCAGCTATGAACACCCACCTGTTCCTCTTCGCCCAGCCCGGAGACAGACGCCCCCCTCGGGGCAGACAGCTCTGGCAAGCAGGGCTTGTAGCTGCAGCAGCGCTGGAGAGCCACGACCTGGGTTAGAAAGATACAAAATATATATTAGGGTCAATTTGTCCTGCATACGTGGGAGTGAAAGACAACAAAATTTACTAAATTGCAAACAGAAGAAACTCACAAGAGAAACAAGTTATTATCAATATGATGTTTATATGCAATGACAGAGAGATCACATCTTAAAACAGTGAACTTAAAGATAAGAGAGATCTGTGGGAGTCATGCAAGTTATAAAACTTTAGTTGAGTGAACTTAAGGGTGCAGCCAGACTAATGCTTTACCAAAGCAGGGTTGCCATGGCTGAAAAATAATTTATAAAAGTAAAATCTGTAACTACAAGGTCATCGAATCAGTTAAAAAAAATTAAATAATGAATTAATGCTTTCTTTGCTTGGGTGTGAATATAACTTTTTGGACCAACTGAATTTCCTCCAATTGTTGCAAACCACTGAGAAAACAAACAAACAAACAGTCAACAACAGAGACAGAGATGAGAGGCAAACAGCTGTGTATATGCTTCTCTCCCTGCTGATTTTATACTGTTCATAAATTAAACAAATATTAAGAACAGTTGGTGCTACATATGAATGCGAGTGCTCGGATTAATAAATATAATATGTGGTTTTAACTTAACTAAACAAATATTATGGAGTTGACCTTTCAGTATGTTTAAGTGTTTAATCATGTGTGTGCCATTACCTCTCTCTCTAGCCACTGGTAGAGCTGGTAACGTAGCTTCCCTCCATCCAGTTCATAGCCCGTGGACAGTGTCCGCAGCTCATTGGTCATGATCTTCAGGCAGGCGGTGAACTTCAGATGGGCCGCCAAGATGTCATTAGAAGGAGCGAGGAAGTCATCCTCACTCTCCTCTCCTGGCACAGTCTCCAATAGCGGCGACATGGCATCCTGCGCATCCTGCGCATCCTGAGCATCCTGAAACACAATGCTGCCGTCTTCAGTTCTGCCACTCTTACCATTTTTTGTTTCTTCTTCATCCTCTTCTTCATCATCTTTGTCACTCTCCCATTTCAGCTCCAGGGGCTCATCAGGATGTGCCATCGACGGCTGGCCGCTCCAGTCAAAACTCAACACTGAATCTGAGCGGCTGTTGCACAAGCTGTTCCTGTCTGACTCGAAGCCGTTCAGAGCCGACTGAGACCAGTCCTGCTCTGAACCTTGTCCATTTTTGCTCCCAACGCTGAGTTCAGCCGCGATGCCTGCACCCTCATGGTGTGGGAATTTGGAATGCTTGCGGACTTTGGGCATCTTGGAGAGGACTTCAAGTGCCAGCATGGGGCACCCAGCCTGAAGGTGTGCGTAAGCAGCTGTGAAAAACAGTCTCCTCTCCTCCAGGCTGATGGAGTCTGCCCTGCGGCGCTCAGCGGTCAGTCCAACTTTAGCCTTCTCCGAGGAGCCAAAGTGGCGGCGAAGGAGGAGTGGGTGGGTTCGAAGGTAGGTGTAAAAGTTGAAAACCTCAGGGTTACAGGCAGACACTGAAGAGGAGCCTGTCAAAGATACAAAGGAGCAGAACATGTTATCTGTGTTTACTGCTTTAACAAAAGTACCTGCAAAAACAAGCTGTGTTTTAGTTCGAGACAGAAATTGAGCTGTATTTTCATTGAACTTCTCAACAAATTGAGGCATCCAACCATGTAAGCACTTAAACACTAAAAAACGGCCCTCTGTGGTTACTTAAAGCCTGGTAAAGAGTGGAGATACTAGTTCAAAAACGGTCATCTTATTGAGAGCCGCTGACTGACAAAAACCATGTCTGTATGACTCGTACTGAAAACCAGCAAGGACCGCACCTAATCCCTAAAGCAGGGCTTCTCAAACTCCGGACCAAGGTCCGGATCCGGACCGAACTGCAAATCAATCCGGACTGAACCCTGTGTCCCATTATAAATTAAAAAAAAATATTAAAAAAAAAAAAAAAAAAAAAAATCTGATTCGGATAAATTAATGTACATCATCATGTACGCGCGTCTTGTGTCTGACGCGTTGTGAGAATGAACGTGCATATATATTTACTTGTGTGTGCGAGCGTGACACGCATAGCAGACCGCAAGTTAACTGCAAGTTTACCTTGACTTTCTAATGCTTCTAATGCCTTTTTTGCCGAGGTTCAAAGCATTGACTACAGACAAACAGTGCCATTTCTCCCACTAGTTCAAGCCACCATACTGTATGTATGTATTGAATGTGTGTGTGTATACATACAGGGGCGCCGTTTACCGACAGGCAAGATCCGGACCAGTGACTTTGTATAATGTTCACAACTGGACCTTTAATAAAAAAAAATTGAGTACCCCTGCCCTAAAGTATAGGAGCCATTTCAATTTAAGCCAGTGTTTCCTGCTCTGTAAGCTTATAAGAATGGGCTTTGAGAACATCATTAATGAAACACATGTACCACAGATTTGTGGCTCTGGGACTGGTTTGGCTCCTAAGTTAAAGTGAGGTTCATATTCAGTTCAGTTCTTCATCCATTCATAAGTCGTGTACATTTTTTTTAAATTTAAACCGTCTCCTGTGGCGAGAAGCTGTAATTACTTTCACAATTACATATACCTAAAGCGCCAAAAATAGTTGCAAAGCTGAGCCATTTTGTGTGAAAAGTAGATTCAACCGTACAGTGTAAAAATACATTCTGCAGTATAGTCGAACCCCCTGTGTTTTACCTGCAATGCTGCATTTGAAAGGCCGGAAATTTGAGCATTCAAATATCTTAAAGGCTTCAGGGAGTACACACTACATCGACTCTAAGATTTCAATATTTGAAAGTGTCAGATTCTACTAAAAAATATTTTATTTTTTTTTTCCATACAAGGTATTTCAAAACATTTTTTGAGTATTATATAAAGAGTGAAACTTTAGCATAATAAGAACAAAACACACGTTTATATTTGTTTTGAAGTTCCCCATTCTACCTTCCTAATTATACCTTTGAATGGAGTGGAGGAATAATAAAAGCAGAGCACTGCAGACCTACCGGTGTCACATTTGCTTTCCGTGGACCGGGAGCTGGTTCTGTCAGCAGGCTGCTCGAGGAGAGTGTCCAACGCTCTGCTGTAGTCCTCCAGGACCCAGTGAGCCATGCTACGCAGGAACGGATCCTTCTGGGCGGGAATCTGACATTTGGGGAGAATTACAATGGCTCATTATGGTTTCTGCTGTTCGTTAATTAGCAAAATGCTGGAGAGTCAAATAACACTGTACAGTTTAATGAATATGTGCATCTTCTACAGTAAAAACACAAGCTTCAGGAGGATGTACACAAACCTGCTTGTCTTGTCCCAGAACATTTCTCCGGAGGATCTTTTTGTAGGTGGATGCCGTTTCAAACTCTGACTCATACAATCTGGAGATCACCAGTGCAAGCTGTAGGTCCTGCATTTTCTCTATACACACCTGGAGGAGGAGAACAAGCATTTCTTCACTGACTGTTCTCATTTAAAAAAAGCTTTCTGAACATTTGACACAGGCCTGAATTGTGTGAGATAAGCAGACAATTCATGTATATTCCGGACAAAGAAGGAATAATTAATATTAGAAGGTATAGCTTTCTAGTTGTTTATCTGTAGAAAAGGAAAGAAAATAAGCAAAAAATAATGCTAAAAAAAAAGTCTCAGCCCAATGCAAAGAGTTAATAGCTGAAGTTGTTGTTGCTCCCAACTGGTGAGGTGTGAGCTGCATTCTAATGAGACTACCTCCCATCCACTGAGTCAAAGTCAATGATAGCCCTTTACCTGGGTGACACTCATTTACATAAAATGCTCAGAGAAGCTCCAGTTACTCACACAGATGAAATAATGTGACTCATTGCTTCAGGGATGTTCAGAACAGAAATGTCCTTGATCTGAATAAAGGGCTAAGCAAACAAGATGACCGGAGCATCCCTCTTGATGTGAGCAAAAATATGGAGATTTGTGTGTGTTTTTGTGGCTTAACCTAACCAGCATAAATAGCAGTAAACCTAGTACAGCTATGTAAATCGTTTAAACTACAGCTTTTCTTTTAACAACTATGCATAATGATTGTACACATTAACGAACAAAAATTATGCAAGTATATTTTCAAGAAATGAAGATAGTAGGTAGTGTCCCCATTCACAAGGCTTTAACAAAAATGTGTTGATGCTGGTTTATAAATGTATCAACATGCTTCTCACAAAAGCCGGATAGACACCAACACCCAAGAGTAAATTCGCCAGCATCAATAATTCTGCACTGTGCTAAAAGCTCTTGACAAAGAAGCCCCTGTGGGAATCTATTGAGCCGCTTCAATAATAAAAAAAGATGCCACACGCTACAGAAATACTGCAGCCAAGATCCGTTTATGTGAATGTGGTTTCTCCGCTTTTAATAAGCAGTCAAACACTACCCTTGACTAGGAATTATTGGAAAAAACGACGTGCGTACAATGCTTCAGAAATGATTTAACTTAACTAACTTAGGTAGCCAGGCTGACAAGCGGAACCCGCAGTTGAACGAACAAGTCTTCTTGCAAACAGTGTGTCATGTCTATTTTCCACTTGCCTCCACAGCATCCTTTAGGGAGCCGGCTAGAAGGAAGAAGGCTGCAGAATGCTGGAACCGCTGCTTCCCCAACAGAGAAAACGCGTTCTTCAGGGCTGCCTTCCTCCACCTGTCCTCACTGAAGTTGTTGCGGAAGAACTCTGTCATTTTGGCATTCCTCTGAGATCTGGAGAGAAAGACATTATGAATTCAAAACAACAATACTTGTGTCATAGATCTTTAGTTATCTGAAAGAAACAATCTTGTTTAAAAAGGCAGGGGGGAAAGGATTGATTTTATATGCAATAATAACAGTTGTTCCTACCTGTACAATCCCCAGACCACTGCCTTCTTCTTCATTGCGAGGTAAAATATAGCAGCATCCAGAGGATCATTGTTTTTCTGTAAAGAAGTCTTGGCAACCTGACAACACAGAGGAAAAAACACATTAAGCTCACCCCTTTTTATTTTATAGAAACCTCAGCTAAATGTCATTTTTCACCTACCTGATGACACTTTATTCATAAATGAAGCAATCAATAAGCAGTAGATAGAGCTAACACTAATGGCCAACCTTCAAAGCCTTTATGTGACAACTTATTGGATTTTAGCATCTTTCACATAGGAGAGAAGAATGCGTCTGATGCACTTGCGTCTAGACAGGGGACAAACAGTAGACACATCTCACAGATCTCTACTGAGTGCATTCATTAGTTAACTACTGTCACTGGACGCCTCACCTTCTCTATACACTTGCGTAACTTGTTGGTGCTGCGCAGCCACCAGCCCACGCCCATGGAGCGCAGCTCCGGCCAGGTGGGCTGTCCCTTCTGTAGAGCAGGCAGCATGTTCAGCAGCTCCTCCTCAGCCTCGGAGTGGAAGGCCCAGGCATAGTGACATGTCGACAGGCCTGAAGAGAGAAGGAAAAGAAAGCATGGAAAATGGAGAAGATTCATAGGTAGAGTATCAACACTGTTTAGTGAGTAAAAGCAGTATATATAAAAAGCAGGGAGTTGCATCATCCAGCTACAGTGCTGTGTAAGGGGACACTGAGAAGTTCTATCGTAGTATACAGCGATGAAGTGCCCTGCTAAAGGGTCACTTCACTGCAATATTTAAGGATGATGCCTAGACTATTTATTGTTCACCTTTCTTGCTTCGACATTTACTGTCAGAAATCTACAATGGAGACATCAGTAACCTCCTCTGCCTAGTTCTTTATAGAAATACTGTACCTCTATGATACCTAGGTGGGCAATATCTAAAAGGAGGGTGCAGGGAGACAGATCTCCAGGCAGCAACATGGAAACTCAAATTAAGTCTTGCAAAATGGTACAAGGGGAAAATAAGATTAAGGCATTTTGCCAATAAATAGAGTTCTTATTGGATTAGAACATTTATATTTATATTAGTTTTGCCCTGTACAGTGAGTTGAATGTTGTGTGTGTGTCAGCTATGAAATGCCCCCAATGAAATCAATTTGAAAACAACTTTACCTTGCCGTAGCAGCTGTGCCCGGTGTGCTGGAGGCAGCGAGGTAGAGAGGAAGGTGTGGAGTCTGACGGCGAGCAGGAACTTCAGACCGCACTCATCCAGCGTCTCACCACCTGGTCAATCAGACAGCTCTTATTACAACCTCTAAACATATTTACATGATGTTGTGAAGCACTTATCTTCTGCGGGTCTATCTATTTCAAGAGGCCTTATTTGTCGTGTCATTTTCCTGAAGTACCTTTACTCTTGCCTTGGCTGTCCTTGAGGTCTGTGCTTGTGGTAGCGATGGTGTCGGCCAGCGCCATGAGAGACATCTGCTCCATACGGGTCAGTCCGGGCAAACTGGAATGCAGGAGGTGACTGGACAGAACCTGAGCATGCTCTGGGCCGAAGAATGTCGGACTGTACTGCGACAGGTCAATAACCTACAGATAGGAAATAAGACAGGACAGTCTGTAAAATGATTTGAATTGCATTTTTTTTATTTGTTTCATAAAATAGAGAGGGACAGGAAATAAGGATAAAACAGAGAATATGTCATGGCTGAAACTCAAAACAAATGTATTGAATTGAATATACAAGCTTTTCTAAATGTGTAAATCTTTTGGCAATATCTAGAGACCTAGCCATCACAAAGATAGATGTATGTATAAAATTAACCTTGACATGCGCAATTATGCATATCTAAGTTTTTTAACTCAAATACCAAAAGAGCCAAAGACGTTGCTGTCCTCTCATTTAAAACAAATATTTTTAACCAAGCATAAGTCAACAGAAAACGGACCTTGTTTCCCGTTTCCTCTTGATCATCTTCCAGAGGGTCCAGGTCCACGATGCTGGGCGCTTGAAAGAGCTCATCATAGACATCAGCGTGAATGGAACCGTGCCCACTGTCTCCACTCACACTGCCCACTTTATCTGTAGGTGGACACAAGACAGAGATAAATTACACAAGATATGCATTTCATAAGAGTAGATTGTATTAAAATAGCAAAGAGCAGGACTCTCACTTTGAATCCTTATAAGACCAAAGGGTGGGATATTATTCTCAGTCTCTTACACTTTGAGGATAATTATTATTATTATTATTATTATGAAACCACAAGTTGAATCCTCACCAGGTTTAGGTGACGTGTCCTCATCATCAGCTGCCAGCAGGGCGTAGAGAGGCAGCGGAGGGATGGAGCTTATCTCTGTGTAGTCAGGGGGGGAGTTCTCTGCTTTGCTGAACATTTTGGAGTCTCTGGCCGTGCTGCCTCCGGCGCTGATGGTTCGAGAGCGCAGGCGTTTCTCAGGGTTGGTCGTACTGTCTTTAAGAGCCACAATTTCTCCAGCAATGCATTTCACCAGATGGGACAGGATGGCTTTCGCACGGTGAACCTTAGACCGACAGATATTGTAAATTATAAGACACAACAAAGGGAGAACATCTGAATTTTCCATTATTTCTCAAATGTATAAGTTTGCTTTATTTCTTTCTTCACACCTTATGAAATGTAATCAACTGATAAAACTGAGCTGACCTGTGTGCTTTTATTGAAAGAAATAATCAAAGGAAAAGTTAAAGTAATTTCTTTAACGTACCCTCCCGAGATCCATGAGCTCCAGCAGCTGTACAGGGTGGTACTGGGGCAGAGTGGGAAAGAGTTGGTGAGCTGCTTCAAAAAGCCCAGAATCTTCCTTCTCCAGCGGCAGGTCGTAAGCTGTTCTCTTCCCACTGAGTTTCTGAGCAAGACTCATCATGGATCTCGTCAGGGCCCTTTTTGGAGGGGCCAGTGTAGACATGGGGGCCCCAGAGCTGAGCCCCTCCTCCTGGCTCTGTCTGACGGCAGAGATGATGGAGGAGACGCTGCTGCTCATGTCTGTGTCCTGGGCAACGGCGGCTTTGAGTGGGGCCGGGGGCTGCCACTGGGAGTAGACGTGCATCTCACAGTCCATGCCTACTACCAAAATGCCATCTCTCACCCAGGAGAGGGACACAGGAATGGGTAAGGAGCCTTCCACAGAGGAGACCAGATTGACTGAGCGCAGCAGAACCAGACGGGACGAGCTCAGGTCTCTACTGGCCTCTGATGACAAACCCAGTTCTGGAGGTTTCCCAGAGAGACGGCCGTACATATAAATCTTCGTGCCGATACCAACAGTGAGGACATGTGACCCGTCTTCTTGCGAGACCCAGTCCAAATGAACCAGGCTCGCACTACTAGAGGCAGGACAGTACTGGTTAGGTATAGGACAGTCCATGGCACCTGGGATATTGGCACTTTCTGTGCTGTCCAGGACTATGGTCTGCTCTAGAATCCACTGTGAGCCACCAGTGGACTCGCACTGAAAGATGCTGATGTGGACCAATGGCTCATTGGTGTTTGCTTGGTTGGGGCTGGGGGTGAGATTTGGGCTATGCTGTACAGTCACAGTTGGGGTCATGTGGGTGTTGGTACTGTTTATAAAAGGGGAGCAGGCCAGAGTAGGAGGACAAGTCAAAAGTCCCTGAGAGTTCAGGTAAGGTGTTGAGTTGAGAGGGGAGTTTGGTGTCTGCCTGTAGGCGACTGCGATCCGTCCAGAGTGGCAGCAGCTCACTTCTATGGGATGACCTTGCACGCTTACTGCGCTGCTGTTAGAAAGCATTCCCTCCACCAGCAGAGGCCACTCCTCCCACTGGTACACCAGGTTGTCCATACTTGAAGGCTCCATGACTGTACACCTCCAGAAACGCACCTTTCCATCTGAACAGGAAGTAGCGAGCAGGTAAGGCAGACGATCAGCTGGCAGAGAGCATGATGCGCTCAGGTGACCTGCAAAGAAGAACATTGTTATTCTGCATGAAGTTTTAATTACAAAATGTAATTTGCTTTCAGACTATAACTTCTGTGAACTTCTTTGAAGTTTTTCAGTTTCAAAAAGGTTTAATTAGGCTATAGGCTGTGCAGATAGCAACATTAAAACAGTTTATAAACTGTCTAAATGTATATAGGATTGCATGGTTAAAAAAAGCCTATGTATTGGATATTTTGTGGGCTTTCTCGACAGAGTTGAAAATCATCATTCATGTGAAGTAAACTTTCTAAAAAACTTGTCCAAGCCCTGTATATGTTTGTCAGTATGAAAAATATGTAATTGTTACAAAAACAGAAAAAACCTCTTTCTAGATCAATAGCTCTTTCTTAGTCAGAATGTCAATATGTTTGCGAGAAGGTTATTCAGGTCAATGTTTTCAATCACTTTCTAACTAAAGGCCAATTTCTTTAGAAATGACGTCCCCCTGGCAACAACAAATGTGCACCTTAGTCAATACTGGTGTCTGTAAATACCTCAAAAGCTGCCAAGTGTATTAGCTATTATACGGGATTAACTGCATCTTGTTTTATTTATTACAAATGATCACAATACTGTTACTACTATAATTAATAATCACTGTGGTCCTACACCCTTGTGTTGTGCTCAGAGTCTGTGTGCTCGAAACTGCATGTCACTACAAGATGCTGCTCACAGACTTTTGTAATATGTGCACGAGTGTGTGTCCTCATTGTCCCTCACCTGCTGAAGGTGTCACACTGATGGCCTCCACCCCTTCTGGCAGAGCCATCTCTTGGCTGTAGAGCCTGTGTGTTGTGAGGCTGAGGCGACAGGCACTCTGCAGATTTGAAGTGCAGGGTTTACTCTTCTGAGGTACTGGAGAACCGAACGTGTCAAAGCTAAACGTAGAGCTGTTCATATCAGAAGCTGAGCTGGCATCGTTCTTCGTCGAGGTCTCTTCTGTGGGGAAAAGGAATTAATTGATTTACTTTATGACAGACGCTGCATTAGAGTTATTATTTTCATTAGAATATAAATTATAGGATGTTCATAAACTATTACAAATGAAGCATGGTCAATACAAAATAACACAATTCAGAACTTTACAACTTCACATTAGTGGGATACTGCTTAATAATGTACAATATCAATTTGTCAGGCTTCCAGTTCTTTGAGAAAAACGGTTGTTTAGCCTGTCTTACTTATTTGACAGTGATAAGAACATTTTCCCATACCCTGTAGAGTATTTTGTTTAAAGTACCCACCCGTGGTGATGGGTCGGGCAGCGAGATGGAGATGCCACATGTGGAGGAGCGAGCGACCTGTCGGGGTCAATTCGACCACCACAAGGAAGAAACGTGCAGAGAAGGCTGTATCGCTTGAGGCTGCAGGGGAAACACAGAGAATATTAATGAACAATGCCACTGTGAATGTGTTTGAAGGTGGTGCAAATATTAAACCTTTATGATAGACATTTTTAAGTGGAAAAACACTATTCTGTCTGTACCAGTGTGAGGGGAATCAGGAGTTTCCTGTGTGTTCTCCTTTCTCTCACTGCCGAGGATCAGATCCTCCTCAAACACATGAAGAAGCTGGGTCTGCTTCCCCTGCTGTAAAGAATAACAGTAGATATTATTAAGCTACACAGAAGCAGACAATGTACAGGCAAACGGACACTCAGCTGTGTTAGTGTTACACGCACACATTCACGGACAAACATGTACAGAAGGAAAACTGCCTCCTAACCAGTTTTATCATGGTTGACCTTTCACGGAGATTCAGAAGTCTACTGGAGACTGTTTTATCCTACCAATGGTCTTCATTAAACTATAGCTTTTACATATATTAGAGTTAATATGTTCTTTATGTCAGAGGGGAAGTTTCCATTAATATCCTTTTAATGAAGATGTTTACAGTCTCTTTACTGTAAGACAGATCAGAGTGAGAGAAAGGTAAGGTTCTTTAATTACACTCCATGTTTCTTTATGTATACTCACAAAGTCCGTAATGGCATCCAGCTCTATAATACACCCTGGTTTTGCTGTGGATTGCTGACTGATGATGTTGAACACCTCCCCGACATATTTCTAAAGAGAAACACATTAACATTGACACATCATTAGGGCATGTTCAAATAGGGAGCCAAATGAGAAAAATCATTCAAATGAATAATGAAAAATTAAGAAAGGTTTCTATTAACATTGCTGTGCTTGATAAAAAGGTAATGGTAATAGCCAGAAAAAGCCGTTTATATGTCATGCAAAAAGGACATTTTTATTTGATATAAAACGACACAATAAATACATCTTAAAAATAAATTAAAAATCAACCATTAATTCTTAGGGCTTCAACTCTGCTGTATTGGGTTAGAAGTATTTTCATCTAATTTCTCACATTATTAAATGTGATCCTGTGTAACGATTGACTCAAGTCGGCAAACATTAACACTTCTTAGGTAACAAGACTGCAAATTAGCTTTATTTTATTACTTCACTTTAAAGGTCCTAGGGGAAATGATTTGCTGAACATACGCTGCAGAGACTTGTTTGAGGACTTACTGATATCTCAGGATTGGAGAGCTCACTCAGGAGTTTCTTAGCTTCAATAACAGCCTGATACAGCCGGAGTGAGTGGCCGTCACTCGCCACGAAGCAGGCGCTGGGAGAGTTACAGTACACACCTAAAGAGAGTAAGACAGTGTTTTCAAAAAATAACCAAAAACTAAAATATAGAACAATTAGGTACAGTTAATTTAACAAAGAAGCAAATATTGTATATAGAATAGAATTGGAGGGATGAAACCCTCTTCAATGATCACACATGCAGAGCACACAGCACACAGTGACATGTGTTCTCTGCTTTTAACCCATCCTAGTACCAGGAGTCTAGTACTAGGAGCAGTGGGCAGCTATTGCAGTGCCCGGGGAGCTGTGGGGATGTCCGGTGCCTTGCTCAAGGGCACCACGGCAGGGCCCAGGACCTCTCCAAGTAGCAGTCCACACTCCATATTTAGCTCTGGTCGGGGACTTGAACCGGCGACCCTACGGCTCACAGTCCAAGCCCCTACTAAAGACTATATCCAATCCAGCAACAATGTTTTTAGTGGGATATTATTTGAAATGTAAAAGCCTTCTTGAAATGAGTTGTTTTCAAAGGAGCCTTTTATTTATGCACAAATGAGGGTACAAAAACTGATCTGAAAAAATGATATCTTTATGGATTTAATGTCCCAAAGCACATTTCAGCAAAAGATAATTCCCTTTGTTGTAAGAAACAAAAACAACTTGGTAAACAAAAGAACAAATCTCAAAAAGATACCTGTGTCTATCTAAAGGCTGATTGCCAAGTACTTTATGTTGCTTTAACAATCTCCAGACAATACATTATATTTTCTCACCTAAACAGCTGCTGGGGATGAACGTGGGCAGCCAGGCTACATTAGCAAACGCTGATGCGTGGAGAGAATTGATCCGAGCAAGCTCAGACACCCCGCCTGACAGAGACAGCGGGCCAACGGGGTCTACTCTCCATAATATAAGCTCACTGTAGATGGCATTTGGATCCTGGGAAACTACACCCAGGGATGACCTGCTGGGCCGTGACCCTCGGGGCAGAGACGCAGGGTGGGAGAAACCAGAGGAGTAGGTGTCGGGGGGAGCCAGGATGCTGTCTGCCTCGGGCGTCCTCAAGGCGTTGTGGTGCGAGGTGGTGAGGAGGAGAGGGAGCAAAGAGTGACAGGCCAGGTCGTTGAGGTGGAAGCGGTGGCCACAGTACCGTGACTTGTGAGAGACACTGAGCACAGTGGAGAAAGCAGA
Source organism: Trematomus bernacchii (assembly GCF_902827165.1). NCBI lineage: Eukaryota > Metazoa > Chordata > Actinopteri > Perciformes > Nototheniidae > Trematomus > Trematomus bernacchii. Next base: position 9,706,250 of record NW_022988043.1, read on the forward strand.
GTCCTCGGCAAAGCCGACTGCCCACTGGTTCAGGGAGCCGTCAGAGTGTTTGGAGATCATGAGGACGTTTGGGGTGAAGATGCTCAGTCGAAGACTACTGCTGGGTGCAGTTTTTCCTTGACCTCTGTAGCTTATTAGAGCCGATTTGGTTTGAGGCAATGTGCTCCCAGGTGGTCGCTGTCTGCCATGTTGGATAGCCAGATCTACGTTTTTGTTGCAGGCGTACATAACCACACTGTGGCTCAAGGAGATGGCATCACCTGTAGGGAACGCCACAGGGATACGGGACACAAAGGAAACCTGAGAGAGAAAGGAGACAAGATAGCATGAAATAGCATCTAATTTAGAGTAAATTCAACTTAATGTGTTAATGATAGGAATGGCTCAGTCAATCAACTTATTATATTATAGCTTAAAGAAGCATTCAATATGAGCTTAAGGTCCTGTGTGACTGTGGTAATGACCCAGGTGGCACTGAAGCTACAGAACTCATTTAACTAACTAACACATTCAGAAGCTGAGTGACAACTGTCTTGCAAAAATGAATTCAGTCACTAAGACAGTGATGGAGACTTGAGGGAAACAGCCTTCTTCGTTTTCTCTTCAGATGTGACATAAATAATAGCGTTTTATCTAACTCAAGCAGCCAGGCCTAATCAAATGGAATGTCAATGAAACCAGGGATTCATTTAGCTGCCTCGCCTGACTCCCTCGGTGCCTTGTCACGAGGAACTCATTATTTCACCACTAATAGAAATGCATCCTGGGACTTTTGAATATGATATAAAGTAGCACATCATTAGAATATGTCTCCTCAGTTGAAGGAGAAACCATTAAAAGAAGAAATCACAGATGTCAAAATGATTCACAGCCTTATTGAGAAGATAAATTAATTATTTCCCCCAGAAGCGCTTAAATTGTGATTACAACCACGAGTGACCAAGAGAAGGTCTGCTCAGAGTTTATTCAATGACTTTATAACAGTTTCCAATTGAAATCTTTAAAGTGTGACCATTCAAACTAGGAAAAAGAGTGTGTTTATTTGTATCTAAAAACAGTTAAAGGTAAGGCACTATGTTCTTAAAACCATCGTTTTTTTTACATAAAGTTAAACCACATCAGCAGTGAACGTACCTGAGCTTGTCTGAACATGCCTGGCTGGTATTCATCCAACCAGTCCACATGCCACACCAACAGAGAGCCGTCCATGGGATGGATACTGAACAACATGTCCGCCCCTTTGTTCCACTCCTCCAGCAGCACGTTCACCTGGTGCTTCACCGCTGCCAGGGGGAGCTCCACAGCCTCAGGTTCCTGGGAGTCGCCTGGCCTGCTTCCATTATCTTCATCACAGTTCTCCTCATCCTCAGGCTCTGGAAGAGATACAAATCATAATGTAAATCCTGAAAATTCAGTTGAGAAGACTATAAGCCATATCAAATGTAAATGTATTGGTTGTCTGTATTAGCCATGGGAAGCAGAGCAGGTAATGGATTGGTTATCGGTATCAGCTTAAACAAATAATATTGTCGATCTCATGTCGAGTATAAAACTGTAGTGTTATTACATTTTCATTTGCACACCCCTTCAAACAAATGTTTGATCCTTATATTCTGTACCTTCGTTGGAGCATTCGTTCTGTTGTTCCAGGCTGCCTTGGAGCTGCTGTAGGAAGACCTCCATAGCTAAAGTGAAATGAAGCTCCTTGTTGTTGAGCCAGTGGACAGTAAAAGGGCCTCCAGGTTCTTCATCATCGGCGGCACTCAGAGAGGAGATGGAGGGCAGCAGAGGAATGTCTGTGATAAAGAGGTTACAACGTTTGGAGAAGAAAAAGAAAAAGCATTACATACATTTACATTACATTAGATAAGGGGCATGCAGACACAAATGTATCTGTTATGATGAGTATATCATTTGAAGTTTGGTAATATATAATTCAAGCATTCAAATCCTATTCTACAGCACTTCTCAGCCTCAAGGCACAAAGGCTTCAGGTCTAAATAAAGTGCCATGCAAAAACAGAGAGGGGGAAACACTTAACATTAAGTCTGAGTAGCTGTAGCTGAACAGAAAAACTCACTGGGATGTTAAATAAACAACCTCAGGCAATGCAAAAGGTTTACACCATTTCTTGCCATATGAAATAAAGAGTTGAAGCCCTCTGACCTCCAGCTGATTTTATTCAAGCAGAGTTAACCATCTATGCAGTCTCAGGGGTTTATGAATAAATAATATGGTTCAATACTTTCTGTGGTGTCCTTTTCTTTAGAGAGTACTTTTTACCATCTTGTGCAGTGTTTCTCAAACTTTTTCATACCAAGGACCACTTAACCAATAAAAAAACACTCGCGGACGACCTAACTCCACAAATATCCCAAAACACATCGTTTTTCTAGAACAGATTACAAATCGCCTGAAAATGGTACAAACAGGTGGCAACATGTGTGACAAAGGTGTTGCGCTGGGCTATATCACGCAATCGAAGCATCATGAAACTTAAGCTCGCTCCATTGCGGAGATATTCCCGCGAGAGTGCGGAAAACTTACATTTATTTCAAATGTGAAATTTTACCAGTATACTCACGGACCACTAGGGGGCGCTAACGGGCCACCAGTGGTCCGCGGACCACACTTTGAGAAGCACTGATCTTGTGGCTTGAAATTCTTCACTACATTTGGAGAATTGTTGGTGTTGTGCAAGATGCTTGTAAGGATGATTAAAAGGAAAACAATGGAGTTAAAGATACTAATGTCTGTGTGTGTGAGTCTAACCTGTAGCAGGGTTGATGCTGGCAGCGATGTGGAAGTGGCAGAGCGCGTTGGCGTGGGGCATGCTGCTGCTGCTCCTCTTGTGGTTGTAGTGTCGGCTCTGGTTGTGAGGCAGGCAGCCAGTCAGAGAGGGCTGGGGGACATCCCGATGAAAGGAGGCGTGCAATGATTCTTGAAATTGTGACTGTGAGGAGAAAATGTGTTATTCAAGTTAGAGGATTAACAAACAAGTGTAATGTATTGTGACTTCTAAGAGCTGTTATGTGCTGAAAATCTGATTTGTTGACAGATATGAAATCTTTATCCTATGAGTGCATGCTGCCTTGCGTCCTTCAGTGTGCTTTTCCATCTTATAAAAGGTATGTACAATCACAAAGACAATGAGATATTGCATGCATCTCCACAGAGATTTCAATCTCAAGTGTTTTATACGGTGGGCAAAGATGGGAAACACTTCCTCCCTTTCCCCTTCCAGGCTGTAGCGATGTAGGTTAAACCTGTTGTGAATTATCAATGCGTGTAAACTAAAAGGGCTTCACTGCTCTCCTCTCAGCCTGAGTTGAGCTCCAATACTTTGTGCTTGCTCTTTGGAATGGGAATGTAATTTAATGTTATAGTCCCTTGAACGACATTTAAGTTAAGTGTACAATTTGCACAAGTCAGAGCCAGAGTGAAACAGGCAGCATGAAAGAGTATCTTAGTGAGAGAGCAGCAGGTAAAAGGAAGCAACAATTAATTGAAATGTTTTCTTTTCTTTTGTCTGAATATTGAATACAAGTATCTATAGTTTTAGGCATGACACTTTATGAATGCTTAAGATCAACAAGGGCCGAACAATTAATCCAAATTGCATTCTCCATTTTGAAAACGACATATTTGTCAAAAGTAAAATATGTGCTGAAATCTTAAATTCTGTATGAAGTACATACTGATGAGTACAACGTTTAAAAAAAAAATGTTTTTAATATGATTATTGGGAGATGAGATTGTGGTGAAATCCCCAAATCACTGCATCCTGTGGGGACAAGCAAACAAACAAAGAATCGTCTCGCTCCTCTTCATAGATTTTGCATGAAATCCCCACCCTGAGGCAAAATACTCAAATTGTTCTCTTGTCTGTGCATCTATTCAGTTTTTGGGAGAGAGTTACTTCGTACTACTGCCTGGTTATCTGAGTCTGTGATTTTAATGAATAATTCCAGACATGTACCCTTACAGACTCTCCTCGAGGCACAGTGGAGACATTTACATACCAATTTGACTTTAATCTAATGTGCCGTGAACTCTGTTTTTGCAAGTGAGACCCATAGATGTTTAATCACCATATCAAAATGGGTGCCAGTATTGTGTGTGAGTCCTAGCTAGGCTTACAGCAACATTCTAGGTCACTTAAAGCAGAAAACACCACCAGAACAAATGTGAGTTAGCAGTAGCTGAATGAAAAAATAAAACAACGATCAAAAATGTTTTTTAAGTGCTTAGATTACAGAAACGGCCAATATCTTTCACTGATGCTTGTCTGAAGCCGTACAAAGCATTAAAAGCATATTCATGTCAGATAGCAAATCCCCTTCAAACTCCACGAGCCTCTTCATCAGTTTTTTCTATTTTCTTACTAAGTCTGGCTTATTAGTAAGAGCTAAATAGCGCAAAGCATGTTTGTCTTTTATTTCCCCACTTTTAGTAAAATGATGTTGATATTCTCAATATAAAACTGCTTCTGATTCTTTTTGTCTCGAATACTTTGTCCACTGCATTTATGCCAATAAGGGTGGACAAAATATTATGAACAGCATTCAGTATAAAACAATTCAATTATGCTGCAAACTACAGCCTCAAAAAAAACCATATACTTAAATGTAAACTTCTGTCAAAATTGAAAGTAGAATTGCTTGACTGCTCTATTAGACTGCATTTGTTTTAGCTAGTTCTTTCAAACAATTATGGTAAGAGTTTTGTTTGTATTAACTGTAACTTACTCCCTGTGCCATTTTTCCTTGCGACTTCCCATTGCAGGCGTTTTTCCAAGAAGGGCCAGCAGATCTGGGCGTGTCATTGTGTTGGGCAGAAGTGTGGTTGCTGTGGTAACCTGAGAGGAGGCTGTCACCCGGCAACAGCGTCTCTGCCCAGAGCCGACACACGCTGTCCTTACAGCAGGTGAGCAGAACATTACACACTGCACCTCTGGTAGGAGAGAGAAGAGAAGGGAAGGGGACGGGGTAAAGGAAGGATAATGGAAAAGGGTTTAGAAGAGGGGACTGAACCTGTCAGAAATAACTTTTATAAACAAATGCTTATTGTTGTACTCGACAGCAGGTCAAAGAAGAAGCACCATTAGAGCGATAAGTAAGGTCAAAAAGTGAAGAGTGGTAGAAAGGAGTAGTAGTGACACTGGTGACAAAAATGTGATTAAATCTAATCCCTTCTGATAACAGACATGCTACACTTGTTTATTTGAAAAGGCAAAAGTTAAGTCAATTAAAACAAATAGGACAAGCTGCCCAAGATAGAATTATAGACACGGTTTTATTATTGCAACCAATGAAAGGCCTTTAACCCAGCGGTACAATCCGGATCACCACTTCTGTACTTCCTGAAGCCTAATGGCACAAACAAGCTTACTGGAAAGTCTGCATGATCATTACAGTCTTACTGTCTGTGGTCATTCTCTGAGAAATGGTAAGAATAATCTCTTTATAGTCATTTCCAAAGTAATAGTGCTGCATGCTAAACCTGCTGTGAACTGTGTCGCATTGTAATTTCACTAGAGAACATTTACAGGTCACATAAGATTAGCAGTGCTGTAACAAAGAGGGCTAGAGTGTAATGTGAGACTTTAATACAGCACTGTGGGTGACCTATTTTAAATTGGCTCCTTACAACAGCTACTCCCTTCACATTCAGCCCACAAAATACTTAATCCTGTTGGGTTGAATAAACAAAAATAGATATTTCCTGTTCCACCGGTAATACAGGCTCATGTTATCTGTTGTGAATGTTCTAACTTGTGCTTTTTTTAGTAGTGTTCAGTTGTGAAAGCTTAGGTAAAGATAAACTAGTTGAGACAAATGGCAAGTATGTAGGAAAGTAAATGTAGTAGAGCACCATATAACAAATAAACAAACAATAAATATAGGCAACAACATGCATAATTATCAATCCAAAGCGAGACAAAGGCCAGTTTGAATAATCGAGGGTCCATACCGTGGCATGTACTTGCTGGTCTTCCTCCAGGAGAAGCCAGTTACAGAGCGGGGGTGGGCCAGGTAGACAAAGGAGAAGGCCAGCTCTGCCTGGAAACTGTCACTGGGCTCTGGAGGTGTGAAGAGTCTGGAAACACCAAACTTCCACTTACCGGTGCTGTACCAGACCTTTACCAGGCAGTCATCCTGAAGAGGAGAGGGAAACAGGGAAATAATTGATACCATGTTGTTGAGTGTGCCATTAGAAGTTAAAGCTATTAGGTTGAAAACCCCTGTAAAGGCAGTACTGGTTAGTTACTTTATGATAACGAATCAATATGAAAAGACAGTGCAAATATGACTTGGACACAATAGCATCCTAATCTATATATCACTATGATACTGCTTTTCTGTAATGTGTAGGATATTAAAGAACTCATGAAAGCTTGACTTACCTGTCCAGCAGTAGCAAAGAATTCCCCATCAGGAGAGAACTTCATTAAACTCACTGGAGAGGCGGTCCTACAGACAAAAAACAAAATAACAGTATTCTCAATATTAAATATGATCTAAATCATGTTGAATACACACTACAACTATTTGAAATTCATTCAATTACAAAACAAGTACATCTAAGGTTAGATGTATTGGAGTATTAAATAATATCACAAAACAAATCTCTTTTTTTTTTTTTTACTAAGCACATACATAGGGGGAAACACCTTTTTTTATTTCCTTAGAAAAAGGGAAGCAACATAGCCTCTTTAAGGAGATAGGCGGCATCATGTTCAGAATTTGTTCTTACTTGCTCTCCCAGATGCACCTCCAGGCTGAAAGAAAGTCTCCTATGGTCATCTCTTTCTGCCTTCCTCCTTCTTCAGCTTCATCGTTCACTTCATCTATATGAGACCACAACTGGAGGCTACTAGAGCCTGTTAGGAGGGTGCTGCCTGGAAACACAAAAACACGTTCACTGTGAGGACTGACATGCTCCATCATATCATTTATACAAAATAAAATATAAAAAGGCATATATAGCAAGAAGGTTTGACATACTGGGATAACAATACCAACACTTATTTGAGGGAGTATAATATTCAGTATTTTCCTGTCAAAGTACCTGTGGGGTGCCAGGCCAGGTTCCGTACCATAGACTTCAACACAAATTGACCAGTCTTCTGCCACTGGCAGTTCAACTTCTGTACACAAAGAATAAGACGATGTTAAAAAACAACATGATTGTTTAACGTTTGGTAGATTATGAAACATGTTATTTTGTCCCTTATATCAGTAGCAAAAGTGCATACACCAACAGTGAAGCTGCTCTCATGTGAGCAACATGTGATCAGACCACAATGGACAGCAGCTGTACCACCAGGAAACCTGCCATAAAAGAGGAACTGGCTTCTTTAAGATATGTAAAATATTTCCATTCTTCATGACTATATTTTGACTTCTCTAAGAACAGAAGGCGGTTTAACAATGATGTAGCAGAACTTCTTGAAATATGTCTGTGAGGATGGTACTTTGAAATATGTTTTTCCCTGGTGATTTCCGTTGGGTTTCAAGGAACAATATACTGCTTTATTTGAAATAAAGTTGTCTGAAAGAAAAGGTCTCTTTTTCAGGAGAATGTGATTGCATGCATGACTAGGTTGTGACTGAAAGATAATGCAGGCTACTCACAGGCGGCGATGTGTCCTTCTGATCTGGGGGCTGAACGGGCTCAAAGACACACACGATGCTTCCATAGGAAGCTGCAATCTATCAGAAGAATAAATAAAAGGCAACATGTTATATTTTAAGACATGCGTTTCTGATACAGAATGAACGATTTCACTGAATACACATTTTTTCCAAAATCAAATAATACTACACTTTATACATTACTAATACTATTATTCTTGTAAATTACAATCTGAAAAGCTTAAAACATTTAAAAAATGTATCTCATTGGAAGATTTTAACTGCATGTTTACGTAAAAGTAAAACAATTTAAATACTATGAAGATTTGGTCAGTAAACAATGAGTGCACATTCTTATTCAAGATCCTAATTAGGAAGACTAACTAAAGAACATAAGCTTGTATAGACAGTGACATGCCTCAATAGTAAATGTGTATAGTACCTGGAAAACAAACCAAAAATGCCTCGAGGACATAACTACCTAGTGTTAAGTCAACATCTTGTTCTTCAGGATACGTTACAATCCAATTTCAGTGGAGAAAAAAAGTCAACATAGTTCTGCAATTGAGCAGCAAAAAATATAATATAATATATATTATATTAATATATATAATATAAAAATAAAGTCACCTTTATTTGGTCACAACTACTTTATTTGGTCACAACTACTCTTTTGTATGATTTCCCATAAAGTTTGTATTGGGAAAGATTTGTGTGAGAGGAGATAACTTTTTTTCTTTGAAATCAAAAATGTTTAAACCCACTTTTTTGTTGTTGTTGCTTTATTAACCCAAACCTTAAACCTAAACTGGCATTCATATTTGTTTGCTCTTACTTTAGTAATGTCACATAATGAGGATGTATTTTTCTTCATTATGATGATACATGTTTTATTGCAGTGGGGTCATTAATGCGTACAATAGGGATCTGAAGTGCTACCACACAGTGTGATAGTAGGAGTGTGCGCAACAATGCTGGTTAAACTAATAGCATTGCAAATATCACGGCGTGGAGAGGGGCAGTGAGGTGGAACTGGTAAACATACCAACTGAGCATGCTTAAAGAGATGCTGGACCATGCTGGAGGCATGCGAGGTTACTTCTGGTCCAACTGAATTGGATTAAACATCACATGAGGAGAGTAGTGAAGTATTGGGTGAGCATTTTTTATTTCGTTAGAATAGAATCAGGCCTGTCTGCTGCTATAAACAAGGCTGCCACTATCCCCAATTAAAAATAAACCCATTTAAATTGATGGGCTGGGAATAATGAATACTACTTATAATATATTTATTGACTAATTTGTCAAATGTATGCAAATATAGTAATCCTGGAATGCTCCAAATGTTATTCATCACAGCATTGTTACTAAGTAGCTAGAAGGAATCATAAAATATGTGACTGTAAGCAGCCTTCCTGTAAAGCAGGAAGGCTTGCTTTGTCAAGTTTGAGAAGTGTGGTGCTTATGAGTTAATATGCTTTTGGACATAACTTCCTCTTTGGTACCATTTCTACTGATATCAAAACAATACAAGCTAGATGGTTTAGCCCACCCATTCACGATTCAGAACTGAGCTTTTAATGCTTTGCAGTTAGATGTACTTGACTTACTAGGAGATTTTTTTGTGTGGACAAATCAGATAAATATTATTCATCTGACCCTGTGAACTGTGCTTGCCTAAAACAATCCCCTATTGTGTGGTCGTTAAAGCAAATGGAAGAACAAAAACATTTCATCCTGACTGATTCACAATTTTGTTGAATCAGGTATGCCATAAATTAATACATAATTGTATATTATTATTGTATCACACACATTCTTCACTGTTTGTACATGGTTGCCACCTTAATAGAGCCTTTATATTCCATCAATCCACAACACAATATTGACCTCCAAAAAAATTACTTAAAACTGAAATGTTTGTGCTGAACAAATATTATCTGGTATTTAGGGAACATCCTGGTTTGCACTGCAGCCTGAGAACCCCCCATGACAGAACTCCTCTCCATTCTGCTTACCTGTCCACCTTGCAGTGAGCACTCCACACAGCCGACCTGGATGTTGCCATGTTTGGCCCCCGGGATGATCTGCAGACGCTCAAAGTCACTGCCCAAAATCACCACGTCACAACCTGACGCATAAGCCTATCAAGAGACAAGAGGACAGCAGGAAGGGGAAAGAGACAGTTGGATGTTAGGTCACTTCAACTACACTTGTTTTAGAGCCAGTGTCCCTAAGAATAAGATTAGAATCCAATGCCCTACTTCTGTGACTCTCAGAGGGAGATTTTCACATGAGCTGTGACTCACGGTGACTCCTTCACAAGAGGACCGATGAACAGAAATAGTTCTTTACCGTACTTTTGTTCGGCCTACTACATTTATATTTAAAACAACTCAATGAACAGAACTCTCTGATAGTTCTGCCACATCCTCAGCATTTGAGCTCCGAAATGTCTGGAAGGGAAATATTTCCAGAGCTTGAAATATCTTACCGTGAATGGCACATTGTTGACAATGCCAACAGAGAAACAATTGTCTCCAGGGTTGACAGCCCCAGTGAGGACCTGATGGAGATTCATGACTCTTGTTTATAATCCCCTTGTGCTCCTTCCTCCTCTTTCCCTTTTCACAACACCCTCCCACTCCAGGTGAGGTTCATGGGAAACCATGGAAAGGATGTGTTCATTTTCGTCTGTATCCAGAGAATTCCCGTCTCTATAGGTCTGCTGAAAAATTAAAGAGAGATGTAAACAGATAATGGTTTGCTTCAGTAAAGATCAAGCATACTCATGTTTATTGACAACAAAATGATTTGTCATATAATCTCAGGGGGCATGGTTTCTTTGAGCAGTGTGGCATCAGTTTGTAAATGTTTAATATTATTATAAATGTAATTTGTATTACAAGTTAAACAGAGGTACTAAAGTAGGTTGAGTTGACCAACACAGGTTTGACAGTATTTCATTTCTGTATGCTGGCAACAAAGCTCAGACACAAAGAGGCCATTATTAAAAGGGTGCAAGAAAGGTGTCACCAAGCGGGTCACCACTGTGCAGACTTTTACACACCTAGCTGCAACTCTGCAAGGCCTATTACTGCCCTGTGTTTTATAACTTGTTTAACAGTGTTTGTTCAACAATCTTTGCTTTAGGCACAGATAGGATTAACGAAAAAGTAACACGAAATTAATTAATCCAAATGACGCCTCCTCAAGCTTTATCTCACTGTTGGGGTGTAAGCTACATAAATGCATATAATTTCAACTTTACATGATAAAATAATATATTTCCCAAGTACCAAGTTAGAAATCCTTACATTTCAACGTTGTATCTGTACCATTATCACAAAGTACAGTAATTTAAGGCTTTTTTTATAACTGCAGAAAATGTTAGTGACCCTGTGCTGTGGCGACTCACGTGATACGGATTCACACGGCAGCACATTAAACAGAGCAAATGACACCACATCTGACCAACACCGTGATCCGTATTGATAAAACATATACTTGGTTAAGTGTCTAGATGATTTTAAGCAAACATTTCATACATTGGATCCCCTTTTTAAGTCGTCGAATCATGACGCTAACTTAGCTGTCAAGTTAAGCTAGCCATCTCCAGTTAATAACATAAACACCGTAACATGAGCAGTGTTAGAGACAGAAATGCACTACTTACTTTGAGCAGTTACTTTATAACAGCTACTGGCGATATCACGTATCTCTTCCAGCTGCTGTTGTTGATAAAAGTGGCTCTCCAACGTTAAATGTTACATATTCGGTCCCCTCGGTTAGCTAGCGTTAGCGCGTACGTTTTTAGCTCCCGAGCTAGAAAGCTAGCTGTAGGTCACCTAACGCACACATTCATTGCCTGACATTTCCTGCGAGCCAAGACAATAAGCTTTTTAATTACTTCTCAAAATGATAATCATAAGAAGGAGCAAACCTCTCCCCAAGGTTAGCAAATAAAACGTTTCCAAGGAAGTAGCTTTTCCTTATGTTGAAGATGTGTCATGACTGTTTCGCTGCAATGCATTGTGGTCTTTGTAGTTGCATTTTCACCAACAGCAGCGCGAGATCTGCAAAGCATTCACCTGCTTCAGTAAAAATAAATTACGTAGGCCTAATAAAGGTTACCATTTATTTTCGGTGTTGTTATTTTCGTCCTATGTTATGACCTTTAAAGATTGTGATGTTAGTGAACAGCTTCTCTGTTCGGGCGTTATTGGAATTTGTTTAAACTATTTGAAACCATTGCTCAAATCGTCCAATTCGCTCAAAATCAATAGGCTATTTAAAATGTGAGTGTTTTTAATCTGTTCAGACAGTGGTTAAGATATTAAGTTTGTTACATTGTTAACTTAACATGTCTATATTAGGGAAATAGTTGTTCTAAACAAATGTCCTTGTTCATTGAGGAAAACAGGCCAGACATTATATAACGTGTATTTTCATAAGAATGTATTTCATAAATCGAAAATAAATGAGGAATATAGATTAATTATCAGCTATAATAAGAAGGTAATTTTGGACATGGAACACATCATTTACGTTAATGAAATCCCAACTTTGGTAAGAGTGATGTAAACGGACACACCCTCAGGCACAGCATCACTACAGGCAGATGAGAAGTCTTTCTAAGTAGGACTATAGCAATTTGTCAACTATTTCAGGGTAAACTACGCAACAACATCACATTTTATATCTGAAATCATGCTATGTAACACACTGTTTGAATTTCTCTGATTATAAACAGCTTGTAGAATATCGGATTTATTGCATATATATTTATAAAGGTTTATTGTCATGGTATGAGATGAGGGACAGAGGTGTTGTGGGGGGTCAGTGGACGTCTTGCAGTGTGCTGAATGACCACAGGGTGTCCTTCTTGCTCAATACACTTTACTCCAGTTCACATTGACGTAATGAATTAAATGGACTAGCAATCCTGCGTCATTATTATGGGATGTTTTTTTTATTTTCTGTATTTGTTTGTATTATATCTAAACACATGTGTCTTCTTAAATACAAGTATGTGCATGAAATTATTTCACATAATTACTATTTTGGTTGAAAATAACAATTTTATCAGGTTGACTAAAGGTGGTAAGACCTGCAAATATGGTAAAGCTAATTTAAATATGACATTTACCAAACACAGAATAAACACAGCACCAAATATAATAATGTATGTGTTTCACAATATTTAGCCTGCAGCTTGATTCTTAGTTTCTTCTTGTCCGCATTTTCCACCCAAAAGTCACTGTAATGGGCAAAACACTGTTGAATGTGGAAATGAATGAGGATGGGGGGAAGGGGCTTAGAGGCTTCAAACTCAATTAAAGCATGTTGAGATAAATGGGACTGACGGTCTTCATAAATAAATAAAATGGCTGACATGATGGTGACATTAGGGAAGGTTGCGACATTCATCGTCATGGCAGTTGGATGATAAAACTGTTGTTTTCATAGTCAGGAAGTAGGTCACAGCATTATTAAAGATTTATTAGAAATTGTTAATGCTTTTCAGATGTTACACACATACATGACCACTGTATTACCACAGGTCATATGTATTTGTACTGGATGTAAATACTGATCATTGACAATATAAACATTCTTGAACACTGGATTGTGCACACACCTACAAACAACTACACAAAAATACACACACACACACACACACACACACACACACAAACACACACACACACACACACAACACACACACACACACACACACACACACACACACACACACACACACACACACACACACACACACACACACACACACACACACACAAACACATAATATCCATATATAACCACCTCAGTTAGTGGATTTGACTTTGAGCAACATTCAAAGAGAAAATAAAAGAGAATTATTTCATAGACAAACTCTTGTCCTCTGTGTAAAGGATATTGCTGTTCAGTGTGATGTTGAATCCTCAGAGTATCTGTTAGAGTCCTTTGCCAGCAACATATTATTTTTGTAGACATCCAACAAGAAAGAAGAACAATATATAATGGTCTACAAACTGAAACGGGTCTATTAAAATTGTAGGTTTGGGTTAGAACACTCCTTTGTCAAAACATATAAATGATACACAGGCTGATACTGAATTACCGACTTTTGTATAATGTTGTGTTTATAAAGAGTTGTCAGTTGTGTGCATGCATTCTCAGCCTCAGCTTTTTTCCCAGTCTGGGGGCAGAAAGCTAAAAGTTAGAGGAGGTCCTAAAAATGTAATCTCTGCGCACTTCCCAAAAAATGTTTGGCATCAGCCCTACAAGAGATTACAATCCTACCAGACTGTTAAAATTGTAAATATAAAACTAGTCCAGTGTGGTTCTTTATTAACACAGTCCATGTTATGGTTGTTAATGCTCTTCATCTTAGCTTCTATCCCAATCATTTAGCAACTAACATAGATACATATTTATGCTATCTGCTGTCAACTAACAGTAACATCAATGATCTTTCCCACGCTTCATTGAAAATATACTATCCCAATTAAATCCTCTCAAATGCAATCTGGTCTTTATTTCTTTTAATTCCAATTGTCTTTGTACAATTGATGTCTATAGTTTTAAAGTCTTCATTAAGTGTATTGCAGATGCTTATATTCTATTTTCTGATATACTCATCTATTCTTGTACATGCATCTGTTATCTTGCTTTATCTCTTAAAAAGGTAGAATGGGGGGGGGGACAGTAAACTATTTGCTCTCTATATTCACAAGCCTCCTGATTTTGGTGTGCAAAATGGTTGTATTTTTAACTAATTAGGGGGGATAAGAAATGTTAAGGATATAAATAGAAAGCAGTTTCTTTGCATTATGTTTCAAATGTAAACATGAGACACAAGAGGGCAGTATTGATACATATTTAAACAAAGTAATCTTGGGTGGTGATGTCCTAACTCTCAAGGCACTGCAATTTAACCTCAAGACCAAACACACCCTTGACTGCTACACATTCCTGTTGTTATATGTTACATAAGCACATTGCTAGTACTGAACACAAGCTGGTAAAAATAACCTGGCCTTCTCAGTTTTAACAATGATGTTAACTTTATTTTCCAATTACACATAAATCTTTATGATAAAGTTTGTTTCTCGCTCCAGATAATATGAACCGAGCCTGAGCTGCTTTGGAAGGTTGATGTAGTCCTTTCTAATGCATAATCCATGAGCTTTTATTTTTCCCTTGAAATGTGAGTTGTCTCTTTGAAGTGTTTTGTGGTATTATTATACAGTGGTTTGACGAGTAATAATGTTGATGTCTTGTATGAGCTGTAATTACTGGATCTAGAGGTACTGTAGGAGGGCAATGCCAAAATGGGCTTGAAGTTTCAGTGTGGCCTTGCTTTGAAGTTTTGTGGGTGGGTGAATGGGGGAGCAGAGTGAAGCTAAAGGCAGCTTTTCCACAGGAGAAAATACCCACAAGTTGCTGAACTTTGTCTGACAGACAGGAACGTGAGTAACTAACCATAATGAAGCTTAATGGCAAATAAAACAACTGTTCTTTTGAAGGGTCTCCCCATTTAACATTTGGCTTTTGTAATCACAAAATGAAAAAGAATCTCAGGGTAATTATGAGTATCCTTTAAACACTCATGAAATTATTAGCTTTCATTGTGGTTTATTTGTGTGTAAAAGTGAACTTGGGATAGAAGTATAATGGGCTTTGTTTGCACTCAGTAAACCAAACCAGCTGCACTGCACTGCGTAATAATGTTTCTGTGAGTACACTCTGGCAGACTTTCTGTTTTTGGTATCTACCGGCTTCTCCTCATCTGCACGATGATTTCAACACTGGCCTACATTTCTGCGTAATGCAGTGACCTGAGTAAATGTCTCTTTGGCTGTGAATGTTGTTGAGTCAACTTGGAGGTGTGTTTCTGTCTGTGTGTTTTTGACTGTCAGCATGTGTGAAGGCCTGCGTACATTGGCATGTGAATCCATCCAAAGTGAATATGTGTGCGTCACTGCACAAGGTGTGCATGAGTGTATCTTGTGTGTTTGTGTTGCTCTTGAGCCTCATCCTGCAGAGGTGACTGTGAACGATGGGAACAGACATTACGGTCGGAGGAAGAGGGGTGAGCAGGCAGGCGGCAGGATATCCCATCACATTAGGGCTGCTGCTGCGCCCACTTCCTTCATCTCTTCCCAGGCAGAGGTCAGCAGAGGTCAAGCAGGCTCCTCCCTCTGTCATTATCCTTCCATCACCTGCCGTCCTCTGTCTGTGCTGACAACAGAACTTTCTCCAGTCTCTTCAACCTTTACTCCTGGAAGCAGCTTTAGCTCTTTATGATCGCCCACCCCTTTTATTTTTCCTCTTGTCTGCCTTTATGATTTTCACTTTTTTCTTTCTCTCCATCTGTTCGCCAGTTCTCTTTCCTTTCACAGCCTTTTATTTGTCTCTTTTTGCTCTTTTGATAACCCTACATCACTCTAAATCTCCCTCTGTCATTTTCTCTCACATATTCAGAAACTCCAGGGTCCCTCTTTCTGTTCACAAATCTTTTGTTGAGTCTGCAGCTGATCTCTAAAATGCAACAGGGATACTAAACACCCGCTGCTGCTTTCACAGACAGACTGGAAACTGAACCACATTTTTGTCAGAGGAGTATCTCTGGTGAGTTTATAGCAATGGGAAAGAGGACTGTGTATTGTGAGCCTAGGAGGGAAGCCTAATGTGTGTCAAAAATACAGCTCAAATCTGGGGCAAGTGGTAATGCAATATAGATGTTATGTCATCATTAATATTACATGATAGACAACAATGTGCTGTGTTAGAATAATGTATGGGTATTGACTGAACTCAGCAACAGAGGTGATAATTTGATGTCTTTATATTCTCAGCAAGCTTCATTTAGTTAACGTTTTAGACAGCAGTTCAATATTCTAGCATAATTGTTTAATACTTTAACAAAAGCTGTATTGGTAAGTATCTCACTCAAAATGGGAAATTGGTGATTTGGACAACGTTGTTTTATGGAGCAGATCTCTCGTTGTTTTGAGCAAAGTATATGGTTCACTCATATTTGCCTAGATATGTTTTGACTTTGTTTGAGCTCAGGTCTCTTCATCATCAGAAGCTTTGGCATCATTCTTTGTCTGGCTGCTTTCATCTATCTGTGGGAGCTAGCTTAATGAGGAGACAGGAATATCTTTCCATGTTTTAAACATAGATCACAAAGAAGAAGTCCAGAAGCCATGTCTCTCAAACAACACACATCTGATAAAAAATCAGATTGAATGTACAGACACTAGATACAAAAGTATTACTGCAGAAATAGTTTCTGTCTACTGTCATATTAAACTAGACTCAGATATAAGTGCTGTCCATATCCAGAGCAAGTGAAAAGGGTTTAAGGTTTTTGATTAAGTTTGTGTCACTTTCACTTAAATCATCCATTATTTAGGTGGCATATTTCAGAAGAAAAATCACTCGTTGAGCTCAAATCAAGAATCACGTCGTGATTTTTGTTTAAACACCAAACTGTCGATGTTTTTAACCTCATCAAATTATCTGTTAGTAGTAAAATATGCAATCTTGCGTTTAATGTCTACGACAGATTGTTGAGCTATGGCTGTTGCATATACCTGTAATGGGTCTGCTTGGGCCATTATCCTCGATGATATCTGGTTATTATGCCTGTCTGATTTATATTGCCTCTGTCAACCCTCACCCACGGTGACCTACATTCACTTTCATCTCACCCATCAATCATTTAGCAATTCAAAGCAAAGGTCTGTCTGTTCAGGAATGCAGAGGGCTTGATCATAATGACATTAATTATCCAGCGACAGCAGAAAAAAGTGCCCAATATTATTTATCTGCAGGTGCTGTCATTGAACTGCTGTGGATTAAAGAAAAATATAAGACATATAAGAGATTACTTCAAGATCGCCTTCAACGAATGGAGTTAGCTAGCTGTCTACAAGGCTTGCATGCAATACTTTTTAAGGTCAAAGGTCAATTTGTTTAAATGATTGTACCTCCTGTAAAATGGACTCTCGTCCATTCAACCCCAAACAGTCACAGACAAACAATGTGTAGAGATGTTGCATCAAAAACAACCTCTGAAAACTCCAAAGAATAAAATATTAGGTAGAAATTAGTAATGAAATAAGAGGCTGAGATATATGAGACGTACACAGATGGAAACGTAGATTGCAAGTGAGAAGGAAAGACAGAGAAAACGTCCTGGACTGAAAAATAGATGAGCACTATGGGTGTGTAAGCAGAGGCTGGATTACTTATTCAGTAGGAACTGTGTGTAGTGTACAAGTCATTAAATCATCTACTATACCATATGTAGCCCGCCCAGGTGAACTTTAGGCTGGAACTCAGGGAGAGAATTGAAACACCTGGGTCAAATCTGGATCTGGATCTGGATCTGGATCAACCAGCTGAGATGAAGATGGGAATAATAATATGCAATGTCAGGGGAACATCTGCTTCCACTTTGTATGTCATTGTAGTTTTCTCGAGGTACCGTGCTCTGCAGCATAATTTCCTCATAAAATCAATTCCATTCAACACCTGATATGCATTCGCAGATGCAACAAGGTAAGGAAGGTACACTGTGTTTCAATGGTGTTTACACAAATAGTGTGCTTTCTCATGCAGCCAGGGTAAGGAGATAGGGGTCACCATAATGGTCTCTGCAAAAGATGTGTTACCATACATCAAGAATACACATGTTGTTGCATTGGCTTATTCCTAATGTATATATACCATCAAAATCATGCAACATAATACCAATCTTTTTTAATTAATGTTTATCCTGCTTCTACTTTTATTTTTCAAGTAAAGCCGGTACGGGTAAACCAGTATTTCCCTAAGTTGCGTCTTAACTAACATACCCTGAAAAAGGGATGCAACATTTTGGAAGAGATCAGATTTATGTGAATATATGGATGAAGCTGAACTCAGCAGTATGTCAGAGCAAGGACTGGTCTGCCCTGTACTCTCCACAGTTGGTCTGTCTCGGGACTGTGACTGGCCTGGTTGAATGTGAGAACAGTGCCTTCAGGAGCAGAGCCAAGAACAAATCCTGAACAGTACGATACCATTTAAAATGATATATGACATCAACATGCCAAATTTCAAAGTTTGTTTTTAAACAGAGTATTATTTACCTAATTGAAACAAACAATTATAAAAATATGGGAAGGTGTTCTGGGCCGGACTAAAGGGGTCAACTAAGACAGTACCAGCTTATCTAAAAATAAAACCAAATTGGACAAACTGTCGAATTGTCTATTGGTGTAAATATTATAGCAACTAAGTAAAACCAAAGCAAAAACAAAATAATCTTAAGAATGTACCAAGTGCCCCTAAAATGTGGGGCACTTGGTACATTCTGATAAGCCACTTCCTGTATTTAAGTGCTCTGATTCCAGTGGCAAAACCTTTGCACCAGCCTGACAAGATATCCATCCAGTAACACCTGCGATGAGCAGCAGCACCATCAACACTGGTAACTCAAAGAAATATAAATCAGAACAACTTCCAGCTCATTTATGTACAGTCAATCTGAAGTGTGACTGTGAATAGTGATGGCAAGATTAAGCTTCACCAAGCGTTGAAGCTTTTTAGCTAATTGTTTGGCAAAATGATTCATTTATCAAGTCTTAATGTGCACACAAAAGCACCTGTTGGTCAAAGCCTGTAAACCAGACAGACATATCTTTGTAATCTCATTCTCAGCAATGTGCTCTTTGATAAAGGATAAAGGCTGCTGTGTTTTGTGCCAGTACAGACTTGGGAGTAATGACTGTCAACAATGACTCAACATCAATACTGAACAGAAGATGACTAATTATGTGCATTACAATTAGAAACCCATGTACTTCTATGAGTACTATTTAATGGAAAACAAATCAATTATATTATTTATCTGTTTGCAGATCTGTATTTGCAGTGCAGGTCAGACTCAATGACAAGAAAATAAACTATTGTGTTAAAACTATAGAGAAAAAAAGGTGTGTGGCAGGAGGGCTTCTGACATTTAAATCAGCTGTGTGACGGCATGTGCAGCCACTACAAGATGGATTCAGACATTCATATTGTATGTGACCTACATGTGAGTTGCAAATAAAAGAATGAATGAATCATTTTTTGTTAAAACATTAAAAAACAAACCAACATTTACAAAAATGAAGGGAAAGTTCAAATGTATTTCAGTGAAATGTTTCCAACCATATCTAAAGTCCATTGAGACACTTGACAGGCTTTTTAAGACGGCTAAATAGTCTGTCAACCTTAGATTCGAATTATTTTTCACCAGAAAAATAAAGATAAATCCAGAAATGTATTCAGTTTTGTGATGACCCAGTTTTATCAAGCCGAACCCTCCGTGGTGTCCCATCTTCCATGTGAAACTGATGCAAACAACCCCTCTCTTAAGACTTCATTAGCACTGTGACGTCCATGTGAGGTAGATGAGTGAAGGGGGACGACACAGGTTCCCATGCACAAGCACTCAGCCCCCCACCCACACATATACACTTACACACACACTTAAAAACTGACTCGCGCACACGGAGTCCCATCTGAGATTCTATAGACTATGCTCTCTAACTGTCACTCCTAGTTACAGACCTATCATGCAGAAGTGCTGACTTATTCATGGCTTTCATGCAAACATGGGTGCACAGTGGAAACTGAAGCTGGCTGGGGTGAGGCCCAGCGTGTGTGTGTGTGTGTGTGTGTGTGTGTGTGTGTGTGTGTGTGTGTGTGTGTGTGTGTGTGTGTGTGTGTGTGTGTGTGTGTGTGTGTGTGTGTGTGTGTGTGTGTGTGTGTGTGTGTGTGTGTGTGTGTGTGTGTGTGTGTGTGTGTGTGTGTGTGTGTGTGTGTGTGTGTGTGTGTGTGTGTGTGTGTGTGCGCGTGTACTCTGCTTACTGTACTTTATTCAGCCATGCTTAACATCATTTTGCCATTACAGGCCAAACACACACACATTCAGTATATACTTTGTATGCCTTGGGCTTACGGCCCGTCCACACGGCGGCGTGCGTTGAAGCTTCAACGCTTCTGCCCATTCACTTTGAATGGGGTGACGTCACGCTTTGCCGAACTGCATTGTGGTTCCGTCGCTTCGCTTTGCTCGCGTTGCTCGCTTCTAAAGTTGAGCAATGTTCAACTTTTGAAGCTTCGACGGAAGCGTCAGCCAATCAAATCATATGTCAGTACAAGCTCTAGCCAATCAAACCACGTGCTTGTGTGTCCGGGGGGCGGGAGATTCATGTGATTGGTTGTTGGTCGAGTTTCAGACACGCCCAGCGGCAAGCTTCAACGCACGCCGCCGTGTGGACGCTGCGTTACTCTGAGTCAATTTCTAATAAGGTAATTCATATATATATATATAGCAGCACATACACTGATAGAAGCAGAGAACATGGCCTCCGGATAATGGCACCTCTGTTGGTTTAGAAATGCCTAGATAGTCAAATTAAGCATGACGCTGTTGGTGTCCAACATGCAGCAGTATATAGCTGCATACACTCAATGCCAGCAGGATAACTACATTTAATAAAGTAAAATAAAAATACACAAACACCAAGGGTTGCATATATACGTTTAAATGTTCAGTGGTGAAAATAGTGATAAGCTGATGTTTTGGCTGTATGAAAGTTAGCAGCAATCAATCATCTCTGAATACAAAAACCCCTTTGCCCCCAGTACAGCTGAATTTGTAGAGCTTACAAATTCTGTCTAATAGAATTTCCTAGTCCTGGGGACCAATGAAAATGGTGTGAAAATGATGCTAGTTTGATGGTGCTAAAAAGGCTCTTCCTGTGACACTGGCTGATTCTTATTTCCTGTGATTCTTACTATTGTCTATTAATCATCATAATATAAAACCACCAAAACTGCGTACTTGTACTGGATATGAGTGTGTGGGTGAAGGATCTGAACAACACTGAATTCATAACTAGGGCATCTAACTGTCTCTCTCTACAAGGTTTTCTTATTCCAAGCTCCACAACTGCTATTACTGTAAACTGTGTATACGTGTGTTAATGTGTCTGTGAGTGACACCCCCCTCCCCTGAGATAACTAATGATCATTTGTCAGCAGCTCAGGGGGCAACATCTCAGTTTCTTTTTCTCTTTACTTACATCTGTACATGAAATGTACAGATATATACATAACATTACTTTGTAAGTGCAGTTTGTATTGGCTCTGTCATCAGCTGCTATATATTTGACCTTGTGTTATAGTAGTTATGGTTTTGGCTTTGGTTGCTGTGATCCAGTAGTAATTCCAAATTGTGGCCCATGTGCTAATTGTTTGAAAAACACCAGTGAAAACAATCTTAAATTCTTCTTTTCTGTTTTAATGCTGTTTGAACTTCTGATTACTATAAGATTTGGAGTGAATTAATAGAGTTCCCTCTATGGGACACCTGTGTACTCTTTAGTAAAATGTCAAACAGTGGACCGCTGTGGCATGCTTTTAATTTCCATTTGCTCTATTTAGCTTGTAAAATTATTTAAACTTTTGAAGACTTTCAAACTTTAAGACTGCAATGCTATCATTATGTACTGTTAGTGTATTCATTTTACTTTCCTATAGTAAATCACATTGACTTTGAAAACATACCTCAAACAGCATATTTGCATAGTCATTTCTCTGAAATATCTATAAAACACTTTTTAAACAAAACATTTGGATCCTGAGAAAACTTCAACATGTGAAGTAAACAAATGCACTAGTATAGTATATGTATCTATTCATGATATGTACTTCAATGATTCCCATAGGGCAAATATCAGCCATACCCTGTGATTGTACAGTAGTTCAGCATATTTTTTTCTAAGAACAGTTTTTATTTTTGGGAAATTTGGTTTTTCTTTGATTACTAGCTGTTTTACTCATATATATTTGTTGTTTTACCTCCTAACAAGTCTGATAGGGTCTACTTTGTATCATTTTGCATCTCAACAGATGGAGTGTTTTAACTGTGCAGCTGTCTTATATCACAAGCTCTTCTATTGGTTAAGTAGGGTATAATGCTATTCACAGTAAACAGTCCTTTTTTCTAGGTAATAATGTAGATTGTCTGGACAAAAATACAAAAATGTTTACAGAAATTATTTCTCTTTTGTAAAAAAGGTTACTTAACATCTGAGTGCACTTTCAACAAGCTATATTCTTACTGAATTTGGCCTTCCCCCTACTGTACCTTTTCTAAAATAACCACCTGGTAGGATAACAGTGCTTCTGCTTTAATATAACAACTCTTATAGAAGGTGCTCAGGACTCACAGTGTACGAGCCTCAATATTTTTGAAAAATCACAGTATCACTTTCAAGCTTGTGGCTTTACCATAGTTCCCCTTCATCCTTCTAATCCTTATGTTCCTGTCTGTTTTCAGCACAATATCAATTATGCGATGACAGAAACAGCAGAATACAGTCCAAACTGCTGCCGTGCTCCCAGAAGTCACATATGGAAGAACTTAACAATCAGCAGTAGCTTAGCCACAATTTATAGATGTAACTGTTTATCTTTTCCACTTTACACCCTTTGAAGACAGTAAACAGGCTGCTGTGCCCATTTAAGTACTGAGAGGAGAGGTAGCAGACAGATTCAGTGATCGGCCTGCAACAGTACAAAGGCAGTTACTACTGTAAGTGGTCTCTGTTCCTCTCCCAGCTGTCTGTATGATCCACAGGTGAGCAGCAGCCATTAGGACTCTGGCAGCATTATTGGGGGCAGTTTTAACAAATGATGCCCCTCGTGTCCCAGCTGTAATACCCACAGCTCTGCCAATGACAAAGATACTGTAGACTGACTGTGGGTGGGTTATTTCTTAACAAGTATTATGTGAGTTGTTGTGTGTGTATGTGTTTGACTGTCTCCTTAGTATGCACATACAGTACATACAGTACATGTTCAATGTTAGGACTTTTAATTGCATAATTTAGGTAATCCCATATACTGAATATTCAAGTAGGGAAAAACACTCTACTACCTTTCCATATCAGCATGTGTATGTATGAAACAGCATGGTTTACTGTAAGGCCCTTTTACATCACAACAGCATTGTCATGACCAATTGTGGTGAAGGTGGAAAGTAAATATTTATATTTACTTTACATTACATACTTTATCTCAGCATTTCCATTCAATGTTACTGAATACTTTCACTCAAGTTTAACTCCAATTGTTTTTAGTATCATCCACTCAAGATATGTTTGAGCCTCAACTAAGAAAATTAGACAACATTTCACAACAAATCAAAGCTTAGAGAAAATGTGTACTTTGTATTAGTTAAAGTTAAATCAGCTGAATGTACCGTACTATTACATTCAGTAGGATTTTCAATGCAGGATGTACTTTACTGTAAAGCTACTGGTACTTTCACTTCTGTAAAGAACCTGTATTCTACTATAGCTGGTGTGGTGTGGCAGCTTTTCATGGACAGGAGAGGAGGTGTGAAGTGTCAGAGACACAGGAAATTGCTGCATGCTGTTACAAAGCTTTAAATGACCTGCGTTTAAAGGTGGGCGCAGTTCCTTTAGGTATTAGCTTCCCAGGCCAACATTAAGGCTGTACATTATTTGTAGGAAATTCTTTTGGCCAGTAAAATGAAGAGAAGATTTCTGTCATGCTGAAAAGTAATGTTTAGATCAAGTTGCAGTGGGCTGGAGGGAAGAGGAGGGCTAAGTATGGAGTTTGGCAGCAGGTACCTGCAGAACTGCTGCTGTGTGCCTAATGTCTGTCCCGGTTGTGGAAGTGATGGTTTCTGTGTTTCTCTATTGCAACCGCAGCCTCTCCTCCACACACAGAGTCCTAATGCGCCTGGGACAACTTTAGCAAGATAAGCAGGATAAGCTCTGACACGAGCTATATTTCCAGAGTTCAAACTAACTGGTGTGTATCTTGACATTATTGAGCTCGAATTATATCCTGCCCGCCTCCTACACTTAGCAACACTTCCACTTCAAAGTGTGTGAGAGCACGAGAGAGTGAGTGAAATAGAGAGAGAAGAAGATTAAAGAGTTGGTGTGTGAAATACACAATGTTTGTTCTGTTGGTAACCTGATTTTTGTTTGCAGCATTTGCATTGATGTTAGACGATCAACATGCTTTTTTCGCATTTGGTTTTATAGTATCTAATGATTCACCTGCATGTGTCATCAGTGCACAGTAGACATGCACTCAAACACATCTCTCACACAGAATTTTAATGAACTCCAACAAGCCTGCTGTACATTATACTGTCAAATTAGATGTTTTATATAATGCACTGCAGGCACTTAATTGCCAAAGAAGCGCTTGTTTTTGCATATGCCTTTACCACACTTTACGTTGACTGTTTATGATTAAATATCTTTTTAACAAACCACATGAACCAAATCCAAATCTGCCTGAAAGAAACAGTAGAGTGATTATGTTTCCTGCAGCACAGCCTTTCCTTATGGTTCAATTGCATCATTATAAATTAGTTTAGCTTTTAAAGCAAATTAAATGATATCAGATGAGGAAAGGATTGGCAGGCATGAGCGCATTAGTTTACATCAAAGAACAACAGTATAGTGTTTGGCATTGGGCCTGTGGAAGCAGCACTGTACGGAGCTGTTACTGTAACAAGATGTCAATAGTGCCTGACAGGCCACTACTCAGTTTAGTGGCAGGCTTGCACTTTCAATCTGACAAATTGATGTTGATTTTGACTTTGTTTAAGGTAAGGTGTGTGCGTGTGTGTGTGTGTGTCTGTGTGTGGGAGGGAGGGAGAGAGATTGTGAGAGAGGGAGAAACATTTTCACTATCTGGAGCCTGCACCCCTGACATGAGATTGTAGCCTAAGTGCAGAAGTTTAAGGAGCAACTTTCTTGTGGCTTTCAGACTGCACCTAATGACCACTTTGATAAGATCAGGTAAAACCCATGTGTTAAAAAACCCAACAGTACAAAGCAGGTGTTTCTGTGTGCATGCACCCCTGCCAACATGGGACCCTGGAGGGACCACCGAGGAAGAAAGAGCAGCCCAGAGCAGAGAGCAGACAAGAGAGGCTTTCAACCTGATCACATTCCGATTCGCATCATACAATACCTGCATCATTATTGTGTCTTTAAAATCACCATCGGCAGTTTGCATGACACAGACCAAGTGACCCAGCCTGCATGTCTTCAAAACAGCACTTAATCTTATTTGAATTTCATACTAACCTCTAAACATTTGTCTTTTTTTCAATCCGTGTCGACACTATTATTAGCTCTCAGGCTTTCTCCTTCTCAAACGCACATTCTTATGAAATGCCGCTACTTAAAAATAGAAATACAGTTGTCCATTACTGGCACCCATTGACACAATACCTCCCGTTCCAGAGACGTAGCTCCTCCCTGTGTATGTGTGAGTGTGTATGTGTGTGTAGCGGGTGGGTGACAGCTGGGCTCGCAGCGCTCCGCTCCAGTCTGGTAAGAAGCTTCATCTCCAAATAGGATGACCGTCGGCTTTTGTGGAGGGGACTGAATTCTGCGCTGTAGCTAGTTCTGGGACACCCGGTTTGTTCAGTTTACGAGAGAGGAGTTTGAAATCCGAAACATTGTTTTTTCTCTCTAGTGTGGATTTCCAATGGATATTCCGATTTGAAGAGGTGTGATTTGAGAGCGGCATGTAACAAAAAGAAGCGCATGAGAAAAGTAGCGCTCGTATTGTTATTCTGACCGAGCACCGTCTGAACCGCTTTGAGAGCCATACCTCATGGATTACTAAAATATATAGCTGTAAAAACTCCGAGGCATATCCATTCATGAGCTGAAGGTAAGATTTCTTTGTTTATTTCAAACTTTTGGTGCGCGTATAGCCCGTACCAGTGCTTCTCCAGCCCCGGAGGCTTGTTTTCTGAGAAGCCAGGCTGCCGTGCGACAAGTGCACACGCTTCACATGGTTACGTATTTATTAACGTAGGGTGGTCTAGCGTATTTGTATAGGTTTGTTAAAGTTCTGAGAAAAATAGAAAGTGCCTTATTTTCAAATTGAATGAGAACTGCGATGATTGTCTTCAAGGAAAAATCCCTGTGCCGATACAACAGACCACATGTTCGTGCGTAATCCCTTTTATGCTGTTTACCCATATGGAATAAAGAAGTGACCGTCTCAAAAAGAGCTATTGCGGATTACATTGTGTCAAAACCTCTTCACTATCATTCCGGGTAGCAGGTACATTTACGGCAAATAAGAAATGTGCTTGTGGGAACTTGCAGGACCCAGACCGACTGTTTTCCTCTTGCCTCCGTCTGACATGCTGTTTTTCATCCTCGTTGAGTTTAAAGATTACAGCCACAAAACTTCCATCTGTAGACTGAAAATAAGAATGGAAAATTGTAGTATTTGTATGTGCCTAAAACGTTCCCCCTTTTTTTGTGTGAAAACGCTTAAACAGTGAAGCGATGTGTCCGTTATTACAGTGCATGATGGGCTTTTTATTGGCCATTTATTTCACATTCATGGAAATGAGAATTTGAGCAGCAATTGACATGTACAGTAGACATTTTTGCAATCATACTTTCTGTTTTCATTCTTTATATAAAACTAATCAGAGATTTAATGTTAATAATTAATGAATAAGTCATTTCACAGACACATTTTATTTGTTGGGAATTGATTCGAGTTTGTCTGTGCTTCTTATACACAAACAAGCAGACGTTCACCACACAGTGGCTATAGGGTGTGTTCATTGAATTCAAGCTACCAGGAGGCTGAGTGGCCAGTGTTACTCTGGTCCCAAAGATCAATCAAATGTTTGTAATTCTGAGGAGGAGACAAAATTACACCGGTCTCAGAAGTGGATTTGCCATTAAATGAAGTGCTGCCTGCTGCAAATTATTTTTTTAACAAGCTGAGAGAAGAGATAGAGGCCTCACAAACCACATCCAGCAGCCTGACTGCCAACACCCAGTCACTCCCAGTGGTTTCCCTCTCCTCTCCTCTCCTCTCCTCTCCTCTCCTCTCCTCTCCTCTCCTCTCCCAGTATGAAAGATCCCCCAGAGTCACTGGAAAAGATGGAAAAAGGATTCAGCAAATCTAAATGG
Organism: Trematomus bernacchii; assembly: GCF_902827165.1. Classification (NCBI taxonomy): domain Eukaryota; kingdom Metazoa; phylum Chordata; class Actinopteri; order Perciformes; family Nototheniidae; genus Trematomus; species Trematomus bernacchii. Next base: position 9,733,950 of record NW_022988043.1, read on the forward strand.
TTATAGATTATCAAGTGTGTAAGGGTGATGATATTAATGGGGGAATCTAAGGAGTATTGAATGCTCATGGCAAAATATGCCTTTTATCAGAAGATTGTTCGCACATAGTGTTTTGATTTTAGTATTGTCCTATACAAAACATTTAAAAGATTTCATGCCACCACTGAGAAGAAAGGGTGTTGTTTTTTATCCTTTTTCCCCCCTGAAATCGTTGGAAATATTTGGTACTTGTGTGTTTTTTTGATCTGCGACCTTAGGTCTTTTCCCACTCATACTGTGCTGAGTGTTACACATTGATATTGAATGTGAAATAGCAGAATGTTTCTATAACATTCGCCTTAAGGCATTCAAATGTCCTGGAGGCATTTTGCTTGAGATATTGCACAGGCTGTAAATCCTCCCATACTATTTCGTAAGGCTACAACACCACAAAACAGAGTGATAATCCTGCTATTAACACAGTATACATTGACATGTTATGGTGCTGATACATGAATTACAGCATGATTACCTTTGTCACAGCAGCTTGCCTGTTCTCCTCCTGGAGAGGCAGAATAGAGCTGAGCGACCAGAGTTGTTGCTTGTATTTGGAGCAATGCTCCGTGGAGCATTTGATCCGCAGATCCCCTAACAATAGCAATGGGGATGGCATTGTGTGTGACTGATGTGGATTTGTCCCACTGTATGTGTGGGGGAGAGAGAGCATGAGAGGGAGAGTTAGTATTTACCTTTGCCAGTTAAGGGCAGACGCAGTTTGAAAACAGTAGGTTTGAATAATTGATAAATGGCTTTGGTCCTGTTCCAATGAATTGGCCCTCCATTATATGAGACCGGTCAGCTGCTGTTAACCATTGATCTTCATTCAGACAGTGTCAATAGCCCCCATTCAATAGTGTGTGTATTTATGCATATTTTATGAAAGCCATGTTTTATTGATGCATGTCCTTGGTGTGTGGGCTGGTGTTTTAAAAAAAACAATTAGAGGGCGAGAAAGCATCAAACCCCACTAACTCATCTTGATGTGATTTATTAATGCTTAACCTATTTCCAGATTCTACATCTTTCTTAATTGCAGTGGCAACAATGACACTATACGCTAATCAAATCAAGTCGTAGAGATACAAAAAAAAAGGTAAATCATGATTGAGTATATTATGTTTTTAGCTCATTTTGTTTTAGATCAGCCTCATAAAAGAAGTGTGTATTTTTGATGAAGCTGTCCATCAGAGATGTTACATGCTCACTTTTGGCTGTGCTCCTTTGGCTCTCATTTGAGATTTAGTCTGTTGTGATTCAGAAGGTAAAAAAAGAGATAGGAACATATTTTAACAAGCCATAACAACTCCCACCCTGTATAGAGATTCACTTAAGCTTTTGCTGCTCCGCCTCTCTTTTTTCTAATTTCCGTGACCTACTGAAGTTGAAGTCATTATTCGATAAACGCTTTTCATTTTATGTAAGAAAACACACTGAATGATATTTTACAGGATGAGAGGAGATGGCACAGCTCCATCTATATTTCCATGCATCTTCTTTGTTTGTGCATATGAGAAAGCAGATATTTGCTCACTACCTGCCATCCTTTCTAGTTAAGTTGGAACATATCACTTCCTGTTTATATGAGATGATTAATGGTATTCACTATACTAAAGAGACCCAATACATCTCCCTGTGCATGGTCCAGTGTGCTCTATTCACGGCATGGCCCATTGAAAATGTAATCACTCGCTAATCACTTGCTTCAGCGTGTTGCTCTGCTCTAGTCAGTTGTTCACACACACATGCATGGATGCATGGTGTTCCACTTTCTAAGTTTCATTGTGTTGTTTGAACTGGCTGCTTTCGCCTTAACCCTTTCCTCTCCCAAGAAATGGCTCTGTAGTGCATCCATTGAAATAACCGTCTAAGTGTAAAACACTCTTCATACTCGTTACATTAGCATAATTGATTGAGCGTGTTGTCTATGCCAAAAATGCCATCAGCATGAAGGACCAGGCCAAGGCTTTTTTTCGGCCGGGTGCTGCAAGTCAGTGGTAGAATTGGCAGTGTCTTTAGTTTTTTTGGCTGTTGGTCCTTGGCAAAGCTTTGTTGTTAGAAATTAAGTCTATTAGAAAGTTATGGCTGGCCCATCTAGGAGAAGATTGCTAAGAAGCCAAACTTGACCACACAAATGAAAACAAAAGCAACATTTAAAATCTGCTTATAACACCAGGTTTCTCTTCATGGAAATGCTATATCTGAACTAGTCAGAACATGCAACATTAACACACACTAATACCTTTGTCAGAGCCGAGTTTGATCGTCTGTCATTACTCAAATGGGATGGAGATGAAATGCATTTGCAGGGATAATCCAAAAGCAGCAGGGCTTTGTGTGATTGCCTGGGAGATGAATGAATGACTGGCCTTGAAAAGAGCCAAGTCTTGTACTACAGACCAGATGATGTATGTATATCGTGGTACACAGCATTAAAGTATGATGTCCTAGTTCCTGTCCTGTTGTGCTTTTACAGGTGAGAGCAGCCAGCTGTGAGCCAGGAAGAGAGCCACAGTCTGTTAAGTCTCATTAGGGCCACATCCGCTGCTGAGGCAGTGGTTATTGCTGTGGTTAGTTTGCTTGTTGGAAGCCAATAAGGAAGTGTGTGTCATGAGTGTGTTAAGCATCAGGTAAACACCATCTTGTTTAGCTCTTTAAGTGCTAACTCTGCCGATGTGCCACTGTGCGGTGTGAGTCAGACCCTCTCACGTTTTCTGTGTGTATATTACCACTAAGCGCAGAGGGTGGCTCATGGTGGGGGGGGTTTGAGTGTGTGCATTTGTGTACTCTCTGTGACTCTGCGTGCATGTTTGCGTGGCGTTGTTGGAGTGCATCTGTCCCTCCTCCCCAGGCCCCAGCGATTGGCACTGCATCTCTCATCTATTAATCATAGAGCGCTTGCTCTCTCATTCCGTTGCCATAGTTTCAGGACCTGAGACAGTGTTGGGGTGCATGGCTGCCAGTAGAGAGGAGAAGTGAGAGGAAGGGGACAGAGGAGGAAGGAAGAGAAAAAGGAAAGGAAATAAGTGGGGATGCAGAGGGAAGGAGGAAACAATATACGGTATAGCAAGGGAAAAGCAAAGTAATTGAAATAGAGAAAAGGAGGAAGAGAAGTGATTGAAATAGCAATAACAGGCTCACACACCGAGCAGGTCCTCACATGAGTGTGCTTGAAGAACCAAAATGGATTCCATTTTTATCTCAGCAGTGAACCCTCTATCTCCTTCTGTGCATGCTTCTTTTTAGTCTCTCTCTCTCTCACACACACAGACACACACACAAACCTAAACTCTCTCTGTGCTCCTTCCTAAAGAGAGCAGGAGAATATTTTCACAGTACGCATCATCTTGTGAATAACTGCGAGTTCGTGGGGCTGGTGCATCTCCAGTGTGTTACAGTACATTGAGCGGCTGTTATTTCACCTTGCTGTACAATGGAGAAGCCTTCCACTGAGCTGAGATGGAAGATGGGCCGGAGCCCCCTGTTTCATGCTCAGTTGGATGTGTTGATGGTAAAGCATGCTGAATTCATGTGTTATTCAATGACGGCTAGCAATGGAAATAAACCACTATGGAAATGTCCAAGGCAGGGAATACCTGTGGCTATCAAGCCTGGTCTCTCTGTATTTATCTGCCTGTCCCTCTCCCTTTCTTCCTTTTCCTGTACTGTTTTCTATCCCTCTAACTTGGATTTCCCCCCCTCTCTGTGCAGGAGGAATACTCACCATGCGCTGTGCTTGTTGTTTTGGCTGTAGGCTTTGTACCTCCCATATGACCTCATAATCTCATTTGGGTCTTTTAATGGCTAACCATGCACTAATGTGGTGGTTGTACTATCGCGTTGTCTCATCACATCATAGCCTGCTGGTGAGCAATTCCAATGGGAGCTTTTTAAGAGCTGTCTGAACTGTAATCATAGGATTTTCATAACACAACATAATTTCTCTTAAATGCAGCTACACAATCACTCATAAATTAATTCACACACATACAAAAGACACATGTAAGTGTACACAGATTTAGACACCAGGGCAGATTCTTTCTTGTCAGAGGAATAAACAAAGCCTGTCATTGTGGTGCACAGTGAGTGCCAATGGGCAAACACCCAATGTACCTGATTGTAGAATACACTGTGTAAATCCCCCTTTGCTATGTATGAACTTTCTGCAGGGGAATTACCATTAGTGGAGAGAAGCACAAAGGAGGAAGTGATAGGCTGCGTTTGCTTTCTGTGCTGATGGCAGTGGGGTGCTTTCTGTGCCTTTGAAGTGATGGGATTGCAGGTGACATCATAGCGGTCACATTCTCAGGTGCAGCAGGTGAATTAATCCAGGTGGGGGATGAGGTAAAGGTGTGTGTGTGTGTGTCTGTGTGTGCAGATCCGGCGTGTTAATGCTCTTGAGTATCTGTGGAAGCAGGCATGCATGGCTGTGTGTGTGGACGTGCCTTTGTGTGTGTGTGCATCAGTCATCAAAGCAGAGGAAAGCCAGTGTGTAAGGTGATCTGTATGCTCATGGCAGAGCAGCAGTCATACTCTCCCAGAGGCTATAAGCCTAGCTGAATGTGGAACAAGCAGCTTCTTCTTCCACAGATACAATGCTGGTTTCCATGCGCTGACCAGACAAGGCTAGACAGATTAAGCTTATTATCCATGTTTCTAGATTTCCTCTATTGCAATATTTTTGTTCAAATGATCTTTTAACAGTCATGTAGTTTCACATAGACTAATATTGCTTTATATGTCGTGATGCAAACCTTTCTTAGCTGTCCATATAACCTGGCAGAATGATGTCAGCTCAAACAAGCATTGAGTGATATCCTAGACAGCAAGTCATTTGTAACAACCATCCCTGGCTCATCTGACACACTGATGACGATGATGATGAATGATTGCTTGTAATAGGCCCTGGGTGATTATTAATTATTTCCAGGTGACTGCTAAAGCTACAATGACATGGAGTTATTCTGACAAATAAACATGAAAAGTAATAAGGGAAAACTTTCATGGAGATGTGAGAGCAATCACAACAACTTAGACACGTTCAAGTTACGGATATAATATCCGAAACGTCTCACTATCAACATTATTTTAGTTTATATTAACGGGGTTTCTTACAGCAAAAATACAGCCTACATGTGTTCCTTCCGGGAATGCCTCAAACCTTGTTAAGAAATCAGTCTTCCCCTGGTCACAGTGGCTGGCAGACTACAAGTGATTCCCCTGAGGGTCCTCTATTTCACAATCCAATCAGCCCCAACTCGGAACAATATTACCTCTGTGTGTGTGTGTACATTTATTACATAGCTAATGAAGAAATTGCAGCCATGTGGCATAGGCTGGTGGCGTGGCTGGTGAAAAAAAGAAACACACGCAGTCTCATGCACACTCTCTAGTCCCCTAGCCCTTTCCCTCTTTTACCACAATACACACACATGCACACACACACGCCCGACCACAAGGCCCCCAGTGTTCTTGGCCTGTCTGTCCATCGGCTCATGCGGAGCGCTGGGCTGGGAGTACTTATCATCACTCCGCTGAGTGGAGGCCTCACAAAGGCCCACTCACACCGCGCACGTGCACACACACACACACACACACACACACACACACACACACACACACACACACACACACACACACACACACACACACACACACACACACACACACACTGTCAGCAGAGGGAGACTTTTCGGTATAGCCAGGACTGCAGGAATGATTATATATGGTGCGACAGCAGCCTGAGCCCACACTGCAGAGAGTTGCCTGATGGCAGGTAGACATGTAGGAGGCAAATCCTAGTGTTTTAAGTGAAATTAACACAACCATAACATTTTAAAGGAACAGCTTGACATTTTGTGAAATCAAAATGATTTGCTCTCTTTTCTAACAGTTTGCACTCGCTGTCATGTCTGTTGGGTAAATAAGAAGTTAGCCAGTGGTTGCAAGGCTTAGCTTCCTAAAATCAATGGAAATAGGGGGAAACAGCTTTCTTGGCATTGTCTGAAGGTAAAAAAAAGTATAAGCTGTAAAAAAAAAAAATGGATTATGTAAAAACATAATTACATGTGGTTTTACAAGATTATTGGCTAAATTGTTTTGCTGGCAGGAGTAACTTCCTGGAGCAGTCTTTGGGAAGTTACTTTTTCCTTGACCGAACACCTCATAAAACCACAAGGTGTTTTTTACAGGTTAAACAAATAAGCTATAAAGTGTGCCTTTGGAGGTGCTGCTAGGCAGATTGTGTTACTTATGCACCGAGCCAGACTAGCAATTTCCCTTGGTTCAAGTCTTGGTGCTAAGCTAACCAGCTACTGGCTGTTTTTTACAACTGCCATACTGAAATGAGAGTGGTATCTATCTTCTAATTTTTTTGTTTCAACATGCTTTATTTGCCATTTTGGGAGAGACGGGATAAGTAAACAGCAGACAGTGATGTTAAAAACAGGCAAAGCAGGCAGGTATCCAGGGGTCACAGGGAATGGAGGAAAGCACAGACTCACAGAGGTAACTGGGAATTTAAGTAGACAGGTAGAGAGGAAGCCAACCTGTCAGAGAGAGTAATAGGAAGAGGCTGGATGGTTAACAAGGGAGGGAGGCAGTGAGATTTTAGGCACACAGGGCAAAGGAACTCAACACATTTCCTTTTCAAAATGGATTCTTGTGAAAATGAATAATATGTCACCTCGCCCCCATCGATGCCCCTTTAATCTGGACAAAAGGTGCTCTGTATGTGGTCAGGTAATCAGGCAAGCAGTTTGATAGGCAGGAAGACAGACAAGCTGTGAAGCAAGAAAAGAGAAGTTGTGCCTTGCATGATAATGTATTAATTCATCCCCCACTCTGATAATGTTCACAGCATGCTTGGCTTGATTCATTCATCACAGTCTACTGGGGGCCTTTTTACGTTATTTGTTAAAAAAAACTCTTTGCTTTTCTAAACCTGTTAAGGCTTGATTTGTGTTCTGACTGGATTATTCAGGAGATGATTGCTTCTGGGTTTGTTAAGGTGTGTGAGGCTACGGCATGTTTTTGAGCCAGTGTCTTATTTGTGTATGTATACACTCTTGATGCATAAATTGGTGTGTGTAGAGACTGAGAATTCTGCAATGAGGCCTATTTTGGTCTCTGAGTAGTTTGGTTTGATTGGGCAGCGCGGCAGCTGCATACTGAAATGCTGTCTTTTGATCTACTCCCATCCTTAACTAATCTGGGACTGTCTCATCTGTTTAGCTGAAATGTTATCCTTATTTGTTTCTTGTGGGATCTGTTTAATTTCATCTAAAGAACCAACAAATCCTCCAATTATTGATTGCGGAATTATACAGCAATTGAACCCTTGATTATTTAATTGGGTTTATAGTCTGAGTTAGGAGACATGGCTATGCGCCCAGCTCCTATGAGGAGAGTTTGATGAGTCAAAACTGGTCTGACATCATCAAAGAGAATATTTTCAGATTTTGGAAGTAATTATTAGATTGTGTGTGTTCAAATCCTGTTTGTATGAGGCTTTAAACTGCTGCTCTCATCTGTTAGACTGGTAGGAAAAACAGAACACAGCCAATTCATTAGTCAGCCCATCTTCAGTTTCTCTCCTCTTTCTTTAGTGCGTGTTTGTGTCGGAGAACATGTGAGCTAACACTGGGTGCATGACATCTAGTAATGCTAGCTAGTATAATGCTAGCCTGGTAACTAGATAGGAACACAGGACGGCAGGTGAGGCTATCTAGACCCACTTTCCGTTAATGATTTAGGTGGTGTAGATGGGTCTTACTCAAAGGGAATGGCTTCTCTTTCAATTGTCATGTCTTAAAGTAACATTTTGTATTTATTTTAAATGTACATTCATATCAGAAGATTGGAGTCCTGAGAAAACCCTTTTTAAATTCCTCCTCAGTTGTTAGAGTGTTGCTTTTGCCTTGTTTTTGTCACATGGCTCCTTTACCTGAGGCCTGTACTACGAAGCTGGATTTTCGCTTAGCCGGCTAACTTCAGGGAAATCTCGGGCTTTCCGGTCCTACGACGCTGGTTCTCTTTTTAGCAGGCTAGATTTCCATGGTAACTTATGCTGAGCGGCAAACCTGCTCCGGAGCAGGTTAGGTGGCAGGCTAAGGCCCCGCTCACACGGGACCGTTTGCGTTTATGCACAGTATGCGTATTCAAAAAAGTCTTCCGTTCACATGCATTTGTTTCATTTAACGTGTCTGTTCAAACGAGGCCGCTGGAAACGCTGTAGTACATATGCTGGGACTGTAAGTGGCGCTGTAACTTCCGCCAAAATACACCAAAAGCCGCGAAGAAGAGCAACCCAAGCAGCCCCGCTGCAATGTTGCCATGGCTACCCTTCTGTTTAAGCCCCGAAACTGAAACTGAAACTGAAAGAAACTGAAGCACGTCTCCGTGTAGAGGACGGCTCAGAAAGAGATATTCTCTACAAACACCGGGTGAGATCCTCCTTTGTCAATATAATGGATCAATGCATGAAATCTGACTCTGTTTATTTTGTTTAAGGAGTATATTGGGCGTTAACAATTCTGGTTTGCCTTTTATAATATTATTTCATTCAAGAACCCCTTGTGCGTTTAATTAACACAGCTATTTTTGATAGTTGCTGCAGGAGAGGTGGGGAGAGGCGGGGCTATCGTTATTTTTTCAGGAAATATTTGTATAGAGGTGATTACACGGACTCGGTTGACCCCCCAGAGCGTTTCGTTTGCAAATCTATCCACCTTGGGACCCGTTATTGTTTGTGGGGTCAGTTTCTATCGGCCTCGTGTAAATAATAGGGCTATACGCACGCGAAACTATGCAGATACAAGCAGTTTTCTCCTCGTGTAAACGGCGCCTCAGTGAAAGCACCGCCTGCTGACCAATCAGAGCTCCGTGTGCGGAGTTTAAGGCGCCGTTTACACGAGGAGAAAACTGCTTGTATCTGCATAGTTTCGCGTGCGTATAGCCCTATTATTTACACGAGGCCGATAGAAACTGACCCCACAAACAATAACGGGTCCCAAGGTGGATAGATTTGCAAACGAAACGCTCTGGGGGGTCAACCGAGTCCGTGTAATCACCTCGATACGAATATTTCCTGAAAAAATAACGATAGCCCCGCCTCTCCCCACCTCTCCTGCAGCAACTATCAAAAATAGCTGTGTTAATTAAACGCACAAGGGGTTCTTGAATGAAATAATATTATAAAAGACAAACCAGAATTGTTAACGCCCAATATACTCCTTAAACAAAATAAACAGAGTCAGATTTCATGCATTGATCCATTATATTGACAAAGGAGGATCTCACCCGGTGTTTGTAGAGAATATCTCTCTCTTTCTGAGCCGTCCTCTCCACAGAGACGTGCTTCTTGGTCGGTCGATGCAATATCCACAGATTCGGTTTCTTTCAGTTTCAGTTTCGGGGCTTAAACAGAAGGGTAGCCATGGCAACATTGCAGCGGGGCTGCTCCGTTGCTCTTCTTCGCGGCTTTTGGTGTATTTTGGCGGAAGTTACAGCGCCACTTACAGTCCCAGCATATGTACTACAGCGTTTCCAGCGGCCTCGTTTGAACAGACACGTTAAATGAAACTAATGCATGTGAACGGAAGACTTTTTTGAATACGCATACTGTGCATAAACGCAAACGGTCCCGTGTGAGCGGGGCCTTAAGCGATCAATTCATATTACAGGATAGAGGAAATACAGAAAAACTGCCGTTGCAGGAAAGACGGCCGGCCAAAATCAACTGACTGTGTGAACGTGAACGTGAACATTTATAGAATATCCCCTCCCATCTTCAGAGCAATCTGACTATTATAATATTAGCGTTAAGAAAGCTTACTTAAATATCTGCCACGACATAAGTAACCGGACATTAAGTACAGTCCGCGGCACTGTGAGTGCAGACGTCGATGTGTCCCATTATCATTCATATCATATCACATCATAATGTATCATATATTTCCTTATCTGAGTCAGCTTCTTGAGCCGTATCTGGCCGTGCAACACTCACAGTGTCACATACTGTATGCAGAAGTATTATTTTAAGCAACACATTAAGTTGACGAAACACTCGAGTCAAATTCTCCTAATTAAAGTCAGATCCACTCGTGTCTTGGACGGGGCAGTGATTTCATAAACCTGTTAATGTACGCATTCAAACACTTTTTCTTTTACCAGCTGTATTCACCTTGCAGGTGCAGCTATGTGGCTTTTATCCTGGATAAAGTGTTTAAGTCATGGATGTTTAAAGTTTAACTTCTTCATATTTGACTAATATTAAAGTTCACTTTTCATTCAGGAAGTATGACGCTGTGCTGTCAGTACGCTTGTCCGTGTTTGAGATTGGTCGAATGCTCCAAATACCACCCCTTTCATGTGAACGCGCAACTAACTAGATAGGACACGGCTGGCTTGAGCGATCCACTTGATAACCAGCGTCGTAGTACAGTTTAGCCAGAGCGCGTATGTTTTGGATTGGGCCAACCGGCTAACTCAAACATATCCAGGTTAGGTTGAACCAGCTTCGTAGTACAGGCCTCTGGTCTCCATCTTGAGTTTAAACTGCAAAGTTACAGTATGTTACATCACATTACAAAAAAAGAAACCAGACAGCAAGGGAAGGAGGTGGGATGAGTCTTTGGAGGTGCAGCTCTGACCTAGATAATATTGGGAGTTAAGAGTGCTGAGTTGAACCTGTGGTGTACGACTTTGAATTGCCTTGTGTTGAAAGGTGCTATATAAATAAACTTGCCTTGCCTTGCCTTGCCTACGACCATTGTTGTCATTCAGACTGTATCTGACTTTTATCGCCATCCTTCCCTTTAGTGGTGGATTTGCATGTCTGTTTGGTCCTGTGAGGTTCAGTCATCCAGTGTCAGCTGAATTCCCTCAAGCTGACTGGTTGATTGTTGCAGACTCTATCTAGAACAAACAGTTTTCATGCAGCCAGCTGATAAGATGGGACAGAGTGCATGTTGTGTTCTCACTGGCGCCGCTGCAGCACTCATTTGTATCACACATTAATAACAAGTGAAGGACTTAGCAACTATGGGTGACCCAGACTTTGTAAATGAACAGTCACAGATAGCACAGAATCCTCAGACAAAGATATTTGCTGTCTTTAACACTGTGAAGAATGTGGTTACAAATAATTAGATCACTTGTGTACATTACAAATGACATTCACACAGGTCTACACAGTTCTTACAAACACATGCATGCCCACATATATGCACACAAGCATGCTCAAAACCACATTAACACATAAACTCAATAAAGCAGGACCTACATCCAATAACCCTGTGACAGCTGAGCAATTAACTGACACGTTTGAAATATATCCCATAGTAGAATTTAGTACATAGCTGGGATTCAACCTTTTTACTGCTACTGTGGTTTTATATGCTTCTAGTTGTACATAACAACTATATTGCATACACTTTTTGTGGCACTTGTAGACTCGACAAAGAATGAATAAAGCTTATCTAAGAATAAAGTAGGAGCCATTTTAGCATCACGTACAGTACAAGCATGTTATTAAAATTTAATGAACACGATTCACTCCATAGTACAACCCAGTCATATTTTCCCATGTTTTAATATTTGAATAGTTCATATTTCATCCTGGGCTGTGTGATATGCTGATTACAGAGGGCAGAAAACGGCGGGGTTTCAGCTATTTTCATTTCCACTTTACATCAGCGCCTCACTCCTGTTCAGGGTAATTGTCTGTACGAAGCAGCCTACATGGCCTCAATTACCTTGGGAGGCTGTATTCCTTACCTCCACCGCTTGCATAATAAGGCGTGACTTTCTATGTGAGTGCTCTCATTGCCTGTCCCACCCTGGAGGCAGTCACATAGTTATTCCTTCATTACGGTGATTTCCATGCTTGTAACACTGGGCTAATTATTATAGTAAATACTGCCTTAGCTGTGACTACAGCAACAACTGAATGGCGTGGGTGAGCATTGGAGAGAAGGCATTTAATTGATTATTAGTTGGATTCCTCTGCAAATGATTGGAGTCCGTCTCACACGACAAAGGAAGAGTGACGCTATTTTTATCCAAAGCACCTTACTGGATAGCAGCAGAGTGGATTTTTAGGTTGTATCAGTATGAACCAGTTAACATGTTCTAGTGTGCAAACTTTAAAATGTAGTGCAATGAAGTGGCAGTGCTTCAGTCAATTTAGGATAAAAAGGAACAAAGTCTCCCATTTTGTTCTGACCAAGCAATTTCTCATCCACTTTTCGTCCTTAATTCTTTGTGCCACTATATTGAGATTAAATAAAGATTGTGGTCAGGGGAGATATCGATTTTAGTGGCTAGAAGGGTAGCCGATTCTCAGGAGCTTTTTATAGCCATTAGCAATAGTTATTCATTCCCTGGGATGCATTGTGTTACAGCTAAGGAGGGTGTTGGAGCTCACACTGGGATTGTAATCAATGGAAGCATTTATAAAGTATTTTTCAGAGTGTCTTTCTTCTTCTCACGAATGACCTCAGTCTTCCTCTTTTACACCAAAGTGCTCCCATCATGAGTTCAGCCCATGGCTCACGTGTGCCTTAATATGGTCATCATATGATGTGCAGCAATAAAACCATTACAGGAAGGTTAGTCACAGGAACAGCTTGCTGACTACAGTATCTGCCATATGCCTCACGTAAACAAAGCTAAAAGGAGATATTATTCACAGTGGGATGTAATGAGGAGCTGAATGCAGAGGAAAGAGGGAGACCTAACAAGTGAGGAGGCTTTGGTTACCCTTTTAACTGATAGCTATCTCTCAAATGGACGGACAGAGGAGTGCACCTGCACTGCAGCCATTTGTATAAGAGGACAAACAGTGTATTTTATTACCTGGGGGATGATGAAACTTTATCCACCTTTGAGGGGGTTTTATGGTGGACTTTAATGAACAAATATGTGTGAGAGATAAGAAGCTTTAGTCAGGGGTTTATGGCATTGTGACGGTTAGCTGGACATTCTAGATGATGTGCATACGAGTGCCCCCATACATACATGAATAGGCGAACACACTCACCCAGGCAGCCAGGCATGTGCTCACTCACAAGCAATCATATATCATAGATATAGCCTCTCAATGTCACTCATACATCCAGAGCTACCCAGCAGAACACAGCCTCAGGGTGAAGACATGCCATGCTAAGGGCTGGGCTGCGTATGTGTCCCGTATCTACTATCAGGGTTTTGGGCTGGGTTCGTTGTATCAAGTGTCCGTGGGTCGGACATGTGCTGGGAGTCAGATGTCTTTGTGGTCAGATGAAGATCTGATCCGTGAGAAGACTTATTCTCTGACTCAGGTTTTCTTTGTTTTGTTGGCGTCAGGTTCCTGCTGAAGAACACAATTAAATAATGAAAGGTGGCTGTATAGGCTCAATTGAACCTATTTGTGGATTAATCCTTTATGCAATCATATTTAATTTATTGGAGAAATGTGTTGAAAACTGGTAATTAGTTTAAAATACACATCTGGTTATAGCTTCTATATTATGACAATGACATTTTTTTCGAATGTGGGTCTAATTACCAAACAATTGTAATATGTCACCTTGCATTCTGGAAAACTACAGCTGCCATCTTCACTTGTAAAAATTATAAATTGATTGATCAAGAGAAAATGGGAGATCATCGGTTAATCATTAAAACTAACATGAGATTGTTCTGGCTGATGATTTTTGGCACTATAACTCCCTGCAACTTACAGTAGCTTCAAGCAACTAAACAACGTATGGCACATATATATGCTTCATGAAATAACACTTTGTCGCACCATCTGTTGTTTTCCAATTTCTTTCAATTAAAATACATTTGGGAATTTCAGCATCAAAGTGCGGCCAAACTAAGAACACTGAGTCATGGTTTCTAACAGCATGACTCTTACCTCAATTACACATTTTGGCAGTGCGGGGAAATAGCATTTATCCAGCATTGCGATGTGATGAAAAGCCATGTCAAAGTGAGCGTAGGTAGATCTGATTGCAGGGTGTGTTTGAAACATAATATAGATCTGATTTTCTTCATGTTCAAAATGAGAAGGACATGATTCCTCGAAGTGGTGAGTTGAGTGTTCGATCAAACCTCATTGTGTCTCTGCCCACCCACACTGCAGGCCGAGGATGTAAGCTATAGTGGTCGTTCACAAAGAGCCATTCAACTAAACTTCCTCCCCTAAACAGATCAAACGTATAGATAAGACGAACAAACATGATATTTCCCCCATCTTTCTTTCAGTCAATAAAGATGTTCTTTTGTATAAAACAGACCCGTTTTCTCAGCCCTTAAGGTATAGACATGCGGAGGAAAGTATCAGGTCGCGAGAAAAGCGGATCTACCTGACTGCAGGGTGTGATTTCCAGATTAGTCACTGCAGGAAATATCTCTCACATTTACAATTTGCCCTTGTGCAAATGTAGATATGTTGTAAGACAAGACAGGAACATTTAGAGACATTTTTGCTGTGCTAAATTGGTCTTGTTCTTGTCTGTTAAACAAATACTTTGACTCAAGCTATTTAACCTAGTTCTTATTTGTTTTATTCTATTCAAACCTTTTATCAGAACCACATCAATTCCTGTGCATAAGAGGATGTTTCCTGGAAAAGGCCTGACCTCCACAGGGGCTTTTCAGACAAGCAACATGAAAAGCTTTAATGAACAGAGCGCATTCTGTTGAGAGCAGCAGTAGATAAATAACAAACATTTATGTCCATAAACATGTAAGCAACAACTTTAAAATAGAAAAAAGGGCAATGAGTGCCTGTTCTCTTTCTTAAAGATTGCAGTTGTTGACATAGTGTAGGATTTGTAAGGATGAGGCAGACGAGGAGGAGAAGAGAAATAGATCTGCTTTGGTGGAAGTTGGCCTCTCAAGAGCGCAGTATGGTGCTCTTGTAGTTGAAAGTGTGTGCATGTATTTGTGAACATGTGTGCGGGTGTGTGTACATCAAAGTTTTTTATTTTCATGTATTTTCTCTGTGCTCATGCCCTACCCCGCTGTGAGCTTGTGTGTACTTAGGTGTAGACCCCCTGTGAAGTAAATATTGCAGCGCTGGGAAAGCAGGGCCAGGCGCACGGGGCCAGAGCAAAAGAAGCAAACAGGGCACACAACCTGCACACAGACCCTTCTTTATACCCCATCTATAACACAGTTCCACGAAGGACAGCCTGAGGCTAGAGAAGGTCTGTCAAGGTAGTTCATTGTGCAGTAGGAAGTGGGTTGTTCATATGGTAATAGCTGCTGGAGCGGGTTCCTTCAAAGCCCGTTTGTTTTAGTGAAAGTTGTAGTCACTCATTGAGGGGGACTGGATGGAATGTGACAGGGTGCACTGCTGTTTAGTTACTGTAGCTTAATTGACCCTGAGAAAGACGAGCGAAGGCGGTTGAAGGAGGAGGAGGAGGGTTATTGCTAAAAGAAGTGGAGGAAGAAGAGGTGGGAGGGAGCGAGAGAAAACGGACAGAGCAGTGGGGGGGGGCAAAAAAACGAAAGAAGAAATTGAGAGAGACAGAATGAAAGAAAGAAGAGAGGACGCTTCATTATGGTAGAAGCAGCTCTTTCGCTGGAATCTGTTTATCTGTTCAGTCGACAGGAAAAGTCCTTGTGGTGAGCGCGCAGCACAGAGAGATGGATTCCTCTGAAGTCCTTCTGCTAATGAGCCAACTTGTCCAGAATCATCATCTTTCTAATTATTTACTACATTTTTATTTATGGTTCCATTTATGCCTTTTCTATTTATTGCATGCTGATCCGCTGTTTTCTTTTCTGGGTCAGGAAAAAGCTGAGTCTTGTCTTTTCTCATTATGCTACATTATGATAACAATCACAGGAGCATTGTGGATCAGCAGGGAAACATTTGTAGAGGTTTTATGTCAAAAACCTCTACACCCTTAATGATTTACAATCTATCCGATACTTGTTTACATTTATATCAAAACTTAAAAGGGTTAACTTGCTGATAGGGCTAATGACAAATCAGCTGATCACCAAACGATTAGGACAATGCCTCTGGGCAACATGATTGTTCTTAATAATTCTTATGGTAAATGAATGCGTCTAAACGTTTAAAAAGAAACTCAGTCTGGTAAAAGATGGAGAGATGAAACTGATTGACATGTTGACAACCCTTTTTAAAAATGATTTAAACTCTCCAGCCTGGTAACCAAGCCTAGTTTAACTGAATAACTAAGTTTTCATATTCAATGTCAAGTTGTTTCTTTGCTTAAAGAAGTCAAAGCGGACATATAAAATATGTTTGTGTGTGTGTTTGTTGTGTGTGGTTGTTTGTCTTTCTGATATACCCCTGAAGTCATAACTAGGGAGGACTAATCTGACAGATGTGATGGATGATAAAAAAGACACACACATGCACGCACACACACGCACGCACGCACGCACGCACGCACACACACACACACACACACACACACACACGTTCATAGTTTATTGTGCATGGGCTACACAGCCACCTTTCACCTTGATCTTTTACACAAATGTTGAGCAAATCATCAGTTCAAAAGATTGGCAAGGCTGCAGTAGGAGACAAAACAATTGAAACGTTCAGTCCCATTTTTCTATTTCCTCTGTATGAAATGTTTCTTTTGTCTGAGGACACGATTTAATCAAAAATGTAGCGACCTCCACAGACCTTGGTCAGGCTCCCCATTATTTGGGTTGAAGCTAGCTGCAGTTGGTGGGGCTATTTTAAGGCTCCGGCTGCTGCTTGCCCTGTACTTCCTATATCTCTCAGTGGGAACAGGGAGTCATTGATCTATTGCCTAGCAGCCCTCCTGCACCCCCCCCCTCTCCCCCTTTCAGCAGGAACCTACAAAGCATCTCTACCCTGCAGCTTTCACCTTCATATGGCATACCAACTACTATATACTGTGAGTAAAAACAAAATATCAGTGTGAGAGAAAATCAGTTGAAATCGCTTTAAGTGACCACATTAGCACATTGAACCTCAAAAAAAGAACGTTTTTCTCATTGTTTGCTACACAGTTAATAAATAATAGACCTGGAGACCCTCGCCCTTTCCAGTGTTCAGTAGTATTTCTCAGGTATAAGAACAGAAACAAAGATAAAATGCTGCCTGACTCTCCAGCCAAGCAGTAAACACCTTGGCATACTACCACTGCTGATGCGGAGAAAAAGAGCACATGCACTTTTCTTTGAAAGGAGATATTGTTCAGTTTCACTTTGACTGTATTGTTGCTGCTCAGAGGGGACCTTGTGGCTGTTTTGTAATGTGGTGACTTTTTGAAGTTGATCTTTAAACTGAAGAATGACTGAACAACTTCTTTGGTTAAGCTTTTACAGAGGATCTGAAGTTTCAATGGACAAACATAGAGGAATTACTTAATTCTTAATGCATACGTTGTGGGAGAGATTTGGGACTAATGTCAGGTGTCAATCCAAATTAAATGCAGATGTTAACCAAATTTATGTTAATTAACAACTAAATGTGTGCATTTTATGCGTTTCCATGCACTACCTTGTGTGTCAATATTAGCTCTCAAGTCAGGTGCCATATACCACTGCAAAAGATGATGTTATTAAACAAACTACAGCCAAACCTCCCAATGATGGTTAGAAGGTTTAAAAAGGGATGGAAATATGGCATTTATGGTTGTTCATGTAATAACTGGAGGAGTATTGCTACATACTCTCACACTTAGTAGAGCGAAAGCTTGACGGACCTATGATTTATTGCTTATTTCCATCTCACATCGCACTTTTCATCCTCAAGCAAGCATAAAAACTTTTTTAATCTAAAAATATTCCAATGATACACTGCGGGTTATTTCCTGTAACTTAGTGTTTATTTGACCAAGTACGAGGTCATTTTTCAAGCTTCACCTGTTGGCTTAGCAGCAGGAGAAAGGATTGCTGCAGAAAAGGTCCACAAATATCCCACATCCATCTTGCTCTCTCTCGCTGTCCGGCTTTTCTCTCACTGCATGTTCTCTAAGCTCCCTGCTGATGGTTAGCCGAGGAGAGAGGTGAGACGAAAGAATGGCATCCTGGAGTCTGTATATTTGTGTGCATGTTAGAATATGTGTATTAGTGCTGAACGTACTGCTGCGTGTAGCTTTCACTTATCTTTCATATGAAAAGTCAACTAAATATAACCCTTTTAAAAAGAGACAAGGAGACTTAAGGGATGATGGAGGGGTGTGCTGCTGTAATAATGCAACTATTGAGACATCTCGTCCCTGTGACGTGTTTTGGTTCACCAGCAATCAGGATTGTTCATTCATAAGTCCCCCCTGTGCCCACTCAATCACCACTTTAGTTTACATAGCCCGTCGTTCCGTCTGAGGTTCTGGCTGTGGACCCTCCTGCTATGTCTTTGTTTGTTTTGGTAATGGATTCCAAGTTGCTATTGTTGTTTATGTCACTTGGTGATTGATGGGAAAAACTCAGCTTCTCTTAGCCCCCCCCCCCCCCTTCCCCTCCCAAAGCCATCCTTGTATGCCTCTCAATATGAACACACAGTGAGCAGAACAAGTTCCATCCTATTCTCCTGACAAAGTGACTCACTGGCATCCGGATGCTCGCTTTTTTGGACCAGCGGGCCATGCCTTTAAATCAAGAGGGAGACCTTTCTGAAAACAAGGTTGATTCTGTGTGGCTATGACAGTGCAGCCTCCAAAGGAAAGGTTGAGATTATATGCGTGGACAGTTTGGGGGTCCCTCTATTCATCGGCCATGTCACCCCATGGGGGAGGACTAATTGGTGGCCCCTAAGAGCCCCCTGTTTTGTCCCCCGTGCTCACAAAGGCGTCGGGGTGCGGTCGCGTAGAAGATGGGGGTGGAGGGAGGCAGCAGCGAGGACAGAGAGAGGAGCAGGTTTCCCATAGAATAGTTGGCCGGGATGAACTGGATGGGGGCCTCGCCACTGGGTTGCAAGGGGACACGACACACTCATTCACTCACTCATTGACACACACACACATATACCCTCTCAGTGGGGGACTCTGGTGCCAGTTGCTGGCCTCCTCCTCTACGAATGATCCGAGACTGACCCACATAGTCAGCCATGTGTGAGGCTTCCCTTTATCCCACAGCCCAGTTGAAACATTGAGTTATGGGTGTTCTCTGGTGCTCCCTGCTTTCTCGGCTGGGACTGCACTGGGGCCCCATGTGGGCCGACATTGTTCACCCCGACCCAAGGACAATGAAGCTGTTGGCTTGGCAGAGAGAGAGAGAGACAGGGAAGGGGGGGAATAGGGAGAGAAAGAGATTGAGATGGACAGGGTGAATAATTGAGAGAGGATTGGAATGGTACAGATAGAGAGATATGGAGGTATAGAAAGTGTTTGGGGTAAAAGAGACGGAGAGAGATTGCATCTTTGGTAACGGAGGTGGAAGAGATAAGAAACTTAGACGACAGAGGTAAAGGGAGAGTGGAAGATAGGCATGAGAGATAGAAAGAGTGAGACAGTGGGACATATGGTGAGACAGACAGGGAGCAAAGCGACTGGGCCACTATGAGTAAGTATTGATTGCAGTGTGTGCTGGGTGTCTTCAGCTGTCAGAGCTGGATCCAGAGCGGGGTCGTTAGTGTCTGCGTGCATGAAGGCTGGGCATTAGTGGCTCTTTAACAAACTCTGTATTGATTGGGACTTAGAGGAGGACCTAGATGTATACGATGGGATAATGTCCTCTATGTAATTAGCACCATTGCTCTGATAGTGACATTGTGCAGGACATAAGGGCTGGAGGAAAGAGGGAAACCATTAGTTCCAATCTGAAAGATTCTTTAAAGTAAAAGCTTCATTTCATAATTTCTCCCCCTGCAGTTTTTATGAGGCTTTTAACCTATCTGCTCCCACCAATATTTAATCTAGATTCAGGCATTTTATGCGGTTAAAAGCAGTTGATGAAGCTGATACTAATAGTTTATCTTAAAGGCATAAAGACGATAAATCAGGGAAAGGGAACTAAGACTGTGTCATGGGTCATTTAACACGTTCTCATTCTCTCCCCACTTCCATCGTTTCTCCCATCTATTTGACCATGAATAGTGACCTGCTCTCAAAAGAGCAATATAATTGACAAATGACTTTAGCTAATCAAGTGATTGTGGTGATGATGATTACCGAGAGAAAGTGTTAACTCGTAGAGCCAAGCAGCTAGCTCAAGTACACAGGCAATTAAAAAGTGCATTGATTCAGACTCATATGTTGTAGGAATTGTTCTTTTTACAAAGCTGAAAATAATCTTGTAAGGAGAAGGAGTCGTCTATTGCATGTGAAGGGCCCTTACACACACATATCCAATCAATAACTGAATAAGAAGTTTACATTACCAAATGCAAACAAAATCATCAGTCAGATCTCTATTCCTTGAAGTCAGATCTCTATTCCTTGAAGTCAGATCTCTATTCCTTGAAGTCAGATCTCTATTCCTTGAAGTCAGATCTCTATTCCTTGAAGTCAGATCTCTATTCCTTGAAGTCAGATCTCTATTCCTTGTAGTCAGATCTCTATTCCTTGAAGTCAGATCTCTATTCCTTGAAGCATTTTTTTTTTACGTTTGGCAGCATTTGTGTCCATAATTAAAAGATGAAAGATGGTGCTGAATGTAATGATAAAAGCTGCCTGGCTACCACAACAATCTTACAGGCAGCTGATGCATGTCAGCTGTCATGTTTTAGGTATATCTGCAAAGATCAAACTTTTGTTCGTGTGGGACAACAAAGACTTTGTGGAAGCCTTTGGTGGCATCTTTAGAAAGTGTTCCCTATCAGAGGCTTTGTTGCAGTTCATCGTTTCTGGCAATATAACATGTATAGCTCTTATTCTATTCTCGGCTCAGACTCCTACTTATACTTACTTGACTTTTTCTTTTTAAAACAAAGGATTACTTGGTCCTGGCTCAGTGTGCCGTTGTGTGGGTCGTCATTGATGAACATATTCATTTCCCAGCACACACCACACCAAACCAGTAGCATGTCATCAAAAGCTTAGACTTAAGCGCTGTGTGCACGCAGCACGCTCACTTCTGGAACCCATTTTAGTGTGGGGTAAAACCACATGAAAGGTCTGGCCCTATCCTTCCGCACAGACCCCCATCCCTCCTTTTTTTTGTATCCCTGCCTGCTTCCCTCCATTGCTGTTGGAAGATTAGACAACTTTACTGGATTTTATAATCAGAGATGTCAACCACAGATGAAAATGCCCAGGCAAATGCATTTTGATAGCTCCCAAGAAGAGGGAGACATGTGCAGGCCATTATGCCTTTTCCTCAAAGACAGCTGCTGCCTCTGGATCTCAGGACTCCCTGAAAGTCTGTGGCATAAATGGAAGGTAATTACCATATCAGAGATCAAGACTCTAGGCTCTGACACCACTTTTTCAATTACTCAGAGAAAGTTGTTAAGATGCAAATTCAACAAAATGGCTGAAACCCCCAGAGAGGGATATAGTTTCACACCCAAAGCTGCTTCTTAAGTTTCTTAGCTCATCACATTTTGACAGACAAAGAGAGAGAAAGGATGGGTGGGGTGCGTACTACCTATGTATAATTCATTCTCTTCGTTAGCGTGGCAACCTAACATTTCATTTCAGCATAAACATCCTCAACTCAAGATTCATGGCAGTGTACCTTCATTTTAAGCACGCAAAATCACCTCATTCAACCTTCATTAAATGCTTATTTTGCGATGATATTGTGCGTAGAGTTTGAATTCGTTAATCAGGCTTTTCTTTTTCTTTTTACTTGACATTTAATCGTTCCTCACGACAAAGGCATGTTCATCAAATATACACAAGTCAGTTTGTCCTTACATTTTTCTTAATTAATCGTATTTGGCCAGTGAGTGTTTCCTAGCCATTGGATATGAAATCACCTCATTCAAACGTAATCTGTAGGTTTGCTTTCAAAGTTCTAATATTTAGTTTTCTTGGATGATACCCAGTAATGCAGATGAATTATGCAGGAGCAATGTACTGAACGTTACTTAGCTGGCCATAGTTATGCAAATGTTGGATTCTGCCTTCAGCACAAACTCAGAGGAAATATTTAGAGGGTATGTTAGGGAAGATAATACACAAAGTGCATGTATTCATGGTAACCATGCGCACAAATGAAAGAAAAATGTGTGCATTGGAGGACACAAGATAATAAGACATATCCTCTTGCTTCTTAGAAACAAAATGGATTTAGCTGACTGTTTTACTGACCTTCTAAAAAACAGACCATCATTGGCACCCTAATAAGCCCAGCGCTCATGCTTCTGTGGACCTTACACGATATGAACAATGAAACTGGCATAACTTGTGTTTTTGCCCTTGAGTCATTATAAAGTTTCCTAGAGTTAAATAAAAGAAGAAATCACAGCTATTTGTGAAGTGTCAAACATATATTCATAAAATATGACTCTACATATGTTGTTTATCATGGCTCTCCGTGGAATTAATATGAATAGATGTAATGGGAGTAATAAAGACAAGGACAGACCCAGAGGGAACCAGTAAGAAACAACAACTGAAAGATGTGGAAGAGCAGTCCGGTCTGACTGGCGCTGCCAGGAACGCTGGGAACACAGTGGACGTGCATGTGTGTGTATGCGCGTGTGTGTGTGTGTGCTTGGAGAGCGTCTGTGTGTGTGTGTGTGTGTGTGTGTGTGTGTGTGTGTGTGTGTGTGTGTGTGTGTGTGTGTGTGTGTGTGTGTGTGTGTGTGTGTGTGTGTGTGTGTGTGTGTGTGTGTGTGTGTGTGTGTGTGAGAGGGAGTGTGTGTGTTGAGTGAGTGTGCCAGGGCCTGGAGGAGGAAAGTCTCTCGCTGAGGTCATGCCATCTAAGCCTCCACACTGGGGCCCACCCTGCCTGGCAGCCACACACACACACACACACACACGCACACGCACACGCACACGCAAACGCAAACGCACACGCACACGCACAGATATAAAGACTTCAGGAGATGCTGCTCCTATGTGGCATGAATGGCTCTGTTAACTCTGTGTTGCCCTCATCATGATGGCCTCATTATGATGGAGCTGGATTGTGTGGGTGTGTGTGTGTGTGTGTTTTTGTGTAGTTGGGAGAAAGGGAGAGGTCGACGGGGACAACGACATAAAGGCCTTCATGTCCGTTCATGTGCAGTATGCTCATTTAGTGTGTGTGTGTGTGTGTCAGTGTGTGTTTTAGTTTGTGTGTGTGTTGGACTGCGTGGCCATAGTCCTGGGGTATTCCTATGTATTGGAGTGCTGGAGTGTATCAACAGGATGTTTCTTGTCAGTGAACACTTAATACAGAAGGAATAGGACTCCTACAGTTTCTAGGAAAACACTGAGGGCCTTATGTAATCATTCATCCGGACATATTATGCACATATACATAAAGTTCACTGACTTTGCATTGTTAGTGCCGTTCCCAATATTTCCCTTGACAATCTATACACAGAACTCATGCATAATGCAGTTTGCACAAGAGGACTACTTTGCTGTGTGAGGAGAGCGAGAGAAGAAAGTACGAGACTCCATAGCGAATTATTACAGCATACGATGTTGTTTACACATTCTTAACTCAGAAAGAAAAGGCAAGAGAAATGATTTTGGTATTACTTTTTGACTTCTCCCTTGCCACTCTCCGTCTTTCATGCTGCTTCTTAGAGTTAATAAAACACTTTGGTTGTAAGGGGAGGGGGTGTATTTGCATTTCCATGCCATGCTTTTCCGTGCCAGGCTTTGTTTTGCTTTGAGAAAACATGAGTGTATCCTGTGTGTAGCGCCCTCTCTTGCCTCACCCCTACTTTCACCCCTCTCTTCCCCCCCCCCCCCACTGGTCGTAGCACTTATCTCATTACTCCCTTGTGTAGGTTATTTGTGGCGCCTCCTTACCTCACCCCTTTTTATTCCCCACAGATTCACAAGAAACCCACATACTCACACCCCATTCAGTGCTTCCTAAGGCCCTACTTTCTCCTCTCTCAAGTAGTGTCACCCCCTCGCTCCCCTGTATCCCATGTGTACGCTCCCTTTTCTTTTTTTTCCCATCACCAATTTTGTGCCACTCCTTGTAGATAGAGCCCCCACAGCTCTCTTTCACTCATCGGTAACATCGCGGCAGCATAATAACTTTGAATCGGCAGTCCTCGCTCTGCACTCAGTGTTTCATCATGGCCTTGGCTCGGCTCCATGCACAGGCCATTCTGATTGTTGCCGGAGTCGCTCTCAGTGAGCTTATGTCGGCCTCCTACTTGATTAGAAGAAAAGAAAGAATGAGCACATGAGAAGGGAGAGTGAGTAAAAAAAGATAAAGCTAGAGCAACAGACTTGTTTGCTCAGGGAAGAGTGCTCTAGAGAGAGAGAGAGAGAGAGAGAGAGAGAGAGAGAGAGAGAGAGAGAGAGAGAGAGAGAGAGAGAGAGAGAGAGAGAGAGAGAGAGAGAGACAGAGAGAGACAGAGAGAGAGACACAGAGAGAGACACAGAGAGAGACACAGAGAGAGACACAGAGAGAGAGACACAGAGAGAGACACAGAGAGAGAGAGAGACACAGAGAGAGAGACACAGAGAGAGAGACACAGAGAGAGAGACACAGAGACACAGAGACAGAGACAGAGACAGAGACAGAGACAGAGACAGAGACAGAGACAGAGACAGAGACAATGAGAAAGAGTTTGAGAGTGATGGCTGGTCTGCACAGCGAGCTGGCAATAGACGTCACCTTTGCTTTAAAATAGTTAATCTGCTCCTGGAGGGACAATGACTGCTTTAAGTCCCTCTCCCTCTCTCTCTTTTAAGTCCCTCCCATGAGCTAAACCCCTCTGAGGCACATTGCTCGGATTAGCTTGTGTTGTTGTTGCATCTTCTCAGCTCTATAGCACCAGCTCTAGATGCAAATGCAGCAGTTATATACTGGGAAATCTATAAGAGTAAGATGATTATCTCTGTGTTAAGAGTGGTGATAATCTGATGGTGTATACAGTGTTCATAAAAAGATTACAAATACATCTGGTGATGGTAAAGCTGTTGGCAAAACATGCATTGTAGTTTTGCTTTCAAAGGGCCATGTGTCAGACTCTTGCCCTCAGTTAAGTGGCAAAAGTGAAAAGCATTAAGAAAATCATTGAATACAGAATCTTGTGGATATGCAGGATCAGGGCTCTTTAAAATAATAGCATTATGTGCGTTATTTCCCTAAAACCAGGCTTTGAGGGTCTTTTTACCCTGATCCATCTAAAAAATGTAATATCTTACAGTCCCTCAGCACTGTGCAGTATACTTCTCTGCTTGTGCTGTTGTTTGAGGGACGGTTATATAATTGAAAGATAATGAAATGAACTTTATGTGTTTTTGAAAGAGATTATATTTTACAGCCCTTTTAGATAATCCTTTCCATTTGGATTAATGTAATGCACTGTTTGCATTAAAGTGATATGGTCACACACTCAGAGTCATTTTGTTAATTGGCAAATGTGTTAATAAACAAAGTTTGCTCATTAGTTAACAGAAAACAGTGCTGTGCTGTAAGTATTTAAACATCATTTCTAGAAGACAGGGCTGGGGCCATCACACCAAACTATGTAACTCAAAATTGTACTCAAGCACAATACAGGAGTACATTTGTGAACACCACTGTATAGTTAGCTCATTTAATATTAAACTGTGGTTTCAGTGTGAATTTTAGCAAGGACCAAGAGTTTCCCATAAAGAATCATCAGAAAAACACATTTTAATGTTTCACTATGAACAGTTTTTCCATGTTCATTTATTATAAAGGTCTCAGCCTTTACCTTGTATCTCATTGGACCCACCTCCACTGAGTTAGCTGTGTATCCTCACGGCATGTCTGCTGCTATATGGCACGAGGGGATTAGCTTCTCCCGGTGTTGTTTTGACTTGTTCACCAGCTGATCCCATCAGCAGGCCAACAGACCCAAAGGAGGGAACGGTGAAGCTACTGTATAGTCCAGCAGTTCTGAAGGGCCATTTGACTTCACTCAGATATTTTTGACAACACTTCAGTTGTCAGCTTCATTCTTATGACAGATGTAGAACTGGTGTCAAAGGGCAAAGCAGATGTCTATTTGCCATTTTAAAACATGTCTGATGAAGGCATTCCTGTGTGTCCTGGACTGTTTCTACACACATGGTGTGGAATCATGATGACATAAAAAATGCAATGTGCCTTTGAATGTAACTCTACCCCAAAGACTGAAAGTGCTTTGAACTAATTCAAATACTGATGATTGCCTACTAGCTATACAAAACATAATATTGTGGGCCAATTACACATATTTAGATGTGCAGTGTCTGAGGTTGATATTTATTTCTGTCTATTACTGTTTTTATATTCTGGAGTAGTGCAGGTATATTTAGGGATTATTGATTTAGAAATGAATGACATGAAATACTTGACTCGGGACAAAAACCTCTTAGTTGTATTGTCAATTAACCCATTGTTGTATTATCGCTCTTCAGAGATTTAGTTACTACAGAGGTTTAAGGTAAGCTAGTAATCTGCAGATCTTCCTTACACAGTGAGGCTAGATGCTGCGGAAGATCCGCACTGCTGCACTTCAGCTTATAAGTCAATAACGCATACACAGTGTTTGCATTTACAGTTATGCTCTTGAGTTTTGCTTTCAGAGAAAAAGCAGCAGCTTTAGAAGTCCTTAAAAAAACTTGACAAAGAAAACTTTACGATTGCTTAGTTTGTTAAAGTCCCTTTCACATCGGCAGTCTTCTAAATTCTGCAGGAGTATTTTCTGTAAGCCAGCTTGATCAGGGTATTAAGCCTTAGCATTGTCTGACAAGATAGCTCCTTTGCATTGTTTTCCGTTTAAAAATGGCATGTCAGAGGAATTAAATCCACAAACGGTTAAATGGTTTAGGTTGCCGGATGAGCAATTTGATCCTCTTATGTCTTTAGGGACCCTAACTCTGTCAGTAAAGCACATATTTCAATGTTGCACACTGTACACTGCTGTCGTTCAGGCTTTCACTGTGATTGTGTGCACATGAAGATGTGTGTGCATTTGTCTCATGCTTCGGGGCCTGTCCTTGGATTAAAGATGGTGCTGTTGCTGGTGCTAATGGTTTGGATGGAATAATAACTGGATGAAAGAAGGAAAGGGGGGTTGGATGGAAGGGAGGGGCATATTACCCCAGGGACTTATCGAAAGAAGACAGTGTGAGGCAAACAAGAAAAAGAGGAAAAGGAGGACATTGCCTATCAGCCCGTTTTCTCTCCAAGGCCGGTGTCACAGCAGCTGAGGCTTACTGTTGCTGCCTTTTAGCTGAGTGGATATTTGAACCCACAACAACCCTCTCCTTCTCCTACTCCCTTTCCTCCCTTCTGTTCCTTCTCCTCCTCCCTCCTTCATTTGGTTTCAGAAAGTCAGATGGATCATGTACTGCTGGACGGTCGCTTTGACTGAACAGCGTAGTTCACTGTGATTACCTTAATCTTTATTGATATTTTGTCTTCGTGAGGAGAGCCAGACCTGTGTTTATTTCAATAACCAGATGGGCATGAGCGAGATAGAGAAACACAGAGAAAGGAGGCGAGAGGTAAAGACAGAGACAGAGATGAGAATAGTGAGAGAACCTAGAAACAAACAGTGGAAGAGGGGAGAGGGAGATGTAGAGTCGGGGGGCGGCTCCAGCCACAGTCTTTCACTTGATGATGATGAATTACTTTGACAGAGACAATCAGGATGAAATGTTAATGTGAGTGTGCCAGAGGATGCAGTCACAGCCAGACTAAGTCGTCCTATGGGGAAATGAGATGGTTAGTTAGACCTCTCTCTCTCTCTCTCTCTTTCTCTCACACACACACGCACGCACGCACGCACGCACGCACGCACGCACGCGCGCACGCGCGCGCACACACACACACACACACACACACACACACACACACACACACACACACACACACACACACACACACACACAAAGGAACACAGTCTCAAGTGCACACATGCTTGCCAAGATATAGTCATGCAACAAATCACTGAGGAAATGGAAGTTATATTTGCTGGCTGTTTGTTCATGTATGTACATTGCCGCAGTGAGGGATGAAATGTATAAAATGCCACTGCTCCTCTGACCTTTGTACACAGAGTAAGTGTGTGTACGTCTGAAAAGTGTTTGCTTCCTATATTCACACTGTGTACCACAGGCTGCGTGGGCTGCTGGGCTTGCCAACAAATCCATACTTCAAAATCCCAGGATGCTGTCGCAAAACAATTGACAATGTTCGGGCACTCACATCTTTTTGTGCACTGTTTGCTTTCTTTCTATCTCTTTCTAATGATGGCAGTCTGTGGGCAGTAGTGTACAAAGAAATGACTATGACATGCCTGCTTCATCTTCTACAAAACAATCAATAGTGGAAATGGGTGGAAATATCTAACTATTAGATCAATTGCTATAACATTTGGTACAAACACTCGTGGACCATCCTGTGACTGGTTATTTGTGGCTTTGAGCGAAATGGCTCAATAACTTTGTGATGGATTGCCATGAAGTTCAGAACATATACTCAATAAAACAAGCAATCATCAGTCATCTATGCAAGAATGTACTGAAAAATAAAGGTCTAATGACCTGCTGCTGGGGTTCATGTATCAATATATTCTGGCTCTCAATCATTTAGGTTTGAAAACAAATAGCTTTTATTTTTTCCTTTTCAAATACCAAAGTGTTTTAGTGTTCCCTCCAAGTGATTTATCAAACTCTCTTGAAAAGTGACTGACATGATAACTCTTCATCACTGAATTACCAGATATGATAGATGTGTCTGCTCAACCAAAAAAAGCTATGTTTTCTTCTCTCTCTTAAATGAAACCATCTTCTAGCTCATTTCAGCAACCTTTCCCTAACTTCTCTTTAAACTCCTTCTTCAGATCTTTCCATAAACTGTGCGAGCGTATAATTAAGAGAAGCCGACTTAAATCGTTTTAATACCTGATGTACTGCAGTTTTGTTGTCTGGCAGGCAGACAGGCAGAAAGAGCCTGAGACAGACAAAGATAAAGAGGCAGGCAGACAGGGAAACAGGTTATTTTCTTGGTGGTTTTGATTGAAAGGAAGCAGTAATCTTGGCATTAGCTTAACATTACAGCGAGTGGGCTTGACAGGCTCCGGTTTCCCTCTGTGTATCTGCTGTGGGAGCTGCAGGTAAGCACACGCCCACCACCTGACCGGCTGACTGTAACACAACACCTGCAAGGGCAAGCACATAGCCACATGCTGGATCTCACAACAGCCCGTCACTGCGCTCTCCTTCCTCAGTCTCTTCACACTTCATCCTTCATTATCACTCAGACTGCGAACAATAGGTCAGGGCTGAGGTTCTCGCCACACTCCGTCTGGCTCTCTTTGCTTTTTATTTTCCCCTCCTCCGCCCTCTTATTCTGACAGGAAGTCGTAACTGCAGATCTTTAGATGTGGCCTGAGTGGGGCAACGGAAGAGATTAGAGGGTTACAAGGTTAAAGATGAAAGCCAGAGGAATTTAGTTTTTTTAGCAGAAGCCTTGTCTGTGTGTGGTATATTTGCTATTCGCTAACACTTTGTCTGCTGGCAAGCGGCTGCAAAAAGAGACGTTTTTTCAAAAAAGTAATCAGTATTTGTTAGCGTGAAATGGGAGTCTGTTAAAGCTTTTATAACTTGAGAGGGACAACACTGAGCATGGTGTGAAAAAGAGCAAGATAAGAAAGAATAATTGTATCCTCCACCATCCAGATTGCAAGTTTTCAGCAATTACAATTATTATAAACAGTAAACATTATTTTGTTCTTGCACTCTGCTGATTATAAAAATGCTACATGTTACATTGTAACTGTTTTGAATGAATTATAATGCATCTGTTGTCTAATCTTTGCTGAACATACTTCAGTGTCAAATTCCTAAATTGTGTAACCTAAACCAACCTGATTTTAACATGATAACAGGTTGATTTAAATGTAAAATGTTATGGTTAAAAAGTGTTTTCCAATGACTGATGATTAAAGTGATTCAGTAAATAAAAGAGTAGTGTAACATTTGAAAAACATTGCATTAGGCAGCAATCTTTGTTTTCAAGGACCCAGAAACATCAAGTATGTTGGCAGTGTTTGTTTCTTATGGTCTATCTAGTGAAAGTAATAAGCATTAACCACAACAAATGTAGCCCTTTCATTTGTGACCTGTTGCTCAAAAGCTAACCTGGTTGTGCCTGGTCTGGTCTGGTCCAGCTCAACTCAGATTTGAGACCCCCACAAGGGAAATGTACAGCCATGATGTATAGCCCTAGCACTGAATTAATGCAACCTTTCCATTAGAAAAATTGCATGACACAGCTAATATAAGAAGCCACCAATCACAAAGACGCTGTGACGCAGCATGGAAAATAACTTATCGGGGAACCGTCATCTGCGCTTTGCCGTAAATTGTGACGGGAGGAAGAGAAAGAGACTGCAAGTGTACATGTTGCTGTGGAGTGGAAGAAATAAGCTAGAGAAATGCTGAGAACGATCTTGTAAAAGTCTCATGTGACACTTGAAATACATTTCAACTCAAATTAGGTTGTACATATTATAACGTTTATGAAATTCAAAGGAGGTGATTTGGATGTAATTTCATACTGTTCTCCACCAGAATGTGATTTTGAGGTCTCTGAAGTAGAACCAGTGTTCATTGAAACCCTACACTGTAATTACAGCATAATTGCATATGAGAAACACGAGAGTCTCAACAGCTGTTAAACAAAGACAAGGTCAGATTCTCTTTGTTTTCACATCATATTTTATTATAAATCATATGTGTCTTTCCTTCTTTTTTCTGTTTTACAATGTAAGTAAGTCAAGTCTAGGAACCCAACATATTCTGTTGTAAAGTGACCTCCCTTTGGAAAACAACATGTATTTTTACTTGTCACACACTGTTACATTTACAATTAGCATGTGTACTATTCACCCATGCTCCCAAACCAGCCAAGCGTTTAAAGTGCTATGGGCACTTGCATTACCATTACATCACTTACAGTAGGCAACAACTAGGCGAACATCAGGAGGATTACAGTTCTTTTCCCTATGCTGATAACATGACATTTTTACTTGATTCACTTCTATCCTGAGGCTTTGTTTCACACTGCTGCATAATATGAACCGTTGGTGCTGCAGAGCTGCTTCTCTGTATTGATTTCGTGGTCTCATTATAAAGAATACACCTCTCTTGTGGCACCAGTATTCATACAGCTTATTACATAAACCCAGCATTCAGAGTTTATTAACTCACGCTCCAGTACCAGTCATGCAAATAACTTCTTTGACATTTAAACAAAAAAAACATCACATCCTATTTATAACTTGTTGTTGCAATATTAATTGTTGTCAAACAAGCTCACACGGGCCCCAAAGTGCTGTATGCACAGCAGCCCTAAACACATCTTGAGTTAACTGAGGTTAACTAATAATCCAGCCCCATGTGCGTACACACCTAAAAGGATTTAGTTTGCAGGATCATAGTTAAGTGATATTGGATAATTAGCCTACACCACTAAGTAGGCTTTGTAGTTAATTCCTTCAACATATTGCGTATAGATTTTATTTATTATTTATTTTTGTTTCTTGCACATGCTGAGATTGTTATACAAATCACAGCAATGTAAAGGACATACATTGTTTTATTTTTAATAAATGCACAGCTTTTTAAAGTATACAATAGCATTTTTCTGCAACATAACTGTCTACCTTTTGAACACTGTAAGGGAAAGACATTTGACTCATGGTGTAATTTAACACAGAATGCAAGAAAATGTTAAAATGACTCTTTTTAGTATTAGAAATGACCTCAGGTTTTCAATGAGGTGGGACTTGGCTCTATCTAGTCCTGTTTTGTTGTTGCCATGAGATGTGTCTTACAGCTAGCTAGCAACAGACATGCTAGTCAACATCATTGTGGGTAAAGTGACACAACTGGTCTAATTGCCCTGATTGGCTTGGCTCTAATCTGGTTTAGAGACAGAGACATCGGTTTCCTGGAAGATTACATGCTTATATGTCTTTGAAAGCATCCTTTTCTTCCATCTTCCCTCTACTTCTCCTTGTATCTCTTACTTCCTCTCATGTCTGCACATGGTTTCTCCTGCAGTGTAATTTATTGGCAGTTAAACCAGCCTTCAAATTATATTCCCCATGTTGATCACTGTGGTTCCTGCATTGCCTCATCTTGTGACATAACCGTAAGGGTAATGACAATCAACACTGATGCAGACTGACAACATTTATTTACAATAGGCTTTACAACATTGTGTAATACTTATTTTTTTCATACATTTTGTTTTGCACATTGCCGGGGTGTCTCAATGATCTGCCTGCCTGAGCATTGTCATCTCGTTCATTAGTTTAGAGCTGGATACGAGCGACATCACTCCTACAATATGGTCCGTGGAGATAACAACATTCAGAGAGATTCATTCTGTACATTGGCAATACAACAGCTACTGTGGAGCAATGTGTTGTCAGTCAGTCACTGTGGCCCTCGTGCAGCAGCAAGATTGAATGTCCTGATTCATAATGCTATTGGATATAATGCACTAACAGAAAACAAGATACTCTGTTATCAATATCACAACATCAAGAGCCAACACAGAATGTAATTGTGTTTAGTTTATTCTGTCCTCCATTATAAATATATATTTCCCTGTCATAGAGGGAAATGACGAGAAACAGAGTCGGTGGGATGATGTTTTATTCCATTGTAAAGATGTATGTGGTGTTTAGTTGCAGGGAGGGCATGGGAGCTAAGAGAAGGAGAGACAAAATGTGATGAACAGAGAAGGGGGAGACAATACAAGAAATAGAGAGAGAAAGAGAGAGAGAGAGCATAAGAAAGTGTGTGCTACTGGCATGCTCCTCTCTCCCTAACCCATGGCCAGCACATTACCTAAATAGAGATCAGCATCATGCTCAGTCAGATCTGATAGGACGGTTGCTGTGGAACCGAAGGCCACCATCCAGTTATCAGCGAGGACGCAGGCTCAGTCACTTAGCATAATGGAACCGGCATCAAATGAAAATAATAATGCCATTAACAGAGCTGAATTCATTTTCTGTGATTGTGAAACAGCATATGAAACCATGCTACAGTTGCAGACTGTATGACTGAAACAGATGCATGTCTTGTGTTAACAAGCAGCATGAATTATGAGATAGCATGGCATTTCTATGGCTGGCTTTTACTTTTTTTGTTTGGTCCTAAGGACATTTAAATGATGATAAGCTGATGTTCCCAGTTTGCTCCTCGCTAATCGTGCAGTCACCAAAAACTGCACGATTGATGGATTGTTAAAAAGTGGCACAGTTAAACTTACTGCGAAGCTTTCTGAACAGCAACAGTGACAGAATTGCAATAGGAAGACAATGAGGCAGAGATAGAGATTGAATCACACCTTGTAGAACTCCGAAGCACACCTGTTATGATGAAGCAGGAGGCTGTGAGATGTGAAATCTGCACCAGATGGATACCACGACAGAAAAGCATCACACCTCTTCTTAGGTTCCCTGCAGGCCACCCGCTCATATCCTGTGTCTGCTTTTCCTGTTAAGCTGCAAAGAGAGGGAAAGAACACAACAAAAACAGCTGCAGAAGAAATGCAGTGAATATATATATATAGTCTTGACATTGCAAACTAAATACTTGGAGGGAATTTAGCAAAGATCTCTTTGCCAGATGTCTTGACATTTCTCTCACAGAGTCGTACCGCAGCACAGGGTTAAACAAAAGCGCTATTTTACCATCAAGGTCTCTCTGCCTCTTTCAAAGAACAGAGATAATGTTGTTGTTTCCATGTATTCATAAAAAGGCCTACATGCCATATTGATTATAACATTATAGCTACTTAGTCAAGGTACAGCATGGATAAAACATCATGTCTTTCCTTCAAATCTCCTTGAGCATGTTATATCCATAGTTAAAACCACTTAGTGAGCCGCTGTTGAATATTGACTTTGAGACTTTTCTCATTTACAGTCCGGGTCTGTCGAGGAAAAGGGTTTGTAACTATTACTACCTCTTGAGCCAGACAGTTATTTTATTGATTGCGCATTCTCTTAAATATGTGGGAGAACTACCCCAGGAACACAGTTTCCCTCAGCTATTTCTCCTATACTCCTCTAAATACCCAATCTAATTTCTGCTATGACTCAAAGTACTTACTGTATGCATGAATTGCTGCAAGTCTATCAAGCTTTCCCCTCTTCCCGTTAGCGACACAGTTTCTTCCCCTTCTTGAAATGACATCAAAAAATCATTTTAGGTCTCATGCATTTTGGATTTGGAAATACTTAACCAGAGACTCACAAAAATGTATTCCCTGTTATTCTTTTCTGAGCTGATGGCTAAGCTGATGTTTACTGAAGACAGGAGCCTGAGGAGGATGTGTTTAACCCCTTCAAGACTTATCCGCCCCTGCATTTAGTTCCTCCTGTACTGGACACACAATTTTAACCATATTCTCATATATGTTTAACCCCAGGCACCCTAATTTACAGCAATACTTGACTTCCAAACATTACAGGCTGGGAGTCCCAGGATTGTATCATGACTAAGCATAGCATGGCATGACGCAGTATAGCCTGCAGGAGCCCCGCAGTCGGCCTCCGTAAAGTGAGTTTCCAAGTCAAATGTGCATTACGCCGTATGACAGTTTCAACACCCCCATCTCTGCTCCATGGGGCGCTGAGCTTCAGTCATTCCACCATTTTTCTCTCTGTGGAGTTAATGTGGCATTTAGCTCAGTGACATTCTGCCATTTTTCACTGCTATTTCTTCTCTGCTGCACCTCAGGAAAAACACAGAGTCTCAGTTTGTCTCCTCCAGCTCCCCCTGCTCTTTTGACCAGAGTCAAACTCAACACTAGACAAATGATCTTTACGAATGAGGACCAGCTCCTCTATTGATTGACAAAAGTGTGGCCTTATGTTACGAGGTATATTAAGAGAAAAGGACAGGGCGATGTCAAAGAGAGGCAGGCGGAGTACGCATCTGACCAAAGGGATAATTGGATCAAAAGAGAGACAGAGGCCATGTGCTACCAAGCATATCCTTATCAGCAGCAATTTGCTCTGCCTTGCCCACACTGCTCTGTATCAGCTGCGTCCAGGTTGATTAAGTTGCCCCGCTTATATCATCACCAACGATGATTGACAGCCTGAAAAGGTTCTGATATTTAAATGAGTAACCTCGTTTTCTTTTGGGGTCAATCTCTTAAGCACCAGTTGTGTCTCTGTGTGACGTTTGTTAGGCTTTGTGTTGTGTATGTGTGGTTGAATGTGTGTCACAGAGTGGGGGCTTGTCTTGATTCATAAATGCTTTTCCCAGACAAAGCAAATAAGCACTTTTATTTCTTTGCTGCCAACCTCGAGGAGATAAGAGAGGTGAACATAGACTAAGGAGGATGAAAAGAGTAAAGAATAGGAGTGATGGTGATAATACCATTACAAATGTTTTCATTCGTCTTAGGAGGTAGTGAGGGAACCAGAGTTCCCGTTAGAATATTTTTTTGCCGGTCAACATGTCCGTTAAAGTTGAAATCTTCCGGACAAAATTAGATAAGTGCCGGTTAAAGGTCTTCTTTGTTATTTATTGAGCTTTAAAACAAATTGATATGATTCGACATTAAACAAACTAATTATAGTAGATTAACTACATTATTCAAAAGTGTACAGTAATTTACAAAAACGCGGGAATAATAAACGGAGCGCTCTCTCCTTCTCCTGACAGCCCGTCAGTATCATGCAGCTCGCGGATCCAGTAATGAGTGACCCGACAGTAAAACTAAACATATCTATAACTAGTTTAGGTAGTTTGAGAGGTAATTAAAATAGCTACGTGTGATTTTCTAACCTGAAGTGTGTTTTGCTCTGCTCGCCGCTGCAGGGGATCATGCAGAGCTGCGTGTCGACTCGTCAGCAGCAGCCGATCTCTCTCTCCTGTCAGATTAGACTTTACTCGCATTTATGTCCATATCGATCAGATCTAGCTAGTTCTAGCTAATGATATGACTACCTGCTTGTTAAAAGACACCTAAACAATAAGCGTCGCTATGCAACCGGATGAGGCCACAAAGTATAGCGCAGCATTATGCATTTGTTTACATGCCCACCGGAACCCCGAGGCATTACCAACAGATCAACGCACAATCAACCCATACAGGACATCTCTTTCTCCACATTAAGTGTTAGACATTAGAATTGACAATTTTTGTCTGTCACATACTCTTTTGTCTGTCACATACTATTCTTGTCTGTCACATAAGTGGCGCAACTGATGCGGTATTGCGCTAAGGGAAAATTATTTTGACCGGACATTTTGACCGGAGAGATTTAGATTTGCCGGACTTCAGCATATTTTACCGGTCATTGTCCGGTAATTACCGGCTAACGGGAACTCTGGAGGGAACATTGAGCACAAATGGCTATGTGGGCCAGATAGACAGAGAAAAGAGGACTAATAGTCTATAGCCATGCTAGCAGCTCTGTAAGGCTGTACTTAGACATAGCATTGCTTTCAGCTAAATGCTAATGCAGCATGATCCATGTGTGTTGATGTTTGACTTGGTCATTGAACTAGATGATCCAATGTGTTTTTGACTAATATAGCTCCATGAAACATTTCGGGAGCTCATCACAGCCTAAAAAGTTCATGACCTACTTTTAAAAACAATGTAGTTAGTTGTTGGTAGTTATCTCATCTCATCTTTCTCCTCGGTTGATTTCTGCTGGTGGCAGGGTTGTTGCGATGTCAGTTTACTTTGGATCATTCCCAGAAAGAGAAAACCCATGAACCTCCCCTCCTCTTCCCGTCTCTGCTATCTTTTCCTTTCCTTTTAGTTCCTTTTTTTTCCTATTCTTTTATTTCCTGTGCTTTCCTTTCTTTTTCATTTCCTTTCCTGAACTCTCTTGTACACTTATACCTTTTTTTATATATATGTTAATTTGCTACAAACAGTGTTCTCAATACATCATCAAAAAAGATATCCATTGCTTTGTGATAGATCATTGTTTTTAATGATTAAAAGGCACAGATGCATGTCCAGGCCTAATAGCTTTTAGATCAGAGGCAGAGTTATAAAGATAGCAGCTTATCTCCAGTCACTGAATCTCTTTGTTAGGTTGCTGTTCTTCCTATTTGGCGCT
The DNA here is from genome assembly GCF_902827165.1 of Trematomus bernacchii. Lineage (NCBI taxonomy): Eukaryota > Metazoa > Chordata > Actinopteri > Perciformes > Nototheniidae > Trematomus > Trematomus bernacchii. The sequence continues at coordinate 9,771,139 of NW_022988043.1, forward strand.
TTTCCTCTGTTCTCTCGCTGTTCTTCTGTCTCTCGTTCCCTCTTTTCTATTTGAGTCGTCTTTGGCCTGCTTCCAGAATCAATCCGTCACCTCTTTAAAAGGAGACATTTTTGCATTTGGGCTTCTGTTTCAAAAAAGGGCCTACAGCGACAGGGTGCCTCATTCATGTCCACTTCATTGTCTTTTAATAATCAAACCATGATGGATCACCACCATACAAATATCCATTTAAAAGCAACATCTAAGGGATGAAAAACAAGGGAGGAAAAGGAAAACACCAGCATGCGTTTTGATAGTTCAAGGACTACTTGTGGGAGTGTGAATGCCAAAGTCTGTGTCTGTATTTGTGTGCTTATATTGGATGCTAGTTGGATCTTGTATTAAAAAAGAATGTCTGGTTCCTCCCTCTCGCTCTTCTCCTCTTATCATGGCCTCCTGGGTTCATGCAGACAGCTCCTCCTGTCTTTTCTGTCTGATTTATCAGGCCAGGGCTGACAAGTGTAAACACCTGCCAGTGTATCCACCCTATTTGGGGGCCCTAGGTGGTTGGATCTGTTCCATTTTTTTTGTATCCCATACTTTTGATCAATGTATTTTTCTTACCTGGCTGTTTTTCTTACCTGCACAATCTTCTTATACTTTTCATCCTCATCCAAAACACCATTTCCTCTAGCTTGCCTGTGGACAGGGGTTACTATGGGCAGTGGTCGAAAGCTCTGTTACTTTAGGCAATATGGTACTATTTATGTGTGTGAGTTGTAAAAGTGTACACTTTAAGTGTGGTCTGGTATTCTGGCTGTTGTGTTCACACTTATGTGTAAGGTCTGTTTCTGCTCTGTAACACCGTGAGATTGTCACACATCAGAAATGTCTAAAGTCCCTGGAATCCCCCCGCTGTTATTTATCCACCTGTAAAATCGTTTGGCTTTTATTCAGTTCCAGCAATCATGAAAAGCAACTGGAAAAGCAACACACAGACAAACTACTCTTTTCTCTCGGACATGCTTTTTACTACTTCATGTTTAAAGGGTTGGTTATTCAGTAGTATTAAGGCATGCACTTTGCAACGAAATGTATACATTAAAGCTTGAAACAATGTGTTTTTCTGCACAGGTCACTCACAGGATACAGGATATATGTTTGAGAAACTATTTATTGATCGTCCACAGAAACTACTACTACTTCAAACTACTTTCTACCAAATAAATAGTTGTTTTGACAGTGTTGACTATTAATCATCATGAGTAACAGGGACCAATATGTTTCTTCATCATTGGTTAAACCAAACATGATATTACTTCACACAATTCCTGAATGGATGCAAAAACACAAACACACTTTATGGTACTCTGCTTGCGTAACCTATTACAATATTACAATTAAAGATACAAATAGCAGGCTTCTTTCACATGTGGGAATGGCCACAATTAGAGACACATAGCAGCGTGTTGCCACTAAGCTAACCCTTCTCTGTTGGCATGCCTGTCATCTGTAAAACCTTCAGCACCAATCTGCGGACATTACCCAGACTGCCAAATATAAACACAAGCCGGCTGCGCTCGTATCAAAGCTGTCAGACAGCCTTTATGAGAGTCTGCTACTACCTTCATATTGAACACTTCCTCCAGACTTGATTATAATCAAAAACCCATGTGCAAAAAGACAGGTCTCTGTTATTCTCAGTAAACAAAATGAGACATGCTCTTAAAACACAATGTCCACTAATGCACTTTTTGATCATGTGGCATGCAACACAGCAACAACCTAAATTGTGTCCTTAACCAACAGGTCAGCTATCCCATACAGCTGCGCTATGTAAAGCCACTTATACATGGCAGCTATTCAGAATATGTGACAAGTACTCAAAGTACAGACTGACGGACATGCAGCAAGCAGTGAGGAAAACAAACAAATAAAAACACTAAGGCTGCAGCCACACGATAACGATAACGCACCGCAATCGTTATCAAAAAAGTCTTCCGTCCACACGCAACAGGCACCAGAAACGTGTCCGTTCACACGAGACCGCTCGAAAGCACTGGAGACACTGTAGTACATATGCCAGGCCTGTAAGTGGCACTGTAGTCTGCCACAAAAGCAGCGAAGAAGACTTCCCGCGCATGGTTGCCCTTCTGTTTATTCTCCGCTGTGGACGCTCTGGCTCTTTTTCTCCCTCCCCGAGGCAAGCGTTTGCTCCTGCTGTAAATCTCTCCGGTAGTCCACCAGCAGATGACAAACACCCACCTCTCCGCCTCTTCCAAGGGACGAGGGGACCGTGCGGCAGAGTTTCAGTTAGATTTTTTTTCGCCGGTCAACATGTCCGTTAAAGTTTAAATCTTCTGGACAAAATTAGAAAAGTGCCGGTCAAAGGTCTTCTTTGTTATTTATTGAGCTTTAAAACGAATTGATAACGACTCTATATAATAATATAATAATAAAAAACGGAGCCTCTCTTTTCCTCCCCCTCTTCTGACAGCCCAGCAGCTGATCTCTGAGCAGGAGAGGTGGGGAGATCGTTATCAGGACATGATCGTATAGGCGTAAACACGGAGCTGTTTGCCCCCCCAGAGCATTTCGTTTGCAGATCTACCCAACTAGGGACCCGTTATCGTTATCGTTTTCTGCGTTTCCGTGTCGGCCTCGTGTGGCCGAAACGTCTATCTGATAGAGAACTGTAGCGGATACGACCGTTATCGTCCTCGTGTGGCAAGCACCTAAGGCCCCGGCTCCACGAGGACAAATACGGCAAAACGCATCGGAGTAACGCAAATGCAACCGCAAAAAACCTTCCGTCCCCACGCAATATACACCGGATTGTGTCAAGCTCCACGAGACGGCTCCGTTTACATCCAAACGCTGGAAAAGCTGCAGTACATATGCCGAACCTGTACGTGGCGCTGTAACTTCCTCCACAAAAGCAGCAACTTCCTCCACAAAAGCAGCGAAGAAGAATGGTTGTCATGGCTGCACTTCTGTGTATTCTCCGCGGTGGGGGCCGACAGAACCGGGCAGAGTTTTTCGCCGGTCAGCGTGTGTTAAAGTTTAAATCTTCCGGACAAAATTATAAAAGTGCCGGTCAAAGGTCTTCTTTGTTATTTATTGAGCTTTAAAACAAATGAATAACGACGATATAATGATATATAATCATCAAATACACAGAGCCTGTCTCTTTTTCCTCTCTTCTGACAGCGTCAGTGTCTGTCTCATGCAGCAGCTGATCCTGTAATGAGTGACCCGACAGTAAAAATGAACATATTTATAACTAGTTTAGTTTGAGAGGTAATTAAAATAGCTAAGGGTGATGATCTGACTTGAAGTGTGTGTTTTGCTCCCGCTGCATCACAGCGGCAGGAGCTGCGTGTCTCCGTCCTGTCAGATTAGACTTCACTCGCGTTTATGTCCATATCGAGATAAAGATAAATAATCTGAATTCAAGGAGGAGCTCCTGTAGATGTTGCACAAAGAACTGTAGCATGGTCAGTAGCGACTGGAGCACGATAGCAACCCTGCGGGGGAGAGGCGGGGCTATGAAAACGAATGACCGTATAGGCGACTCCACGGCCCCGTTGGACCCCCCAGAGCGCTCCGTTCCCAGATCTATCCACCTTTGGACCCGTTGTCGTTTGCGGGGTCTGTTTCTACGTTTCCCTTACGGCGTCGTCGAGCTTAGAGGGCTATACGCATGAGAAATATGCGGATTCAACCCGTTTTCGTCCTCGTGGAGCCGGGGCCTAAATAAGTCCTACAAGTGGTTTGTATAACACATACATTCTAATCTGAAGCCACCATCGACTACAACGTTTAATAGGCCTACCAAAGCTGTTATCTGATTGTATACCACTATGCTTAAGGTGTAGTAGGGTTTAGGATTGATAAAGGACTTTGTTAGGGCTGAAACAGAACAGCTGTGTCCAGTTTTAAAGTCCATCTTTTTGTTAATGCATCTATCCAACCCCAACACATTTTCGGACTTTGTGGTTCTGTAACAACGCCACACTACTTCCTCCTCTTTTTACTCCAGGGTAAGCATTATCTATTTTTTTGTATTTTCTTAAATCTAAGATTTTCAACATTTATCAGGCCAAGTACTCCTTATCTGAAAGAGACACAAAGCAGGGATTCTTACATATGTATAAAATAGAGTTGCATATAATACTGGCTCTACAATAACGTGAAGGCCAGTCTAAATTGCCATTTATAAACATACTTTTTATGCTGCAAACAATACTAAGCTATTTAAATGATCTTTTGCAGCCAATGCAACCAGTTTGCCATAATTAATAGGTGCCGCACAGTGATTTGAGACATTCAGTAGGCTGCTCTGAAGTCCATCATCAACAGGTCTGCTCTGAAGTAATTAAATGGCGGTCTCTCACTTCATTGCGCTCTCTGATGGCTTGCACAGTGGGGGCCTTTAGGAAATGAATGGCTGGGACTTTCTCAAGATTAACTAGTTCTATGAATGTGTGTGTATGTTGGGAAAATCTGCCCAACCAAGCTTAATTATTTGTGTTTCTCTGTTTGTTTGCGCACTTAATTAACTAGACTGCCATACTGAATGTTTCCTTCCTTTTCCTCACCTGAAGCCCACCAGGGCTGACCATGTTATTCTAATACATGTGTGTTATTGTGTGTATATTTAAGTTCCACACACCCGTAGCTAACATGTTGATGCCACAGCAAAAAATAACATCATTAGGCCTGATAATGTGTTTATTGTTCAAGCTAATGCCGTTTTAGGAAATTGCCCCCATGGGGTTGCTCTGTCTGGGAAGAGAAAGTGTGTGTCAGTCTGTGTGTGTCTTTGATTCTTTAGCTGATTTGCGTTGTATGAGTTTGCTAATATAGTTTGATTTAATTTGTGTTTTTTCATTTTGTTTTCATGGTCTTAGCTGAGGGCAGAAGGATACGGAGTGACTGAGGAGTGTGTTTGAGTTGAAATGTGTGCTAGTTCACATGTATGTAGTAATTCAAAAGATGGCATGGGTATGTAGAGAAATTCTGGGGGGTCCTTGTGTTTTTATTACCTGCTGGTGGCCTCCTGCCAGCAACCGGCTTGATTAACACTCCTTTCTCTGCTTAACACACATGCACAAACACGCTAATGCACACATACACACAAAAGCAGCTACTCTATCATTGAAAGAGTGCAGAAAGTGTAAGGGAATAGCAGCTAAGGTTATTAAAGATGTTATCTATTAAAGCCCAAGGAGGAGGCACAGTGCTCTTTATGTCGTTTCTTTGGTTGCTTTTCGAGGAGAGCTTGCAAGAGAAGAAATTCAGACACCTCCACACACACTTTCACCTGCGCAAGTGTGGCTCAGTGGTTGTAGGTCAATCATTATTGCAGTTTGAGCGCATGTTCTGGATCTGAAGCCTTCATTTCTGGATGTTCTCAGATTGTCTGTGTGTCTATAGTGCTGCACAAAAATAGAATTTTTGATGAGGATTCAAAACACACAAACCGTTACACTCACACACAAGGAAGCAATTTGCTCTCCCACAAAAAGAGCGTAATTCGGTAAAGACAGACTGCGTATCGCTCCCTCCTGGTACCCATGTGTGGCAGCTGGTAACAAAAGAGCTACTGGGAGTTTCATTTAAGTCGTTTTGTGCTAAATGTATTTAGTGTATCACAGGAGGCAGCGTGAGATGGTTTGGCTAACAGCTTCTAGCATTTTATTACACACAATTTATATAGATGGAGGATGTGCCTTGCCTTCAGCAGCCAACAATTATCCGCACATACAAGATCAATGTCTGGATGGATCAATGTCTACAGTATGATTAATCCCATGAGATTCATTACAATGATACTACAGCATCTACAGTCACATGATTAGGCAGCTATTATAGCTCCACATTTCATTGTGACATAATGTTAAAAATATAATTACAGAATTATTTCCATTTATTGGGCTTTGGTACAGATCACATCTTGTGTTCTTGCTCATTGAAACTCCCATCCGTCATTCACTGTGGAAGCTCCCTGAGGGCTAACCTCTCTGCCTCATGCCACTTCCTGGTCATCAATCAGTCAATTACTGGAGGACTTCCGGGTCAAGGTTCAGGAGAAAAACTCATTTTAGTCCAGAGGTTTACTGTACCGTGAAGAGAGAAGACAAAGACAGCTTTTTTGTTTACAATTTGTAGAGAAATTGAATACACGGCGCAAGTGTAGCTCTGTCAACCTTCACTTTATGATAAAGGTGAGGGTGAGGGGAAATCCATTTTGGTATTTTTTCTTTTTATTAAATATAGAGTGTGGTAAAGAAAAAACAGGGCTAGGATAAGAGGAGTAGGCCATTGAGTAAGAAAGGAGGGAGGAGAACGGATTGTGAGATCAAGGTCGTACCCATGCTTTAGTATTGGTATTCTCCTCAGTGTTAAAGTGATTCTCCCTGTGAATAGTGTTTTCATTCCTCCGCTGAATGAGATTCACAGGAGCATAGAAAGAGAGAGAGAGAGAGAGAGAGTGAGAGAGAGAGAGAGAGAGAGCTATTCTGCTTTTTAAGCCCCCCCCCCCCGTTAGTTCCCCCCTTCGGACATACAATAGCGAATGAAAATACAGAGTGGGATAAACAACTTTTATCAGACTGAATCACATAAAATCGACTGTTTTATTCAATTCTTCATCCCTGAAGCACACCTTACTCTATCTACCCTGCAAAATCTCACCCCTGCAGCTTCAACTGAGGATGAAACCAAGGGCTTTATGCAAATTAAATGCTTTATTCTTGATTAGATTACAGACGCAATAATTGTCTTGGATGATTTATGGGTGTAATTTGTTGCCACAAACTGCAGGAGAGAAAAACTCAGTTGCCATGGTTTGTGCAATAAAGACATTACATCAACACAATTTAATGCATCTGCTACAAAATTCACTTCAGCTGGTTTACATACATTACATTAGAAAATGAGATTGTTGAGGACATTCCGTTTTCATCTTCCTGGTGTTTTTCCCAGGAAACAGGCAGTCATCATGCTTATTGAGTGAAAATAGGGAATCAACAGTTGGCATGTTGGCATGAGTGCAACGAAAAATGATACTAAGAGGAAAGTAAGGAAAGTACAAGCATGCAGGTGGTTCTTAACCTGCGGGCGGGGGCTGCCGGGCCTCTGAATTAGCCTCTGAATTAGCCCTGAGCGAAGAAATGCTAACGCACTTAGCACAGAACTCACGGTATAAATACTTTATTACTTATCGGATCTGCACAAACAAGTTATCATTCATTAAAGCTGAGATTCCACAGATACTAGAGGTATAAGTATCATCACTGAGCGACCAGAACTCAGGCCAGCGAAGGCAAACCCAGACAACACACCACGTAGCTTTACGGAGCCAAAACGGCATATATGTCTTACCTTTGCTGTTTTCTGATCAAAAGTTGTGTTCAATGGCATTAAAACGATAAAAACGCTGCTGAAGGTTAATCCATAGGTTATCCAATGTCTCTGTGTCACTTTGAAATGATTACTGATAATCCATCTTCATATTTATGGCTATAACCTAGTTTTCAGTTTTCAGTTTTCAGAGCGTAACATAGCTTTTGGTTTGGGCAAGCTGCGTGCGCATCACTCTCATTCCTCAATGGTAACGTGTAGGTGGATTTAGGAACTTCCCTCTCTATTCTATTGGCTCTAAAGCCCCGGACACACCAAGCAGATTTTGGCCGTCGATGGATGTCAGGCCGACGATGAGCGTCCTGTCGCCCTACTCAGATTGGTGTGTCCCGCACCGTCGTATCTTTTCGGCCGTGCCGACACCTTTTTGGCCGAAAACCTACCGATTCGACAACTGTCGGTCAAATAAATCACTCTGATTGGCTGTTCAGCTAGCGAATCAGTGCATGAGAAGCGAAACGGAAGTAAGGGACCCAAACAAACTATTAAGAAGGCAAATCTGAGATTTCATTTAACTCCAGCTCTCGACATAGGTTCGGGAAAGCCCCATGAGCTTCTCGCTGTAGAGTGAAAATGGAACGCACACGCTATTTGTTGTTTGTTTATATCACGCAGTCTGTTCTTCTTCTCTCGGTTATCACGCAGTCTGTCTTCCGGTTGTTGCCTCTTTTGAATGACGAATACACACTACCGCCGCCTGCTGGTAAGGAGATTATTGCCACTCACGCATGCGCAGTTCGTACGTGCTACTTGGCCGTCGGCTGAAATCTTTGCGGTGTGTTTCAGTGCGACTGTTGGCCAAGACGTAGGTGAGGCGACACAACAGTCGGGTCCGTCTGTGTGAGTTCTTTGGTGTCAGCTTGGTGTGTCCCTACCTTAACGGTTCAAAAGAGGTGTTAATCAAAATCGACCGAGGGGGGCCAGAGATATGATAAATCCACCCAAATGACCCCAGAAGTGGTTCTTTTTTTGCTAAACCTCTCTATAAAGGTAAAATGTCACTTGTTTTGCATCAATCTTGATACAGGGTACTTATTATATGTTATAGTTTGGATTCCTAAAGCTTTTAGTCTACGATCCCATCATTCAAGGGTGGTTTTCACTATAAGTAATGTTTTTTTTTGTTCAATCTGAATTTACTTTAAAATAAAAAAATTCTATATTGATTCTGACTTTTCTACATCCAACTCACAGGTTTATCATTGCTTTGAGAAAAAAGATTATTAATTTACCCCTTTTAGAAGTGAAGATATAGTCATTTGTTCTGGGAATGTCATTTTCGAGCCTGAGACCTGAAAAACAGGCTCAGGGCTTAACAGGTTAAACCAATCCGTTGGTTAATTAGGGAGTTTATTAGCTGTTCCAATGTGATGGTGGTCATCGGACTCTAGGAGTTATGATGTGGGATCGCTACCCTTGTAGGTGAATGACAGTGGGTAAATGAGGTACTTGCCAAACCACCCAGCCCCATCTCAGGTACTGCCGATACTTTAGAGCAGGCTAATCTCAACAAGAGCTCACCCACTTCACTCAGACCCTGCCACATACAGAGATAGAGAGAGAGAGGGACAGAGGCACAGAGATTTTCTCTTTCTGACATCGATCTATGACGCATATTAGCACCATAATCCAATTAATTCTGTTTCGCTTGCAACACAGCTCACTTGAGTCATCGAAAATGCATATATAAATATATCAGATTGAAATGGGTTGTGCAAATTGCACAAACAGCTTATTCAGGTGGACTTGAAATTGTTTGGCTAACTACTTTCTTTTTCTGCCTCTCCTCGCTCTCCCCCCTTATGCTTCTGTGTTTATTTGTTTCAAACAAAGAATGCAGAAACTGCGGAGGAAAAGTAATTGAGGAGGCAGTCAGGTGAAAACAGATTTGTTTGAAAAACTTAGTTTTTTCTGTCTGTTTTTTTCTCCTGTCTTATATCCCCCCATATATTTCCTTCATCCCTCTCTATCTCTTCCCTCATATTCTAACCACTTCTTTCTCTCTTTGTGCAGGCTGAGGTAAATCTTTAGCACCAGCAGAGGACCAGCAGTAGCAGCAGCAGCAGCAGCAGCAGTGTTGGTGCGACCATGAGGTCAGAGGCCTTGTTACTCTACTTCACGCTACTGCAATTAGCCGGGGCGGGCTTCCCCGAAGACAGCGAGCCTATTAGCATCTCACACGGCAACTGTAAGTATATACATCTTTCTTTCTTTCTTGCACACTGTCCTTCCTCTCATTACGAGTCCTCCCTCGCTCTCTCCCTGCACTCTGTTCCCTATCCTCTTTGTCTTCCCCTTCGCAAATCCCCCTTCTCAGTGTCTCTCTCTCGTTTTATCCTTTTGCTCTGCCTCATCCCTCTCAACCCTTGCTTCCTCTGCAACCCCCACCTCCCTCTTTACTGAATGCACTTTGGAGGCATGGAGTGTAATTTGGCGCCCAAGGATAGGCCCTCGTCACACACTAAAATGAAGGACTTAAAGCAGCATTTGAAACGGAGCCCACCCTACATCAAAGGATAATCCGTTATTTTTCTGTTGGGCTTCTAATGCTGTGTGTGATAGTGTAAATGCTGTTGCAGGCTACAAAGACGCGGCCATTGTTCCTCTCTGGGTTTATCTTTGTGTCTCCCTCCATCCTGCCCTGTCCTGCTCTCTTTGGACCTAACGCTGCACCTAACGCCGCTGGCCAGGAGAGCAGAAAGAGAGGCCAGCCAGCCTCACATAGACCTGCTCCTCTATCAGAGTGTTTTTTTCAAATTAAGCGCTTTCATCCTGAGCCACTAGCAATAGCAAAATTGCATGGTACAGTGCAGCAAAGTTTTAGTCTACAATTGATGGTCACTAGAGGAGCTCAGCCAACAACTGTGGTGGTGTTTTCTCATCCAGCTAAGACACATGGGTTGACATTTGACCTAAAGTAAATGAGAAACTTGAAATAAAATGCGTCATTATTACTACAATTACTGCTTTTATAAACGATACACACACAGAGATTCATTTATGTCATCTCCTTTCAGACACAAAACAGTATCCAGCGTTTGTTGGCCACAAACCTGGCAGGAACAACACGCAGCGGCACAAACTGGACATCCAGCTCATCATGATCATGAACAGGACGTTATACATTGCTGCCAGGTAAGTGATAAGAACTGTTGGTTCAGATTTATGTGTATATCCATACAAAAGAGATGAAATAGAAAATGATGTTGCTACAGTATTTCACACATAGAGACATTCAAGAAGACCCATCTGACTACTTTTCACTGTAGATTAGGATTACTGAATGATGAATGACTGTTACCAGTTTTAACTTGTTTTAACTTGATAATGGTTGAGTGCTGTGAGATGCACAGCTGTCAGGTTAGCATACTTAACTTTGGAGCCCTGTGGTGCTGTTCTCTTTCAAAGTTCTGGTCTCATGAGGGACTAATTCGGAGCAGAATGCTGAGACTTTAAAGCACTTTGCAGTCTGGACTTTTTCTTTCATTACCTCTTTGTTGTTTTCTATGTTGGGCTTGCCTTCTGCCAAAACCCCTTTTACCTTGTACTATGTCCCTGCAGACCTGTGGCCTGTTTTTTTTTTTTAAATGCCTAGGCAGACGTACACACTCACACCAACACAAACCCACAAACTTATACAGATAAAAACAACAGTTGAAGAAAAGACGACTTGATATAATCCTCATTTATGCTCTAAATACAGCATTTAGACACATGTATTGCACATTTTATGTTGTCGATAACAATAATACAGGAATAATACTGGCATTTTGTCTCTTCATTTGTTGGCAGCCAGGTTGCCCTCGCAAATCGATTCTAAAAAAAGTCTTTGTACCTCTGCCTGGATGTCTTTTTACCCACTTGGGTGTCACCTACCTTTATTGATTTATGTCCATCAATCATTTCGTTTTTCACCTGCATGTCTTTAATTTAGTGTGACTCATCTTTCAAAGACAATATAGCTCAATAACACCATCTGGAGACATGGAGCAAACCAATATTGATTTCATCTTCTCTCTTGTCATTATTATGTTATGTTCATAGCTTCACCTCATGCAGAGTGATCAATCTGTAAACACAGGTTCATGTCCAAAGCTTCAACAGGCAGGTTTACCTTCAATGTTGCAGCAGCATTGAAACTCGCTTAATAAAATGGATCCTTATGGGGTTGTGCTGTGTCGTTCATGGCTAATTGAGTGGCAAGCTTGATTGGATACTGTTAAAAGTCACAATAGGGGTCTCTCTTTGTTTTCCTCCCAAGCATATCAAATTAAGTGGCTGAAGGAGGTGGCTGCTTTAAGTGGCAGAGCTATTTAACATATCTGTGGTCATTAAGAGGAGGTGTGTGGAAAAGGAAACAGGCCGAAAGAGAGAGAGAGTGTGTGCGTGTGTTTGTGTGTGTGTGTGTGTCGAGGCGCCAGAGACTTTGGTCTGCCTGTCGCCCACCTGCTCCACATGGGGTTTCAGGGGCCTGAGGGAAATGAGACAGAGGGTTTATTGGACGGGTGTGTGAGTGTGTGAGTGTGAGTGAAGAGGAGGGTGTGTATTGCCCAGTCGAGTACGCTGACCAGTTGTTGCAAGGATTTAAAAGTGATTTCTAGTGTGTGACATGTGGCTTTAAGTGTGCATATGGTGGTACTTTTGGGATAACATGTGTCGGTGTGCCTGTTGGCCTGGGCATTACAGCCTGTTACTGTGCCTGCAGTGAGTTGTGTGTGTGTGTGTGTGTGTGTGTGTGTGTGTGTGTGTGTGTGTGTGTGTGTGTGTGTGTGTGTGTGTGTGTGTGTGTGTGTGTGTGTGTGTGTGTGTGTGTGTGTGTGTGTGTGTGTGTGTGTGTGTGTGTGTGTGGTGTGTGTGTGTGTGTGTGTGTGTGTGTGTGTGTGTGTGTGTGTGTGTGCGTGCGTGAGGTCACCTGGAGCGCTGGTCCCACATTTGCATACTTTCTTGAAGCAGACTGGAATTCTGACACATGGCCCGAGGTATTTGACCCCCTGAATAACTGGAATGGCTGCCTCAGATTAGACCCAGCCGGATGACCGCCATTGATCCTGACATAGAGAAGAATGTTTGAGTCGATAACATGGACACACAAATGACGGCCAGTGCACAAATATCCATGGTCACTAACAAGATATCGATAAAGACATGTTAAAGTTAAATGACAAACAGTTCAAGGCAAAGAGAGGAGACTATCACCACTTCAGAAATCAATGTGAAAGTGAGCCAATAGTCAACACAGCAAGTCACGAGTCATGAAACAACGAACAATGCGGCAGGCAAAAAACTAGGCAACATCAATAGTTGCTTTTACGATGGTTGTCAAGTTAAATGACTTTTTTATTCTGATGCCAGCATCGCACAGCCTTGCCATCATGCCTCTAGACCAGTGAGCCACTCTTCTTGGTGTGCAGCAGCTTGCAGATGGCCACTGTGAACGCAGTCCAAAGCTCAACACTGTTTCAGGCTGTTTTTTGAATGGCTGCTCAGTGTATTAAATCTCTTTGGCTCCTGTTTTGGTGCTGGCAAAAGAATCAGAAGATTGTAAAGCTGTGAGATGTGGTAATCCATAGAGGGAAAAAGGCACGTCTGTAGCAACAGAGAAACTCAGCAACAGATGAAGTCATTGATAATTCATCCTCGGGTTTGAGCCTTGAATCAAATGCATTGGTTGAGTGGAATCAGACGCTTTTTTTGCTGTCCTTTTCAGGCATTATATGTGGGCAGTAATTGAAGAAAATGGCCTCTGTTAATAAGGTCAGGGCTTTACCAATATGTGTAAAATATCATTAGCCCACAAACTCATATATATTGAACGGTGATTATGAATTCAGTTCATGACTATTTTCGTCCCTTTATATTCTGGACCTTACCATGACTCAGTTTCCATGAGGTGCATTATACAGAGGGGCAGTACACGCTGATACGATACCAGACAGCTGCTTTCTATACGCAGGCTTTCAAAAACATCTTGTTTGTTCAGTTTTAGCATTGGACTGAGTATAGTTTTGATTTCTTTAACTCTCATCAAATAGCTGTTCTTAAAATGAAGGATGCATAATAAGTCCCTCTTTATGTCACTCGTTTGCATTTGCACACTGAGAAAAATAGATGTGAATTACAACAAGAGGGTTTTGTTTGTGAAGTTGTTGATGAACATGTGATTCAACCTTGTACCAAGTTGGCTTATTTGCAGCTGCAGTTTCAAACATTTTTATGGTAGCAAGCAATCAGCTGTATATTATCCAGGATAAACTGAGATATGATGTATATTAAAGTATGGGTAATGAACATAAAATACGTCATGTCCCAGCTCATGGCTTTATGTGTCTGCTGTCATGTTTTGGTGTTTAGCAGCAGAGTCACGTTCAGTAAAAGTAGTAAACAGTTTTTGATGCGGCTCTGAGAGATGGACACAGGAGGATTCCTATCCCAGAAGTCCATATTTCATGGTCAGGTTGAACTATGTACAGCAGAACTCATCACAGTGTAGTGGGAGATTTATCATTTTGATCACTAAAAATATCTCTGTGTGCAAGGGTGTGAACATGAATATGGGTGTGTGGGTGTACAGCTGTAGCCAGAGCAGGCCATGCCATGTAACTCTGTGTGTGTGTGTGTGTGTGTGTGTGTGTGTGTGTGTGTGTGTGTGTGTGTGTGTGTGTGTGTGTGTGTGTGTGTGTGTGTGTGTGTGTGTGTGTGTGTGTGTGTGTGTGTGTGTGTGTGTGTGTGTGTGTGTGTGTGTGTGTGTGTGTGTGTGTGTGTGTGTGTGTGTGTGTGTGTGTGTGTGTGTTTAATCAATAGATTTGATTGAAGCCACAAGCCATGTCGCTGTCTTGCAGACTTGTCCAAACTCTAATCTTCATTCTAACATATAAAGCTCATTGCTGTCAGTCCTAAAGATGCCAGTAGTAACCCGTGTGTGTGTTCCTGGACTTCTACCTTTGTGAGAACTGTTTTTAGTTTTTTTTTATACGAACTCCATCAGCTGAAAAGGTCAACATTTCAGCAGCATTTGTAGTATAAAGAAAAACTATATTGTGGGATCAACGTGTTTCAGCTTGTGGCCTTTATCAGAATCTATACATAGCATTGCAAAGTACAGTTAAGATGGGATTTCATGTTCTTTAACTAAAGTGGGTCTATTTATGTAGTAATAGAGATAATTTCTATCAGTTAGCATAACATCGCAGTCATCAAAGTTATTGATGAGTTCCGATGAGTCTGATGGGAAAAGTGTTGAGTAGTCAGATTGGACAGGATTAAACGAGTCTACATTTTTGTCCGCTTATATAAGCGATTTCATATGGAAGTGAAGCCGAAAGTGAACACTACCAAAATGTTGTAAAGAATAGTATATGTGCACTACAGGATTGCAACCGTTTGAAAGTGAGCAAGGAAGTAAGTAGGTTTGTAATCTATGATGGATGTTTCATGGTTTCAAAAAATGATTATTTGACTGCTTGCATTTTTCATCTTGTTTGACTTCTTTATCATCAAAGTCACTAAGTTCCAAGATCGCAGCAACCTAATGTTAAACAATATCGAAGTTATGGATGGAAATGATAAAAAACTTGACTTTGTCTTTGTAATAGGGTTTAAAGACATGCGGGGAAGAGACAATAATAGAATAAGACAGACACTCCATGCATAATTTTGCTTGCGTGTGTGTGTGTCTGTGTGTGTTTGTGTGTGTGTGCATGTGAGATAATTTGTTACTGTATAGCGAGCATGCCACTGGTCTCTCCACATGCAGGGCATAGTCGCCATTCCTGGTCCTCAGTAGGCTTTCACCATGGTAACACCAACCACACTATGTTTACACCCTCTATGAGGCTGGGAAGCATGGGAACCAGAGAGAGAGAGTGTCTGTGTGTGTGTGTGTATGTGTGTGTGTGTGGGGGACAGTGAGAGACGGAGGGCAGGGAAGCTGTTTTAGAGTGTACGAAACCCAAATTTGAGGTTGGCGTTAGCACTCACACAGAGACACAAACAATAAACAAAGGCACAAACATGCACGCTCAAACATCCAGATTACGTTCTCTCGGGCGAGTCCTCTGGAACAGTCGGGCCTCTGTGGCGCAACTCTTCCCTGTCGGGTCTCTTTGGGTCTCGCAGTGGAGGCCACTAGAGTCTCCATTATTGTAGCTGCACCAAATCCTGTTAAAACCCACTAATGACTGGGATTACACGGTTGCCTCCTCTCCCTCTCAGCACCAGCGACATCCAGCCACGTCCACACTCAGAAACAAAGTTTGTAGCTCCAGCTGTCATAATCACCTGAATTAAAAGTTGGTAGAAGCTTCCATTCAAAATGTTACTCTGAAGATATGTAAAATGCGTTATTTTTAAGGAAATTTGAGCATATAGCAGTTTATCCAGCTAAAATACACAGTGCCTGCCAATAGTAGTACATAATAGTAGATGTATGTTCTCCAATTTAGTATCAAGTTATTGTAACAGCTCAGTGGGTTACGTGTTGTTGGAGCTCTGATTACTGTTAGTTTGACATTTAAACA
Source organism: Trematomus bernacchii (assembly GCF_902827165.1). Taxonomy (NCBI): domain Eukaryota; kingdom Metazoa; phylum Chordata; class Actinopteri; order Perciformes; family Nototheniidae; genus Trematomus; species Trematomus bernacchii. The sequence goes on from NW_022988043.1 coordinate 9,787,062, forward strand.
CACACATGACTCTAACTGTTAAAACTATAGTTGAGAAGAACAGTGTTAAAGTCAGAATACAGTGTCTATTTTAATTTGTGTTGGATGTAGAGCATGGAGAGAGAAAAAAAATGTGTAGGCAGGCCAGACGTGGTGTTTTGATATTGAGGCCTCTATACCAATACAGACTTTTTTCTCTTCAATAAACCTAGTTTATTTCATTGATTTAATTATTTACCGTTATTTATGCCCTGGAAACTAGTTTTTAGACAGCTATATACTTTAAATATTGTTTCCGCATTACTGGCTGCTATCAGGTGCACATAGAACAGTGTTTAGCCTAATGTCAATGCAATGCAATGCAATGCAAATTAAAAGTTGTCAGGCAATTTAAAATCTGTTCTAAATATCGAGATATTTGGATATATTGAGGGTATGGTGAATTATAAAACATGGTGGTAATCCATCACATCTCGTTACTATGTGTTAAAATGTTAGGAATATTGCTGAAGGGCATGCTCTCTTAGTTGGTGTGCACATCATTAATTTGTTGGCACAAATTAAGTTATTGGAAAGCACATTACTAACCTCAGAGTACAAATTACTTATCCACTTACTGGGATCTCTTGCAAAAAACTGAAGATTTGAAGCATATTTTGAGACTACTGGATAGATTTCAATCAATAAATGTAAAATGAACCACATCTTTTATGCAGTTAGTATGCATGCCTGCCTAACTGCGTTAAGTGTGCAGGCTCAAAACATTCCCCTCACCCCACTGACTCAGCCACACAAACACACACACATACACTCATATGCACAAACTCACAAGAGGGGGATGTGCAGAGAATGTAGAAAATCATAATGAGAATCTCAACCTTCGAAAAGAACAACCTGCCTCAACTTGGGGGTGAGTGAACTCTGGCTTGTTGTATTTCATGCCATCACATCAGCGAGGGCCTCTCCGTGCCCTCAGCCCATTCAGAACCTCAGCAACTGGCCTCACAGCCCAGAGGTGCCTGCTGGAGTCCCCAATCCCTCCCATCCACTTTGTTAAGGGGATTTGAACCTGGGGATGCAAAGACAATGCACAATGGACCCTCCTCCACCACTGATGATCCAGTTATGAACAGAGAGGAATATGGGTGAAGAGGGTGATGAGATAGAAAAAAGGGTGGGAGGTGGAGAGGAGGGTGGACGTGCAGGCATTTAGTTTGTGGAAAGAGGGGTGGTGGCAAAAGGTGTGGGGTGCATGCTAATCGGTTCCTCTCTTTACTGCTAAAGAAGTACTAGATAGTTTGACAAAGGCCCTGCAGATGGACACAGCTGGCCCTCAGTTACCCCAGAAGAAATGCGCTGTTATGAAAACGACATTCTTCCCCACAAAGCCCCTGTGTTCTCATGGTTACGCATGGCTCCATGTCCGACGGAGACCCCTGTACACTATCTCACACTCTTGCCCATGCTCACTTGGTCAACTGTCTTGTCTTGATCATTCAGCTCTTTCTGTGTCTGTTTTCATCCTATTACAGTGACTCCATATTTCTGTCTAAGAGGATATTCGCATACCTTCCGTCCTACTCAGTGAATTTCGGGAAATGCAAAGCCCCCGACAAGTGATTCACATTGAAACCAATGTTCTGCACTTGTTGGTTGTCAAAGGCTTTTGTTATTTAGTTTTTCTAACTATCATACGGATTTGTACATTTGCTAGCATAGCCACAAAACAGTAGACCCTTATTCTTTGTGTAAAAGCACTGTGCTGTGCAGAGCATGATTGACTCATGGGTTACAGTTGAGGGGGAGAAAAAGATGGGAATGAGAAGGGCTTGCAGCAAAACATCTTTGGTTGGATTTCAGTAAATGACGTCCCTTGTGAACAGTATCCAAGGACAGACCTGTTTCCACAAGACAAATTTGAGTCTCATTTAAACCGATTCGATTTGGATCCAGTGGTTGGCAGAGATCTGAGGTTTTTTGAGACTGTTAGTCTCCCCAGGGGAGTGCTGGAGATTTGTTGGGGTGCAGAGGAAGAGATTTAATGTCCCTCGCAAATTAACGTCCATAAATCTGCTTAAAAGTCAAAGAAAGGGACATCCTTATCACAGTTTGGCTTTTCTGAGAATCATTACATCCTTAGGTCTTTTTCAGTATCAAAGTAATCCGGAGATGGTTGTTTTACCATCCATAGGTACAATAAAACCCTGCTAGGGAGTCATTATGAAGTTTGAATTGTCTCAAGGCTGCAGACATTAGTGTTCTGTTCATTGTGTTTGACCCAGTGTGAAACATGGTGGTGTAAGTGGTTCAACACTCAAAATTAAATGTAAAAGTAACTAATGCAATAGATAAATGGATTAACACTTATGGTACAGAAGACAATTCTAAGTTAACTTACAAGTATTTTAACTACAAGGAGTTGTTTTGCACTTTTGTTATGAGTTTTAACAAAACATGGAAATTCACCTGATCTCAAATGATCATAACACTTCAAATATGTTTAATTCCTATACATTATTTTACACGTAAAATGTTAATTTGCACCATCTAATAATCATATTCACTCTGAACTGCATTAAGGTTGTATTTTAGATCTTTGCTACAGTCTTGCTCCAACAGAACGGCAGCGTGAACTCGGTCAGTTGTTTAGTCTGAACTATTCTTGGTGGGCATGAACTGTCTTGAAATCTGACCTCGGTTTATGGCCTCTAGGTCAGGAGGCTGTCTGTGTGTTTCAGGCTTTGAACAGTCATAACAAGAAAATGGCAGATACTTAAAAGATATTGGTACAATTGGACGTTAATAGTTTGATTGTTAATCATTTTTTTACCAACTTTTCAAAAAGTATCCTGTTGCAGCTTCTCTGTGGGGATTGCAGATTGAATATCTTGAGGGTTTTAACATTATTTAGACCAATTGATTAAACTATGAATCAAGATAATCATCAGCAGATTAATCAGTTAATAAATTATTGTTTGTTTCAGCGCTGGTGTTGATATCAACTAACTCCAATTATTAGTATTATTTTAATGCAAAGCCTTTCAGTAAGGATGTCACATGTCAGAATATACTTCGACAATAACGTCATTTTGCCAGGAAGTTTAGTCAATCTATTGTTGCCTATGATGCGTCTTGTATTTCAAACAGATTAGCAACTCTGCAAGTTGATTTTCATAGGTCAATAGATAAACGGAAACCAGTGGCTGTCTGGAAGATAGAAAATCAATTATAAAATGTCAGGTTTGCTTTTGAAAATGGTCTGCAATGACGTTAACTTAATTGGATTTGTAGTTAATGGTCTACAACATACAATACCACCTTTGTAGTCTCTTGAAGAGAGTTATATAGCTGTGAGTCACACACCAGAGGGGAGTGCTGTAATATGAGTTCAGGTGCGGTGGTGAAGAGGGGAAAGGGTCCATGTGTGTGTTTGTGTGAGCATGTTGGAGTTAAAGGAGGGGGGGGGGGGGTCTCCTTGCACATGTGTGTGTTTAGAGAGCTGGTGTTGACACAGACACAGCCGCTCCATTGTCCTTCTCCATCTCTAGTCAGGATGTTTGAGGGACGCCTCATCGCTTGGCTCCCTCTAATCTCAGCTGGAACCAAAAAGCGTGCGGCTGGAAGCCCTCAACCCTCGAGGTCACTGTCAGCACCGGGACAAGAGAGGAGAGGAGAGGAGAGGACAAGAGAGGAGAGGAGAGGAGAGGACAAGAGAGGAGAGGAGAGGAGAGGACAAGAGAGGAGAAGAGAGGCACAGGACAGGGGAAGGTTACTGTCGAAAATTATGGCGCAGTCAATTACAGATTGCTCATGAGCTGCTTCAAAATTGCAGGCTGTAAAATAACCCACGGGATTACACTAAATCCGCCAAGTAATCCTCTGATTTAATAGCTTTTGATTAAGTTTTGTCTTTTTAATATAAAGTTCGAATTTGTATAATAAGATATAAACAAAGTTCGATTAGCAAGTTTGAGAACTTTAGGAAATATAGCTGAAGACTAAATCATCATTATCTGCCATCACCTTTCTTTCCATTTAAATGTTTCTTCCTCGCGGCCCGTCCACACGGCGGCGTGCGTTGAAGCTTCAACGCTTCTGCCCATTCACTTTGAATGGGGTGACGTCACGTTTCGCCGAACTGCATTGTGGGAGCGAAGCGTAGCTTCAGAAGCGTTGCTCGCTGCAAAAGTTGAGCAATGTTCAACTTTTGAAGCTTCGGCGGAAGCGTCAGCCAATCGAATCATATGCCAGTACAAGCTCTAGCCAATCAAACCGCGTGCTTGTGTGTCCGGGGCGGGAGATTCATGTGATTGGTTGTTGGTCGAGTTTCAGCCCCCCCCGCCGGCAAGCTTCAACGCACGCCGCTGTGTGGACGGGCCGTCACTGTCTTATCTTGGATGGGATCGGGTTCATTTTTTGATTTGATTTAAATAATCAAATGTACTGTATCGGCACATGATATGTATCCTGTTACCCTGGCAGCAAGGTGAAAAAAACTGTAAAACACAAAGGGGCCCTTCAGGCACCCCAGAAATTGAATCCACATCGATGAGCCTGAGAAATGAAATGGTAATGGTACCAGAGAGCTTTGATAAAAAAACATTTTGCAGCAACGTTTGAGGTTTTGGCCTGAATCTCTTGTGTTTTAGTCAATGCAGACTGCACAGTGACAGTCAGCATCTGGCATTTGGGCATGGCATGCATCTCAGTGACCCAAAGGTGACCTCCTTTTCTTTTCTCTTTTCATGGATAAATATTGCATGAAAAAGTGTTTAATTTTAATGGGTTCTTAAAGAAGGAGATTTTTTCAAAGCAAAATATTCTAAAGCAAAAACTGCTTTTTGAAAGGAGTCCGAATCCTGTGCTCTGCTCATTAGGAACGGATATTCACCAATTTATAAATTAAGATAATAGGTTAGTTGTATTGCAATATTGAATGTATGGTCATCTACATATATGTTTTAGATAGTCATATCAATTGCATATTTCATTTTGTACTTCATCAATTGTTGCATACTTAATTGTCAGTGTAGAAATGGAAGGAAGGAGTACTGACGAAAAACAAAGCAAACATTGTACGGAGATTTTGCCTGTGGCTTTAACGGAGAAGCGTCTCTGTTTTCTTAATTTCCACTGCTCTCAAAGATTAATTATTCAATGTAAGCGTTGTGGCTGATAATGTACAGTAGACTGTGTTTTATCTTCGAGGAGATGGCGGTGGCCCCCAGGAAAGCGATATAAGTGGATTCATTTCAAGATGCCTGTTCCTCCAAAGACTTTATTAGATTTAGTTAATGAGAGAGCAAGGCAGGCAGACTGGCTGGGCGCAGGTTGGGGAGCTGGAACGTAATTAAGCTGTGAGTCTGACGATGCCACTGTTACACACTTTGATTAAAAACACGTTCAACAGCTAATCTCCTACAAATTAAAGCAGTTACATAATTTGGCACGGTCACCTTTGTTTCTCAAACGAGGTAAATCCCCCTTTCTTACTGTATTTTCGGCTCACACCTTCTGCCCCACATCAGCACCCTCCCTCTCCCTGTCTGCACCCTAATTCTCCACGGTAAGTAGGTGTAGCTTCACGCCGGGTCCAGCCGGTCCGTCTGTCTGAGATGTAGTTAACCCTTGTGGGCTTTATGTCTTCCATATGCCCTGCTGGGGCCTATATGGCAGAACTCTGTAATACAGGAGAAGTCTGTATGTTTCCAGGCCAGCACACACAAGTATTCTTGTCTGAGCTATAATGAGTGTTAGTATAGATTTCCTGTGGCTCAAACACTAGGCTTAATTGACCTGAACAGCTCTGAGTGACTTGGCACCTCCCGTCTCAACCTTCCCCTCCTCCCCCACCCCCCCCCCCCCCCCTCAAGACCTTTCTCTGGGACAAAGAGGCTTTTGTCCCGGGGCCTGCGCCACAGCGCTCTAAACCTTTGTTGACTGTTTCTGTCTGACAGAGCAAATAGCTCTGGCGTCCTTTTGTTTATTGTCATTTTTTGAAGTTTGAACAAAGTTTATACAAAGCCCCTATTTCTGACGTTGTTCGCTGCCTTCAGGGGGAAACATGGAAGAAGAGAAATGGGTTTATTGTTTGTTGCATTTTTTGACTGTCTGCTGCTGTCTGACTGTTATCTTCTCATCTCTCTCCCTCCTTCTCCTGCCCTACCTCACTCACTCGC